>NC_045780.1:0-316534 GCF_008692025.1 Phocoena sinus
TGAACATGAGAAAATATTTGCACACAATATATGTAAAAAAAGAGTTCATATCCAAACTAGACCAAGAACTCATGCAACTCAAACTCAAAAAAAAAAAGACCCAGTTAAAAAATGGGCAGAAGACCAAATATGTTTCTGAAGAATGTATACAGGTGGCCAACAGACACATGAAAAGATGGTCAACATCACTCATCATCAGGGAAATGCACATCCAAACCACAATGAGATTACCACCTCACGCCTGAAAGAATGGCTATCGTCTGAAAGACAACAAATAACAAGTATTGCCAAGGATGTGGAGAAAATGGAACTCTCATGAACTTTTGGGGGGAATGTTCATTAGTACAGCCACTATGGAAAACAATGCAGAGGTTCCTCAAGAAATTAAAAATAGACCTACCATATAATGCAGGAATTATGCTTGGGGGTATCTTTCTGAAGGAAACAAAAGCACAAATTAAAAAGATATACTCACCCTTATTTTAAAAATTATTATGTGACCTACTAGAGAATGGACTTGAGGATATGGGGAGGGGGAAGGGTAAGCTGTGACAAAGCGAGAGAGTGGCATGGACATATATACACTACCAAATGCAAAATAGATAGCTAGTGGGAAGCGGCCACATAGCACAGGGAGATCAGCTCGGTGCTTTGTGACCACCTAGAGGGGTGGGATAGGGAGGGTGGGAGGGAGGGGGATGCAAGAGGAAAGAGATATGGGAACATGTGTATATGTATAACCGATTCACTTTGTTATAAAGCAGAAACTAACACACCATTGTAAAGTAATTATACTCCAATAAAGACATTAAAAAAATTATTCTGTGGATGTAATTAAACTACTAGAAATAATAAGGGAAACATTTCAGTATAGAAGAAAAATAAGATGTGTGTTTCTAGTAAAAGAAATTATGAAGAGAGGAAATGGATTTTATGAAGGGAAAATGAAGTGATATTGTCCTGAAGCATCTCAAAGAGAGACACTTAATGATGCGTATTTGGTATATTTGGTATATTATATTACACAGAAAGCATTGTCAAATAAAAGGTAACATTAAAAAAAAATGATATACTCACCCTTATGTTCATGGCAGCTTTACTGACAATAGCCAAGATATGGAAGCCAACAAAGTGTCCACCAAGAGACAAATGGATAAAGGTTATATATACATATATATATATTTCTTTAAATATATATATATGTGTATTTATATATATTTACACACAAACACACTGGAATATGACTCAGCCGTAAAAAAGAATGAAATCTTGCGACTACATGAATAGACCTAGAGGGCATTATGCTAAGTGAGATGTAGCAGACAGAGAAAGAGAATTACCTTATGATGTCACTTATATGTAGAACCTACAAAACAAAGCAAGTGAACAAACACAACAAAACAGAAATGGACTCATAGATCCCAAGGACATGCTGGTGGTTACCAGATGGGAAAGGGTTGGGGGGATGAGTGCAATAGGTGAGAAAGACTGAGAGGTACTGAATTCCAGTTATAACACAAATGTCGTGGAGATGTAATGTACAGAATAGGGAATAGAGTCCACAATGTTGGAATAATAGTGTATGGTGAAGATGAGTAATTAGACTTACCTTGGTGATCATTTCGTAATGTATAAAAATATCGAATCATTAGGTTGCAAACCAGAAAATGAATATAATATTGCCTGTCAATTATGCATCAATTTAAAAAAAGAAGAAGAAGAAAAAATACTATCTGAAAAAAAGAAAAGAGTGTAGTGAGATAAAAAGTGGGTGTCAGATGAAACTTTGAAATGGTGCCGGTTGAAAGGACCATGTCTGCTCAAGTACCCCGGACAAATTGAGGACTCAAAGAGGAGCAGCCAGGAGTACTACTGGAATGCTTGTTTGTTTTGCTGTTTAAATAGCCTTTATTGGGACTTCCCTGGTTGTCCAGTGGTTAAGACTCCGCGCTTCCACTGCAGGTGGCAAGGGTTCGATCCCTGGTCAGGGAACTAAGATCCTGCATGCCGTGTGGCGCAGCCAAGAAAAGAAATAGGGTTTATTATTTTTTTAAGGAAGTTCTGAGTTCACAGCAATTTGGGGCAGAGTACGGAGAGGTGCCATATGCCCCCTGCTCTGCTGTTGCTACTCCCATCATCCCACCCTTCCCCCCCTCACCCCCACACATTGGTGCTCAAAGCCTCCCACTCCCCAGCTATCCTATCAACATTCTGTGCGTTGGTTACTATGGATGAACCTACGTGGACACATCATGATCACCAGAGTCCAGCATTTACCTTAGGGTTCACTCCTGGTGTTGTACATTCTATGGGTTCTGACAAATGTATCTCACCATGAATGTATCGTATCACACTGAATAGTTTCACTGCCTTAAAAATCCTCTGTGCTCCATCTATTTATCACGCACCACCCCTCAACCCCACCACAAAGCCCTGGAAACCCACCCTTTCTGTGGTTTGCCTTTTCCCAAATGTCATATGTAGTCGGTACCCTAAGCTATGCCACCCTTCCAGATTGGCTTCTTTCAGTGAGGAATATGCACTTCAGGTGTCCCTCCCATCTCCCCTGGCTCCTTCTCTCTCTCATTTCTTTTCAGTGCCAAATAACATTCTGTTGCATGGATGGAGCCCAGTCTATGTGTCCATTTACCTCCTGAAGGACATCTTGGTTGCTTCCACGTTCTGGCAGTTATGAATAAAGCTGCCATAAGTGTCCTGGACAGATTTCTGTGTAGATGTGTGCATTCAACTCATTTGGGTCCACCAATACCACGGAGTTCAAGGGCTGGATCATATGGTAAGGATGTGTTTCATTTGGAAAGATACAGCTCATGTTCACAGAGTTTCTGAAGATGGTCGCTGAGAGCATGTCAGCATACTGAGGAATCAAGCCAAGGAATGAGGTAGAATTCAAAGATGCCGGCAGGGAAGATGTGACCAAGACAAAACCTGACCTCCACCCTCTTAGTGCTGACGGCTGGTCCTGAGAATTAAACAGACATGAGACAGATTCACAGGAGAGAGGCATACACATTTATTTCCCATGAGTTTTATGTGACCCAGGGCACCCTCCACTTCTAGAGGAGTCCCCTACCCAGCTCACTGGGTTGGAGAAGCTCAAATGGACGTGTTGTGCTGTGTCCCGGTACCCCGAGGCCACAGCCTCAGGAAACGTCGCAGTGAGAGTGTTTCCTGATGCTGCAGACATTGGGTCAGGTCTCATACATACAAAAGAGAGAAGTGGCAAAACCTGAATGTTTTTCTGTTGGGTTGAACAAACAGAGGTGATTGTAGAAAAGGAACTACATTATGTGGGGAGGCTAAGGAGGTTGAGAATTATGTTGAACAAGGTCTGTTTGTACAGAATTCTCTCATTCTCGACTTTCTGCTCTTGAGGATAACACTGTCACTCTCCTTCCAGCAGAGGGAGGACCTCTTTCCTGGAGGTGGGGGTGGGGGATGGATATGTTATCTCCTGCTTCCAGGAAGAAAGAGGACAGGGATCTCCACATCCTTCTTGCATGTGTTGTAGTGGGGGGTTGTTTGTTTTGGTTTTGCTGCTGTTTTTTCAAGTGTCCGTAGCTCAAGACAATAATCTGGTTTCCTTCTCATCTAAGTCCTTTCCCTGGGGTTGGCTTCTGACAGGAGGAGGGACACATGTTTCTGACACGATGGGCCGGGCAGGCAGAGGAGGATAAGATGGGTGCGGGCGCGTGCCTGTTCTCTTCTCACATGTTGAGAAGACGATTCTCCTCTTGCCAGATGGGATCTAATTTCTCCATGAACGATCTAGCAAGATATCAGCTGAAAAGAGGAAGGGCAGAGGTCAGAAGAACATGGCGAAGATGGATGATAGATGCTGGGGTCTCCCGAGCAGTGATTTCATCAGAGGCACATGCACATCCCTCGTCTCTGGACCACCATGTTTAAGGCCGATTTGGTGTACAGGTGGGTCATTTTCAATGTATGGTGCTACCATAAGGCTACTTTGGGATACTGTCTTTGGCTCACCTGAGTTATGCCGTCGAGCCCACATAAGATGCGGCTCACCCAGGGATGGCACTGTGTCAGAGAAAAGGAGACACCAGTTAAGTCATTGAGCTTAAGGTGTTTCCAAGAGAGTAACTCTCTGAAGTGGCTGAGGTAGGAGACCAGCTGGATATCTGTCTGCTTGTTTGTTGGGTATCTGGCGGGGGATGTGTTTATTTTCTGGATGAGGCGAAAGAACTCTTAAAGGGGAGGTGTTTGTACAAGGGGTCTGGCAGGATGGGAGACTGTGGGTCAGTCCATGTGCCAAGAAATCTAGAGAATCTATAGTGGCTCAGACTCAGGCCTTTTCTCATAAACAGGCAGAGACAGGAGTTGGCTTTGGTCATCACAAAGCTAACTGGTGCCACAGTAGTCACGACAGAGGGTCCCCAGAATGAACTGATCTGCAGGAGCCAGCACGCCTGCAGCCCTCCCCGCTCAGACCTCAGGCCTCAGCCCCCAGGTGGGGTACCTTTCACAGGAGAGACTTATTTCCTACTTTCAGGGAGACAGAGAGGAGAGCTCTTGCATGGGTCTTTCTTCAGTAACATTACATCAAAATAATCAATATGACATTAAGGCCTATTTTGAAGTGACCTGCCCTGGGCCCTAGCAATACATACATACACACACACATACATACATACATACAAAAGAGAGAGATCAAGACAGAGAAAGGGACAGGGAAAGAGACAGACAGACAGAAACATAAAGGGCAGAGACAGAGACAGAGAGAGAGAATGAACACAGGAGAGAGGGAATGAGTAGAAGTCACACAATTTTCATCAATCAGTCCACACGTTGGAACCCAGTCACAATGTCCATCCACCCTAGAGGGGCGGGGATCACACAAGGATGTGTGGCCAGGAGGCACGAATGTGGGAGCCATGGTGGGGGCGGCCCACCCCAGGGCCAAGATGAGACACGGACCTGAATCTAAACACGGCACGAGGACCTGGAAGGTTGTTGCCGGGGCAGGAGGGGTGATGTCTGAATTTTACTGAATTTCAACCCCCCAGGGTGGGGGTGGGAGGACTGGGAAACTGGCAGGAAGGGGAGTGGCTCCCCCTAGATCCCAGAGCAGAGCCGGGCCTGTCCAGTTGTGTTCTGTGCTACGCCGGCCCGTTATGGAACCCTTCCTTTGCTAAGCCTGTGCATGAGCTCCGTGTGACGCCAGCCCACGGGTTTCACAGGCACTGCAGGTGTTTCCGGGTCTGTACACCTGATGGCCTCCCTGGGAAGTAGATGCCAGCATGACCCCCACTGCGCAGATGGGGGACTGCGGAGGCCCTGAGAGGCACATGGCTTACCTATGGTCACATTACTGGCAAGGAGGAGCTGGGTCTGAACCCTGCTGTGTCCTCAGAGCTGGGGCCGTGGCGGCACCCAGACCTCCCCAGGCTATGGGGTGGGTGGTGTTGGTGTCCCAGTGCATAGACATGGCACAGGGTGGGGGTGAGCGGTCAGCAGCCCAGAGGTGCCCTTGGGGAGCTGTGTGTAAGGAGGAAGCCCAGGTAAGGGGACCCCAGGAAGGGACCTCACTTCCCTGGCAATAGAGTCCTACAGAACTTGGAACCTGGGTGACCAGGCACCCACTTCTAGAGGAGTCCCCTACCCAGCTCACTGGGTTGGAGAAGCTCAAATGGACGTGTTGTGCTGTGTCCCGGTACCCCCAGGCCACAGCCTCAGGAAACGTCGCAGTGAGAGTGTTTCCTGATGCTGCAGACATTGGGTCAGGTCTCAGCCGAGAGGTCTTTGGCCATTTGCCTGGAGGATCCCAAGGGTAACACAGGGAGGCCCAAGGCCAGGCCACCGCTCTGATCTCACCCAAGTAGCCCTATGTCCCCCTCGCTGGATGTGTGGCGGTCTGGGTTTCTGTGGGCTGGGTCTGCCTGCCACTAGAGCAGGCTGATGAGGGGTCAGAGGCCGGGGGTGCCGGTCATGTCCACACCTCCAGTCAAAGCTGGCTGGGCAGGATGTGGAAAGCCAGGGCAGTGCGCTTCTGCCTGAGGTCTATCCCAAGCCCTCTAGATGGATCTCTTTCCTCCCGCTGGAGATCTGAGCAGACACAGGTCTGTGTCTGATTCTGGAAGCCAAAGGTCAAGTGGGCAGAAGAAGCAGCCATAAGATAATGGCCAGGGAGGGCTCTGATACCTCCAAGCCAGGCCGGCTGCTGGTCACAGTCACTGCAAAGCCCCACACTGGAGATCAGCGAGGAGCTGGTGGGTGAGGACACCCAGTCCATCTCCCTGAGTGAGGGGCCAGTTCACCACACTGCCAGTGAGGGCCAACACAGGCTCCTGGTGAGTGTGGCCACAGAGGGTTCTCCAGAATCAGGGCCCAGAGATGAATGGGGAAGGCCTCCTGCCTGGACACCACCCAGGCCACTTCCCAGGGTTCTGTCCTGGGCTTACCTGCAGCTCAGCACACCTGGCTCAGGCCTGCAGCACTGTGTTTACCTTCCCCTGTGTCAGCTAGAGGACCTGGAGCCCCCCAAGGCAGAGCCCGAAGGTGAGAAGGCCAGGGGTGGGGACATGGGAGTGTGGGGAGGGGTGAGTGCTGGGCTACACGGGGAGGAGACCCCAGAAGCTGGTGTTGGGCCTGGAGCAAAGGCTGGCCTCAGACTACCCATCTGGTGGACTGCAGTCCGAGAAGTTCCTGGACTGGGACTTCTCTGGAAAGCTCTGGGAAGATTTCTGTACTTGGAAAAGCACATGGCAAGGCAGGAGGCATGCAGGTAATCTTTTCTTCTCTCACAGCTCCAGCAGGATACCCAGAGCCGGATGACAATTCACCACCTGGACAGGGAGAACCTGCCCCTGCTTTTGCAAGAGATCCAGAACCAGGTTAAAATTCACTACCTGTGCAGGTAAAACCTGCACAGGATCCTGCTGAAGACCCAGAGCCAGATAAAAATTCACCAGCCCCAGGGCAGGGCCAGCTCTGCAACCACCATCACTGTCAGCTCCTGATCAACACCACCAACCTACTCCCCGACCCAAAATTTACTTTCTTTCCCCTGTCGTTGTTTGTGTTTGGGTGTTCTGTAATTTTTTCTCTTCCACATTATTTATGGCATCCTGTACTTTAAGTGTTAGATAACAAAATTTAAACTTTTTCTACTTTAAATTGTGCAATTCAGGGGACTTCCCCGGTGGCACAGTGGTTAAGACTCCACGCTCCCAAGGCAGGGGCCCCGGGTCCAATCCCTGGTCAGGGAACTAGGTCCCACATGCATGCCGCAGCTAATAAGAGTTCGCGTGCCACAACTAAAGAGCCCGCCTGCTGCAACTAAGGAGCCCTGGAGCCACAACTAAGGAACCTGTGAGCTGCAACTGAGGAGGCAGCCTGCTGCAAGTAACACCTAGCACAACCAAATAAAAAATACATACATACATACATTGTGCAGTTCAGGAGCACTAAGTACATTCACACGCTGTATAACCATCACCACTGTCTAGTTTCAGACTATTTCATTCCCCCAAAATGAAACACTGTATCCAAAGCACGCACTCCTCATTCTTCCCTCCCCCGCCTCTCACAACCCATAATCCTCTTTCTTTCTCTGTTTCTTTACCTATTCTGGATGTTTCCTATAAATGAAACCATACAAAAGGTGGTTTTTGTGTCTGTCTACATCTTTTAAGAGGGGACTGGTGAATTTTTATTTTTGTTTTCATTTGAAAATAGCATTTCCATTACTTGAAAGGGAAATGCAGATGGATTAAAGATGAGATATACAAAATGAAGCTCTTTTAGTAAATATGGGCATAATCTCGGGGTAGGCACTGGTGTTCTAAGTGTGACACCAGAGCCAGAAGACAGAAGGGAAATGCTTAGCTCTTCCTGTGGCACAAACAAACCAAGAAAGACAGCTGGAGAGACAAACCCCAGACTGGAAAAGCATTCCTCGTAACCCAAGGCCAGAGAAAGGTTTAACATGCTGTGGTCCAAAAACCTCTTGAAAATCAATGTTCTAAAAAGAAACAGAGCGATCAAATTCCAACAAGAGGCCATGCATATGGCCAGTGTATGTTACAGATGCTCGACCCCTCAGATGAGGATACATGCAAACAGAAACACTATGGAGACAGCATCGGCCACCATCACACTGGCAGGTTTCTAGTCTGGTGGTCAACAAAGGCAAAATGCGTCATACATAAATACTGGAGTCTATAATGTTCTTTCCCATGGTGGTACTAGCTAACAATACTGAAACTACTATATCTGTAATCTGGAACGGAGCAAGCAATGAATTCAATGAATGACAAATGGTGGAAGCCAGATTTCTTCCCCTTAGAGTAGGAAGTTACAGATAAGCAAAGGCAGAAGGTTACAATACCCGTGTAACAATGGATAGATTAGATTTCCTCAATTTTAAAAACTTCTGTGCATCAAAAGGTACTATCCAGAAAGTGAAAACACAGCCCACAGAATGGAAGAAAATATTTGCACATGATCTGACAAGAGTCTGATCTTCAGAATATATCAAGAACATTTATAAATCATCAGCAAAAAGACAACCCAATTTTTTTAATGGAAAAGGACTTGAACGGACCCTTCTCCAGATGAGAATGGTCAACAAGCACATGAAAAGATGTCAAACATCAATAGTCATAATAGAAATGCAAATTAATACCATAATGTGATACCCCTTCACACATACTACATGGTTATAATCAAAAAGCAGAAAAAACTCAATGTTGGCAATAATGTAGAAAAATTGGGACCCTTAAACATTGCTTGTGGAAGTGGAAAATGGTGCAGTTCATGCGTACGATAGTTTGGAATTTCTTCAAAAAGATAAAAATGCAATTACCATATGGTTCGACAACTCCACTCCTAGATACAGACCCCAAATAACTGAAAACAGGTCTTCAAACAAAAACTTATACATGAATATTCATAGAAGCACTGTTCACAATTAGCCAAAAGGTAGAAATGACTGAATTGTCCATCAAAGGATGAATAGATAAACAAACTGTGTAGATCCGTAAACTGCCATATTATTCTGCTGTACAAAGAATAAAGTAAAACGGTGCAGCCACTGTGCAAAACAACGTGGCGGCTCCTCGAACACTTAGCAGTTAACGCACGATCTGTCAACTCGCCTTCAGCGTACAGTATACACTCAAAATATCTTAAAGCAGGAATTAAAACAGATATTTGTACAACCATGCTCACAGCAGCATTATTCACAATAGCCAGAAGGTGGAAGGAACCCAGGTATCCATTGACAGGTGAACGAATAAACAAAGTGTGGTATATACACGATGGGACATGATTCCGCCTCTAAAACTAAAGTAACTCTCACATCCTACATGTAGATGAACCTTGAAGTCACCTTGCTAAGTGAAGTCAGTCACAGAGGGGTAAGTATTATATGATTCTACTTATATGAGGCATCCAGAGAAGACAAATTCAGAGACAAAAAGAACGTGGTTGCCAGGGACTGAGGGCAGTTAGTGTTTAAGGGATACAAAGTTTCACTTGGGCCAAATGAAAAAGATCTGGAGATGGGTGGTGAGGATATTTGTGTAATAACGTAAAGGTAGTTAATGCCACAGAACAGTATACTTAAAATGGTGCAAATGGCAAATGTTATGTATTCTGTATCACAATGAAAAAAAATGAAGGGCTGACACATGTCAAAACATAGATGAACACTGAAAACATCCTCGCTGAAGGAAGCCACACAGAAAAGGCCGCCTAGATCTGACTCACCCTGTGGACTCTAAATCCATCAAGGTTGTGAAAATGAGGGAACGACTAGGTAACGGCTCCAGAAAAAGAAAACTGGGTTAGAATGAAAAAGGTATTTCCATACAATTGGGCACCTGGTGAAAGTTGAAGTGGGCCTGTGGATAGGATTATAAAGTGGAAATCATAATGATTTCTCATTTGGGGATTATGTGCTGATTCCCTGGGAGAGTGTCCCTCTCTCTCTCTCTCTCTTTTTTAAATATTTATTTATTTATTTTTGGCTGCGTTGGGTCTTAGTTGCGGCACGCAGGATCTCCGTTGCAGTGCTCAGGCTTCTCTCTATTTGTGGCATGCAGGCTCTGTAGTTGTGGCACGTGAGCTCTCCAGTTGTGGTTCATGTACTCAGTAGTCATGGTGCACGGGCTTAGTTGCCCAGTGGCATGTGGGATCTTAGTTCCCCAGCCAGGGGATTGAACCCACGTCCCCTGCATTGGAAAGAGGATTCTTAACTACTGGACCACCAGGGAAGTCCCAAGAGTGTCCCTCTCTTGAGTAAAACACACTGGAGTATATTGTGTGAAGTGGCAAATGTCTGTCCGAACCACATCAGAAAAGTAAAGACGTCAAACTTCCTTATAGAGGCCAAACCCTACCCAGTTCACCCAAAGTAGTGACGCTAATCACCCTTGTAATTAAGAGGCGCCATGGGAAGATTATATTAGTAGCCACTATGTCTTCGGTGTTGTAGATGACCTCAGATGTGGTAGAAACAGCAGCACTTTTTAATTCCAATTTTCCACACCATTGCACTAAAAAAACTGTTAGAACTAATAAATGAATTCAGTAAAGTTGCAAGTTACAAAATCAATACAGAAAAATCAGCTGAGTCTCTATGAACTAACAATGAACCATCAGAAAGAGAAATTAAGAAAACAATTCTGTTCACAATTGCATAAAAAAGAACAAAATACCTAGGAATAAAGTTAAGCAAAGATGTGAAAAACCTGCACACTCAAAACTATAAGACACTGATAAAGAAATAGAGGAAGACACAGTCAGATGGAAAGAAATTCTGTGCTCATGACTTGGAAGAATATTGATAAAATGTCCATTCTAGCCAAACCAATGTACACATGCAATGCTATCCTGGTCAAAATTCCAATGTCATTTTTCACAGACACAACAATTCTAACATTCGTATGGAACCACAACGGACCGCAAATAGGCAAGAGATCCTGAGAAAGGAGAACAGGATGGAGGCATCTCGATCCCTGACTTCACACTACATTATAAAGCAACAGTCACCAAAACAGTGTGGAACTGGCACAAAAACAGTCACAGGGACCAGAGGAACAGAACAGAGAGCCCAGAAATAAACCCACGCACACGTGGCCAGTTAATTCAGGACAAATGAGCCAAGGACATACACTGGGGAAAGGACAGTCCCCTCGATAAACGTTGCTGGGAAAACTGGACACCACACACCAAAGAATGACAGTGGACACCGTCTACACCACACAAAAAACTGAATGAAAACCCACAATTTTCCACATGAAGCCTGTCCTCAAGTGGGTCCTCTGAAGACCGTCTCCCCTCAGGGTCAGCCTCGCGCAGGAAGCTTCTCCTCACTTCTTTTTTCACTATTGCTCACCTTCTCCTCCCATGGTGCCACCTCCCAGGAGGTCCTGAGGGGACCCGCCTCCTGTCAGCTGCACGAGGAGCGGAGCGGAGCGGAGGGCAGAACACGCGTGCGTGCGCAGGTCAGAGAGGCGGGTTCCGCCCGGGGCCGGCAGGCTGGGAAACGCCCACTGCACCTGCTACAGTTCTCTGGAGTCCGGGCGCCACGCTGAATCCACTAAATTTTGGAAATTGAAACTGATGGTGGCAAATATCCCATGACTTCTCCAAAACTGGTTATGGAACAATTAATTGACAACGATATGCAATGAAATGAAGGTAGACACAAACTTTACAACTTACCACAAAATTCACTCAAAATTGTCCATAGACAAAAATGCCATATTATAAAAGTTCTAGAAAAAAACATAGAAAAAAATCTACGTGACCTTGGGTTCGTCAATGAGTTTTAACACACAACCCCAAAAGTCGATGCACAAAAGAAATAAATAACGTGGACTTTAAAAAATTAAAAATTTCTACTCTTTAGGGCTTCCCTGGTGGCGCAGTGGTTGAGAGTCCGCCTGCCGATGCAGGCGACACGGGTTCGTGCCCCGGTCCGCGAAGATCCCACATGCCGCAGAGCGGCTGGGCCCGTGAACCATGGCCGCTGGGCCTGCGTGTCCGGAGCCTGTGCTCCGCAACGGGAGAGGCCACAACAGTGAGAGGCCCGTGTACCGCAAAAAAAAAAAAAAAAAAGAAAAAAAATTTCTACTCTCTAAAAGACCTTATTCAGAAAACCAAAAGACAAGCCACAAACTTGGAGAAAATTATTTTGCAAAACACAGGTCTGATAAAAGATTTTTTACTCAAAATATATAAAGAACTTTTTTGGGGGGTGGGGGGTGGGCCTTGTAGCTTGCGGGGTCTTAGTTCCCCAACCAGGGATCACAGCAGTGAAAGCACGGAGTCCTAATCACTGTACCACCAGGGAATTCCCTAAAGAACTCTTAAAAAATAACCCATTTAAAAAGGGTAAAGATCTGAACAGACACTTAGCCAAAGAAGGTATACTGATAGTAAATAAGCATACAAAAACATGCTCAACTTTATAGATCATTAGGAAATCACAATTTCAAACAACAGTGAGATAGCACTGCACACCTATTAGAATGGCTAAACTCCAGAACATGACAGTACTGGTAGCTGGAGGGCAAGGAACAACAGGAGATCTTCCTCATAGCTGGGGGATGCATGTGCAGCAACCTTGGAAGACAGTTCGGCAGTTTTCTTCCAAAACTAAGTAAGTCTCATCTTAAGATCCAACGTCTGCACCTCTGGTATTTATATAAGTGCTTTGAGAAACTATGTCCAAATCAGAACTAGGGTGCAATTATGTACAACAGCTCTGCTCACAATGGCTAACCCTTAAAGAAATCAGGATGTACTTCAGTAGATGCATGCATAAGCAAATTGGAGTACAGCCATGTTAAGGGGAGCATAATGGCACCCCAAAATATGCCTCCTTGGCATAAGGATTATTTTGGACTGATTAATTTCTTAAAACAGCAGACACAGGAGACTCTCTGAAAACTGATAAAAGTTACCCTTTTGCAAGGGAAATCTACATCTGTAAGGGAAATCGCCATTTGAAAGGGTATCTCCCTGTCTGTACCAGGAATAGAAGGATAACTAAATCTTAAGAAACTCTTATCAATGGAGAAGGCCTGGACTTAAATGTGCATAAAAACCATACCCTTGTTTTCTTTTGCTTTTAGACGAAGACGGTATTTAAGTCGATGTCTTGGGCCATTTCAGGATGTTACTCAGTTTTCCTGGGTATCTCTCATACATACACGGTACACATGTTGTTAAACTTCTGTTTGTTTTTCTCCTGGGAATCTTTTATTACAGGGGTGTCTCAACCAAGAGCCTAGAAGGGTAGAGTGAAAATTATTTTTCTCCCATACCCCTACAATGGAATACTATTCAGAAGTAGAAAGGAATAAACCATCAACCCATGCAAAAAACATGGATGAATTTTACATGTATATTGCTAAGTTACAGTATACAGTCTGAACAGGTTATACACTGTATGACCCCGTTTATGACATTCTGGAAAAGGCAAAACAGAGACGGTAAACAGGTTATGGGGTTGGGGGAGTTGAAATATTCCATATGATAATTTTTTTAATATAAATTTATTTGTTTATTTTTGGCTGCATTGGGTCTCTGCTGCTGCACGTGGGCTTTCTCTAGCTGCAGCGAGCGGGAGCTACTCTTCATTGTGGCGCACGGGCTCTAAGCACGTGGGCTTCAGTAGCTGTGGCACACGGGCTCAGTAGTTGTGGCTCGTGGGCTCTAGAACGCGGGCTCAGTAGTTGTGGCGCACGGGCTTAGTTGCTCCGCGGCATGTGTGGTCTTCCCGGACCAGGAATCAAACCCATGTCCCCTGCATTGGCAGGTGGATTCTTAACCACTGCGCCACCAGGGAAGTCCTCCATATGCTAATATAATGATGGATACCTGCCACTATGCATTAGTCTAAACACATAGATTTTTACAACTGAGCAAGTAAATCATAGTACATTCAAATTTAGTTATTTAAGATACGGGAGCGTCACAGGATAGAATACAGAATGTGACAAAGAATCTAACTGATTTAGAAATGTATGAAAAAACTGTTGGTGGTAGGGAAAAGGTACTGACCCTAGTAACTATGGAAATGAACAAAGGCATCTGTAGAGCGAAGGCAAAATGTGTCACATGTAAATACTGGAGTCCATAAAGTTCTTTCCCATGGTGATAGTAGCTAACAGTACTGAAACTACTATATCTGTAATCTGGAATGGAGCAAGCAATGAATTAAATAAATGACAGTTGGTAGAAACCAGGGTTTTTTTTTTACCATCTGGAATGGGGAGTTCCAGATAAGCAAAGGGAGAAGGTCACAGTATCCACGTAATAATGCATCAGGTTGGAGACATCCGTAGAAACTCATCTTTTCTGATGGGAAACCAGGTTTTGTTTTCTTGCTCTTTTGAGGCCTTTCTCTTGGGTGAGCCACCCACCCTCCTCCGCACACGCACCTGCCTCCAGGTATTCACACCTTGGCCATAGGCAGATGTGACTGACAAGCTTGACCTCCAGCGTCCCTTTACACTGTGCTGATTGAGTTTTAACTGAACTCTTATCTGTAATTAAAGGAGGTGATCACACAAGTTCCCAGGAATTCTTTGCCAAGCAGACAGGAATGGATGCACTTATGTTATTTTTGGCAAAGTCAACTCGGCACACAAGACCATGCTGGTGATGGGGCCAGAGACAGGGCCTTCCGGGGGCCCACAGAACAGGCAGTGTCATTCTTGCGGCTTTCGTCTGCACCCAAGTTGCCTTTTGCAGTGAATTTCAAAGAGAAGGCTGGGGCTGGGGCTTACCGCAGGCTTCTGCCCGAGAACTGGAGACCGGAGCAGGTGTGGGTACAGCTGGCCCCCAAAGGTGGCCCCAGACCAGATAGCTGGTCAAAGGCCAATGTGGACAGCATCCATCTGGGTTTGTGATAAGGGCAGTAGAAACAGCCTCGGGCCCATTCAGGGGACCCAACTCTCCCCCAGGCCTGCCTCTCACTGTGTGAGTTTGGCATCTCAGCTCTCCTGTCGGTTCTTGTGTCCATCCTCCAGAAAATGAGGAAGTTGGACAAGATTAGTAGTTCTTAAACTGTGCTCTGTGAACAGGGGTTTTCAGGGGCTGCCTGTGGGGCAAGCCAGGAAAAGCAGGTGCCCCCGGGACCCTGTACTTCCCTTCAGCAACCAGAGCTGCTCCTCTCTGATCTGCCTTGTTTGCTGGGCATTATGAAACATAAACTCTGCAGCTAATAGACGTGCTGTACTGGGGCTCCTCTCACGCCCTCAACCCCGAGAGCTTACTGGGTACCCACTACCTGCCGGGCACTATGCAAGGAGCCACAAAGGAAGACAGACTGACCAGGCCCCTACTCTCATGAGCTTAGAGCCCAGTGAGAAGAGAAGAACAGCCTGTGAACCAACAAATAAGATAAATATCAATGACACTGCATGCAAGTCAGAGAATTAAAACAGGGCAGTGCGGGGAGAGTAACTGGACAGACAGGGAGGAGGTGGCACTTAAGAAGAAATCCCAAATGGTCCTTAAGTGTGTGAGGGACAGAACGGTAGCATTGTGACTGGGCCAGGGGTGAGGGAGTGTCGTATGATGGAGGGGGGATGGGCGGGCAGGTCCAGGACGTGGAGAGCTCTGAGGTCCTCTGAGGCCCTCGCCAATGTGAATCTGATGGCTTTTACAAGCAGCAGTTACAGTCGTCCTCACACCCACCCAGATCACTGCTGAGGGGGGACCCTCGTAACAATATTAGACCTGAGGAGCATCCCCCTCGAGCCAAACCAACACTGCAGAGCCCCTGACCCAGCACCTGGCCACTAGGGTCCCAGTGGCTCAGAGAGGCCAGCTCTGGGTAAATAAAGGGGCATCTACATGGCTGTCTGGGGGGTCCTCTGGGGCCGTCTGAGCCACACTTCACCTTGGGAAGTGTGCTGAGTCAGCTCGGTCTTCAGTCCACACAGACCAGCTTCCGCCACTTATTCAGGATCCGTGAAGAATATACCTCTTGGCAGGGCTCCTGAGAAAAGTAGATGAAGCCTAGCCCCGCAGTAGGGCCCCATAATGCTAACTGGTTTATGGTTGTGTTCTCTAGTCTCATAGCCTTTTAGTTAAGCCCTGGGGACAGGGGTCAAGACTTCCACTTCTCTGCCCCACGTATGCTGCCGGGCAAACACTGAATGCTCGATACAGGCTCAGTGAGTTGGAAAGGAATTAGGACCGATGCTGAGCACGGGTGTGCAGACGCTGCTCTGAGGCCCCGAGACTCCTTTAGCCCTCCCACAATCCTAGGGTTAGGTACTCTCGTCACCTCAGTTTTACAGGTGAGGGAATTGAGATAGAAGGAGAACAAGTTATTTCCAGGATCCTACAGCTGGTAGGTCTCACAAGGACGCCGGAGCCTGGAAGTCTGACTCTTCTTGGCTGCAGCCTAGGAGGAGGGGGAGAGCTGGAGAAGGAGCGCGTCCCGCCCGTCTCAAGAGGCCGCCTTTGCCAGGGGACTTTTGTGGTGGTGGACTGGGTCTGGTCCAAGGCAGCTCCGGAGGGTCAGGTTTCAGCATGGGTCACGTGCTCCAGGGTGGACAGGCCAAGGATCCAGCACATTCTCTGCTTCAGCCTTTCCGGTCACTGCTCCATCATGCCGCAGCATAGGCTCTGGATGGCCCTGGCCCCTCTGCTAGCTGCCCTCACTGCAGGTGAGTCGATGACAAGTTCAGTGAAAGCAGGACAACGGGGTGCATGCTGTGTGCTGGGCGGGTAAGGCCTCTACCCGCATTCTCTATTAGGCCTCTCGTCATCTCTGTGCGTACATATGACTAAAACCCACTTTGCAGATGACACTTGGTCAGGGCTGTGCAATCAGTAAGTGTCAGGTCCAACCCATGGCCCCGAGAGGAAGAGTGGGAGGGGGCACACACCACTGGCCTCTGTCCTCTGCAGGCCTCCACTCTCTCTCCAACCCAAGTGACAGCGCCCCCGACCCAAGTTCTCAGGGGTCGCTTTCTCTGGTTCCCCTCGTCCTCCTACTCTGCATCTCCTCTCGGGTTCTGGAATCACAAGCAGCCCTGAGTGGCTCCATAGGTCCTAACGGGTATTAATTTTTCTCTGTGACTTGTCTGCCTCTCTGGGTGTCATGTGAAATAAGTACTTGGGGTTGGCTTTGTCAAAGGAAAGTTTGATGTATATGTATATGTATATAATCTTATATCTTGTGTATATTTATTTAAAATATAAATCTTGTAAATAACTATGTGTTACACATAGCATATGTAAAGATACAAATTTATATATACTTATTTGTTTAATACATATTATATATATCTAATATATAAATGATCTACATATAACATCTTTTTCATTTGTTGTCCACAATTCTGTGAGGTAGGTATTGTGTCCCAGTAAAACTGAGCTGGAAAGAAGTCGCTACCTGGCAGTGCGTGGAAAAGCTGGGATCTGAAGCAGATCCCACTAGAGCCTGGAGCCTCTTGGGGTCTCCCACAAAGATTTGTTGAGCAGTTTTGAGGTGGAGCCCAGGCAGTCCTTCCTCGGGTCTCAGCCCAGCAGAGACTTTGTGGAGGTGTGTGGGGACTAGAGCACAGGGAACAGCAGTACCTCACGCCCCCTAAACCGCAGGGGCACAGACAGGTGCCCTGCCGCACGCCCACCACGACAGCCCCTCCATCAGGGCCGCGGGGCGGCTCTGGCCAGTCACGCCAGCTTCCCCAGGGGTAAGATGAGGGGGCCGAGCAGATGAAATGTCAGCTCGGCTAGTCTCTGCTGCTGAGTGCAGGTGCTCTGAGAGCCTGGAAACTCTAGCAGGTAAAGGGGACAACAAAGCCATAAGGCTTCCTCAGAGTGTCAGGTTTCTGGGGTCTCAGGAGGCCTCTCGGCCAACCTGTTGCCCCTGTTACGTGATCTCTGGGCCTTTCTCTTCCCATGTCTCTTGCTGGCTGTACCCAGAAGAGCCACCGTCCTCAGCCCCAGCCCCTGTGCCCCACGTTCTCAGCGCAGGCCCATCCATTGTGGTGACTGGTCAGCACTTGACGGCGTTTGCTGAAGGAGCGTCATCACAGGAGTCAGCCCCACTCAGAGGGGCTGTCCCACCGGCCCGGCCCTGCTCTCCTGTGCTCTCTGCAGGGACAGCTGACCTCTCTCCCCACTGCCACCTCCTATGCCTCGTCGCCTGCCTGCCAGGGCGGCCCGCTGTGGCTGGGAGCTGCCTGAAGTACCCCGCGGGCTTTCAGTAAGGAGCAGACACCCCAGGAAAGAGGACGGAGAAGGCAGAAAGGGCAAAGCTGCAGGCGACGGGCTGCAGGCAGCCTGGGGAGAGGGGTCTCGTGGAGGGAGGCCTGTGCATGTCCTTGCCGTGGCGGCCCCAAGCGTGAGCAGCTCCCAGGGGCTGAGCACTGCCTGGGGCCCAGCCCAGTGAGCACAGGAGCCTGGGGCGGGCCCCCCAGAGCCTGCCCAGGACACCGTCTTCTGAGCTAGATCGATGCAAGGTGGAGAGTGGGGGCCTGGCGGGCCTCTGCTTCTCTGTCCTGTGAGCTGGCGAACCCTCAGCTGGGAGTGGGGCTGGCCCTCAGACCACCTGCTCTCTGCACGCTCACCACGAGTCATTCCCGCGGCTATGGTCCCTCCGCAGCCCAGGCGAAGCAGATCGCACCTCAGCCCTTGACTCCACAGCTTCAACTCCCTCTCCCTGTGCCCCCAGGACAAGCGGTCAGACTGGTGTGGGGATGCCGCACAGACACCCTGTGGCAGTCCTCCCAGGGCCTGTGTGGAGCTGACCCTCTCCCCAGGCCCCTCGGCCTTGACCATCAGCTCTGAGTCGTCCAGCCGGGGACGCTTTCCCTTCTCCACCCAGCCAGTCCCAGTCGGGGCAGGCAGAAAGTGGGCCAGACTGTGGCCCAGGCTTGTGGCAGACCTGAATGTACCCAGGCCCGGTGTGAAGGGCCTCCGTGCCATCTCTGCTGCCATTAAGGCCCAGCTGCCCCCTGGCTGGCACCTCCCTGGCCTGAGGGGTCTCCCCTCAGCTGCCCAACTTCCTTTGGTATTTGCCCCTGCCCAGGGGCCAGGACAGCTCCGTGGCCGTGCGCAACCAGAACCTGCGGTGGGCTCCCAGGACTCCCAGAAAGTGGGGACTGACAGGTGGTCCCCAGGGGAGGGCAGCCATTCCTGGGGGTAGGGGAAATTCCTGAAGTCCCCAGAAGAAGCGGAGTTGCTCGGATCAGGGTCAAACCCCTATCTCCCCGAGACACGTCAGAATAAGGTGGCGACACTGTGCTTGCAGAGGCACCCAACGGCGCCTGGGGACCCGCCCAGCCAGTGTAGCCTGGAAGCAGGTGTGCTCACCTGTAGCGCTGCTGCAGGGACCGGATGAGACGACGCATGTGAAGTGCTGAGATGTTCAGAGCCACCGTTCCGCTGTGACATGCAACTGAGATAAAGGCTATGGGGCTGGGGCCCAAACATCTGCAGCAGCCGCCTCGTGACTCAGTTGCTCACCACCTGTCACCAGGCACCTACTGTGCGCAGCAGTGGGCACAGAGGGCGCGGAGCAAGCAGGCCTGTCCCCTGGGAGCTTGCTGCCCGGCAGAGCTGTGCCACAGCTGCACTCAAGGTGTAAGTGCTGAGCTGCAGCCTCCACCCAGAGATAGAGGAGAAGGAGAAGGTGAGGACCGTCCCTCAACCGTGACACCCTGTGGATCACAAGGATTAATTCCACCTCACCGTGATGCGTGGAAGCAGTGTTGTGGTGATTTTCTTTTAGGTTAGGGAGTCTGCAAAGACACCTGGTAAAGTAAGAACCTGAGCTGAGATGCCAACACTCAACACCCTCCAGGTACAGGTGGGTGTTAGTCACGACCTACCTGCTCTCTCACCTTGTGTTTCCCTGTTGTCCTGCCAGGACAGGAGCCACACCCGCAGCATGCTGGCTATGTCGTCTGCCCTCGGGGCTCCTTCTTCTCAGACAGAGGCCTCGGCTGCCAGCTCTGCCCTACAGGTAGGTGAGAGCTGGCTGGAACTGCATTTGGAAAGGACTGGCGCGTGGTGGGCCAGAAGGGTGCTGGGTCCACAGTGCTCACCTCCCGGGAGCCCAGGCAGTCTCTGAGGGGCAGAATCCAGCTACCCCTGGGCCACAGACCCATACCCGCAGGGCTGTGGGAAGAATGAAATGGGACAGTGCAGAAGGAAGATGCAGGGTGGGGAGAAGGGTGAGCGTCAGAAGACGTCCAGTACCAGTTCTGCGCCTCCCCGGACGTGTGATCTTGGCAGGGTTTACAGTTCATAGTGTACAGGCCTGCACATATTTTGTTAACTTTACTCCCAAGTGTTTAAAATTGTTGGGGGCTATTGTAAGTGGAATTGTAGCTTTTATTTTAATTTCCAAGTGTTTGTAGCTATTATTGCCAGGATCCGGGCTCCAAGGCACCCCTGCTGCCCATCAGTAGCACTTACGGGGCCACAGGACAGGTGGGGTTCGGAAGGTCAGGAAGGGGGCGTCTCAAAGCAGTCGTTATTTTTATTGTTAACTTCTGGATTGTACAAGGTTTTTTCAGCAGCCAAAAATGTATCCCCTTAATTTTGTTCAGGTTGAAAATGAAGTGTGTCTGCATTCCCAGTGCACTGGCCAAAGGGCAGCAGGGGGAGGGGCACGGAGGGGGCAGCCCCACTCTCACCAGCAGGGAGGGAACCAGGGCTGGCACAGCAGATGCTGACATCCACGTGGGCAGGAGTGGCTTCTCATCCCTTGCCCTCCCCTTCTGCAGGGATACTGCCTCCACCGCAGGGTCACCTAGCCTCTCCTTTTCCACCTGCTCTTTGGTGTGTATCCTGGGGCAGGTGCCAGGCATGTGGGGGGGGGGCCCACTGTATGAATGCTGGGCAGCAGAGAGAAGGGAGACTGAGGCTGCAGAGGCACTCCCAGCAGGACAAATAGGGCTCTGCCATCAGTGAGGAGTGCCCTGGGGGCGCACATGGCAGGACTGGAGGCATGAAGGGCCTCGGCTAGGTGCTGGGCTGCCGCGGAGGGGGCCCAAGGTGGCACTGCAGTGACAACAGGGCCAGAGGGGTGGCGGTGGGCCCACCAGCCCTCCGTCCGCCCACGCTTCTGCCCCACACACTCTCATCCAGCCCCTGCTCGTGCTGGGCACTGGGCCAGTGCCGAGGCCCCAAGAGCTCCCCGTCAGGGCAGAGCTGACCTGCAGAGCGGAGCGTGATGAGTCTAGGCAGGGACAGGGCCGTGGAAGCTCAGACCGAGGCACTGCTGAGCGTCTGCTTGCCAGGAGGCCGGGAGGCTTCTGGGAGGAGCAGGCGTGGGAGGCAAGCCCAGGAGATGCGGGGATTCAGCGAGCCAGTGGGCGACAGCAGCAAGGACCCTCCAAGCAGGGAAGCAGCTTGTGGAGAAGCAGAGAGCAGAGACTTTGCTGCCCCGAGCTTCTCCCTGGCAGGATGCCCCCCAGGGCCCTGGGCAGGGCCCGGCCGCATCCTGGGTGATGTAGATCCTATCAGAGGCAGGCCTGGTCCCAGCCTCCCAGCACACCCTCCCTCAGCTGGGGGGCTCCTCCAAGATGAAGCCCGCACCTTAAGAAGACACAACGTGAGACTTCCCCTCACAGGACACTTCTTTCCAGGCGGTGCTGCTGAGCCGTACCCAGGCAGAAGCTTCAAGAGCAAGAAGGAGACGCCTCACCCCAAAGCCAGCTTCCGCTCAGCAGGTCAGACTGAATTCCGTCTGCCGTCTGCACGATGGGAAGAGTGCCTTTGCTAGTTACGCGTCTCTCCAGAGGCGTACAGAGGCTGACCTTCCAGTGCTGACTGTAGCCAGCAGTCCAGGCACTGGTGAGGGGTGACACCAGGAAAGCCACACTCAGGGCTCAGCAGGCCCTATCAGGCCCCCAGCTCTGGGAGCCCCATGTCCTCTGTGCTCAGCTGGCAAAATCAGGACCTACTCAGGAAGCTTAAAGACAGCCTGGATAATTCAACACAGATCATAAAGACAGAGGGGGGTTATGGCTGGGGGCCACCAGCAGAGAGGACATGGAGAAAAGGAAATGGCGTTTTAAAGTGAAGAATGAGGGTGCTGACAGGCAAAGGGACCGCTCCTGTGGGTGTGGTCAGGAGCAGAGGCTTAGACAGCGCAGGCTGTGTGCCATCAGCAAGTTCCTTGACTTCTCTGAGCTTCATCTTTAAAAGAAAGGGAGCCACATTGGCCTCATAAGGCTGTCGCGGACATGGGATGAGACAGCCTGTGTGAAGGGTCTTTGCACACAGACTGAGCCTTCAGTAGGGAGCTGCCGTGGCCTCACGGTCACCACCATCAACACCTTCTCCTCCCACCGTGGAAGAACGTGTCTGGGGGCAGAGAAGGTGTGTCCCTTCGGTCAGACAATCCAGCGTCCCGAGGGAATACGCCCCCTCCCGCCCCAGCACTAGCAGACACACCCCGGCAGGTAGCCGAGCATTTTCATGTAAGTGCTTGTGACAGCCCAGTCGTGATGGAGGAGAGCTCGCGACCATCCTGTAGCTGTAAGGAAGCAGAAGCTTGGGAGGCTCACTGTCTGCTCTGATCACTGATCACACACCTGGTGTGTGGCAAAGCCGGGACAAGAACCCAGGTGTCAGCGCAAGACGGGCAGGGTTGACCTCCTCTGCCTCACCCGGGCACGGAACCGGGACGCAGGAGGGCCCTCTCTGCCCGCTGAGCCGATGGCTGGGCTCCAGGCAGGCATGTGGCATTGGGGAGCTCTGCCCACTTCTGAGGCTGTTACCCCGAGCAGGGCCTAGTCCTGGGGAAATGGTTCAAAGAAACAGACTTCTGGGACTTCTCAGCTACTTTTCCAGGAGGTTCTGAACCACCAAGCCCCTGGGCCCCTCCACCGAGCCACACAGAGAGCACCCTCCTCGCTCAGCACAGCCGTTCCTTTGCAGGCCGAGGCCAAGGCCAGCCCTGGAGGATGGGGCCAGTCCTCAGCAGGAAGGAGCTGGAGAGCGAGGGCCCCAGTGGTCCAGCAGATCCACCTGCAGGCAGACACCATCTCCCCACCAGAAGCCCCTTCCCACTTGAGCGCGGGGCGAGGGCAGCAGCTTTCCCAGCCTGGGCCAGAGCAACAGGTACAGCAAGAACTGGGGAAGTGAGCCGGCCTCCAAGGACAGCGAGTACGGGTCCAGCGTGAGCTGGGACAGCCTGAAACTACCACTTCTCCCAGGGGTGTGGCAGCTGCGACGGCGAAGCCAGCATTCACCAAGGCTTGCCGTGTGCCCGGCGCCATGTGGACGTTTGCCCCTTTGAGCAATGTCACATTCAGTCCTCACAGCAAGCCTGGGAGGATGTGCGGCTCTGATCCCCATTTTATAGAAAGGGAAATGGAGGCTTGGGAAGTTGGGAGTCTCCCTGTCACAGCCGTCCGTGAGCAGTGCTGCTGGGGCGGTGGGAGCTCCCTGCAGGCTGAGCAGAAAGCAAGGATGCCCAGCAGCCCTGGCTACTTGCCTCTGCGTGGTGGGGACTGGGCCCCCCACTCTGTATCTCTAAGGGCACCCTTTACCAGTAAATTGGGAGGCAGCCCTGCTCCCTGCACCCCCAGGTCCACGAGAGGATCGGGGCCCCAGGGCCTGGGAAAGGTTCACTGCTTTTCTTTTGAAGACAGCACCCCGCGCTCTTCAGAGAGAGCTAGGGTGACGTGGGCTGTTCTCTCCCCAGTTCTCAGCCGGTGTCTGCAGTGCCCGGCAGGACACTTCTGTCCCAGCAGCGCCACCCACCCTATCCCATGTCGGCCGGGCACATTCAGCCCCCACCCAGGCCAGGACGAAGCCACGGACTGCACTCCGTGCCCAGCAGGCAGGGCCTGTACACGGGCTGGGCTGACGCAGCCCGATGCAGAGTGCACGCCGGGGTAAGGGACTTTGATTTCTCAGCGATGGGGCCTCAGCCTCCTCCCCCTTCCACCGTGAGAGAGTCGGGGCCTCGGGTTCAGGTGAGGCTTTTCCAAGAATTCACCCCCTCAGTGTCTTGGGAGGGCCCCTGCAGGGCTCAGGGTCACACCAGCCCGAGGTTCCAGGACCTCCTGCTCCGGGACCACTGGGGCCTGTTCAGGAGGCAGCTGGGGAACTCCAGGCTCTGGCATAGGAAAAGGAAGCTCAGAGAGGCCAGGTTACCATGCCAAAGCCACACAGCAGGCCGGTGGGCAGAGTGGGATTTTACTGTGACTCCCCAGGATGGTGGGCGCTGCCTGGTGGGTACCAGGATCCCACTCCTTGGTTGTCATAGGTACGTGTGCCCTGAGGGCTCCTCAAGTCCCCACGCTCCCACTCTCGCCTGCCCAGCTGGGACCTTCAGCAACCGCAGGGATCTCTCCGACCTGTCCCAGTGTGAGATCTGCCCCTCGGGACTGGCCTGTCCTAGGGGTGAGTGAGGGGCAGAAAGGCAACCTTGCTACCTGCCAGACCCTGTCTCTGGGTGAAGAACCAGCTCCATGCCAAGGCAGGGAGCCCAGGAAAACAGACCCTGGCCCACAGCCCCTTCTTTCACCACAAAGAGCGTGGTCCACCTCACGAGGGTGGGACCATGAAGAATGTTCTCAGGTCCCAGGCCGCCGCCTCGGGCAGGGTAGCCTCTGCGCCCCCTTCCCCGGTGCTGGGCCCCAGCCCATGTCCCTGCCACTTGCCAGAGGGCCGGAGGGGCTGCTGCTCCAGGCTAGTTCAGGACTGTGTTTGCAGGAACTGGGGGTCCAGGCTGGCCCCCCACCCCCTGCCCAGCTGGCCACTATTGCCCTCGGGGCACCAAACAGCCAACCCAGTTCCAGTGTCCCCCGGGCACCTGGAGTAACCGGACCGGACTGACTGCGGACAAGGAATGTGCGCCCTGTCCCACGGGCTGGTTCTGTGTCGGTGGAGCCCTGGTGCCCTCAGGGACGTGCAGGGCTGGACATTACTGCCCAGAAGGTGAGTGGGGCAGGGTCTGCTCTGCAGGGTGGTGGGTGAGTGCTGGGAGCGTAAACCGTGGGCCAGCCTGCACGCCTCCCAGGTTAAGGTCGGATTTCCGGAAGACCTTCCTGAGAGGAGGGCTGGGACTGGTCAGCCAATGAGCATCCTGACTGGGGATTCATGGGGCGTCTCAGCCCAGACGAAGGCTGGCCCTGGGGGAGTGGCACCCCCTGATCCCTGCCCCATCCCCAGGGGCCTCCCTCAAGGACCCATCCCTAGGGAAGAGGGGAGAAACAGCTGTGCCTGGACGATGCAGGTCTGACCCTCCTCTTCCCTCCTCAGGTACAAAGTGGGGCACCCAGTTCCCCTGCCCAGCGGGCACCTACAGCTCTCAGTCAGGCAACAGGCAGGCGGAAGACTGTCTGCCCTGCCCACCAGGGGCCTTCTGCCCCGGTGGGGCCCCCAAGCCTGTGCTCTGCCCAAGGTAAGGGAGGCCGAGGGGTGCGGCTGTTCTTGAATCTAAGTGACCACGTGTTACATGCTAGAGGCCAGCACTGTTCTGGGCACCGAGGGATCTGTAAAGAGAGATGAGCACCCAGTCTGCCCTCAGGACCTGGCAGCCTTTTTGAGACAAGACACAGGAATAGGATGGGCAGGGGTCAGGGCTCAGGGCCTCAGGGTGACGGGATAATATGGGAGCTACACACCCATGGGCCCAGAGGTGGAAAGAGGGATGGCACTTTGGGCTGGAGTCGGTGAGGAAGGTGCCCACATCCCAGGTGAGAAGCTGCTTCAGAACAGTTCAGCCCAAAGGCCAAGCATCTAGAAGCTGATTCCAGCTAGGGTTTCAGCAGAGATTTGGCCCAAGTTCTGGGGTTCTCTGTTGATAGACTGTTTTATCAAAATGTGCCTTTTACCCCTGTGGTCAAAAAGTAAGACTTAGAATTTTTCTTACCGAAGAAAAGCAATACGTGTTCTTGTGAAAAGTGAAAACAGCATTAACCCAAACAAATTTCAGAACAAACATACTTTCAATGTAAAAAACAAAATCATAAAATTACAAAACAAAGTATAAATGGATATTTATAAAATCTGAGAGAAGGTGGAAAATCTAAGCACAGCACAAAAGGCAGAAATAATTGAGGAAAAGACTGCAAGATTTAAATGCAACGTTTCAAGGTTCTACCCTTCAAAGTTGTTCTAGACAAAGTTAAAAGGCAAACAACAAAGCAGGGAGACATTTTCAACATGAGTGACAGGCTAACATCCATCTACTTACTACCTCCTTATATAAAGAGCCATTACAAATCAGTAAAATAAGACAGAAAGAGAGGGAGAACCAACAGAAAAACGTAAGCAAAGTGGAGGAACAGGCACCTTTAAAAAGAAGCACGATTAGCTCATAGCCAGGTTTCAAAATCTCTTGCACCTCACTACCAGGTAGGCTGTTTGGGGTCACACCAGCCCCATCCTCAGCCTGACCCAGGGGCCTGACTCTGCTCTTGAACCCCGCGGGTGAGCCTGGGGGCAATGGTGACCCTATGTGGCTGTCACGGCTCCTCCCCCAGGAAAGCTCTGGGTCCCACACCCTCAGCTCTGCTTCTCGCCTAGGGGAACCACCTGCCAGAGTCCTGGTGCAAGGCTGGCTGTGGCCTGCGTGCTGTGCCCAGCCGGTCACCACTGCCCTGAGCCGGGCACCGCTACTCCACGGCCGTGCAGAGCAGGCAGCTTCTCGGTAAGTGTTCCCTCAGAGGCCCTGGAAGCAGGAGAGCCCTAGGGTCAGGGAGGTGGGGTGGAGGCCAGCAGAGCAGAGTCTTCATCCCAGCCCCTCCCTCCAAACACTGACGATCTGCGGACCAGGCAGATGCTCAGTTGTGCCGCCATCTGTCCTGCTCTTAGGCCCGCCCAGGCCCTGCTCTCCTCAGAAAGGGAGGCGCACACACAGAGCCTGGGGCCCAGGCCAGATGCATCCCCAGTTCAATTCAGCACATTTCCTGAGTACCTGGTATGCGCCAGGCCTGGCCCAACTGCTGGAGGTGTGGAAAGAAAACAATCTTCTCGCCAATCCCTCTTTCCAGGGTCCAGGTCATCTGTGGTGCCAGGAGTGCCCAGGAGGAAAACTCTGCAACCAGACAAAGCTGGCTAGCCCCCCTGCGTGTCCACCCGGGCACTACTGCCCAGCCCGGGGCCTGTTGTCCATCCCCTGTCCCCGGGTGAGAAGTTCCCCTCCACCCTTCTTCCAGCCTCTCTTTTCTTCTGCATGGGAAAGTTCCGCAGCCATCAGCCAGTCCTGGTGGCTGGGACTGACGGACAGCATCCCTTTGCCACAGCACGCCACACCCCGGCCCTCTGCCTCCTGTCCCCACTCAGAGGAGGGCTGGGCCACTCCCTTTCCTGCAGCCGGCTTCTGATAGTGGTACTAGACCAGAAATCACAAGGGACAAAGTGAGCCAGGCTTGGCGGTGGGGGGGGGGGGGGGGGGGGGGGGGCGGGGGGCAGAAACAGGGAAGAGGAGGGCGGCCCAGGAGGAGCTCCCAGCCTCCAGAAACCCCTCTCTCTCACGCCCCCCACCAAACCATGGCTTCCTCTCCCCAAGATACACACGCGTCTTGGATGACACGGTGGCTTCTATTCACTTTTCCTGCCCAATATCAAAACCTGCTGTGAGTGAGTTCCAGTTACAACATTCCCTACTGGGCGGGAGCTTTGCAGTCAAAACACTTTTGATCTGTTGAAAAGGAAATCCCACCCTTTCCTGCAAGTGTCTCTGAGGCTCAGTTCTTGATCAGGCATCTCCTGCTCCCCTGCCCCGTCTGTCCCAGGTGAGACCAGAGGGGCCCTGCTCTGCTCCCTTCCTGGCAGAGTGGCCAACCTGTCCAGACCTGGAGGCCCCACGCGGGTCTCCAGGACCTTGACCGCAGTGACATCCTCCTCTCTGCCCAGGGCACTTTCCGAGAGGCCCCTGGGGCCGCCCGCATGGAGGACTGCCAGCCGTGCCACCCTGGGACCTTTTGTGGCAGAGCCGGCTTGGTTGAGCCCCAGGGGCTGTGCCGTCCAGGGCATCACTGTGGGCCTGGTTCCAACACCTCTTCCCCGGTGAGTGCAGGCCCCACTGGGCCTCCTGGAGGCAAGGCTGGCCTAAGCACAGAGGCCTGGGCCAGGGTCAGGGGACACCTCAGTGGGCAAGACCTAGCACCTGCCCTCTAGGGTTCACTGCGTAGTGGGGTGACAGAGTGCCCCCAGCAGAGATGGGATGAAACTACTGCAGACAGAGCATTAAGCATGGCCAATAAAAATGTGAAAAAATAAAGAAAGGGCCAAAGGATCTGACGTCAATTTCCAGCTCCCACCTGAAAAGGGGCCAAATACAAATACGTCATAAGCTAGAAAAATGCACAGCTGGACTGACAATTAAGGACCCATGAAGCAAAGTCACTTCTGTACTCTATGCACCTACTAATCATCAAAAGTAAACACAATTGCTGAGGCCCTAAGAAGGCGCTGCTGGGGAGTAGAGTCCATTTCCACACCCTGCAGCCGGGCCCCAGGGTGCTGGAGAACAACGGTGCAGTATATAGCAAGAGCCTCCAGGCGGTTCCTATCTTCTGATCCAATAATTCCAATGTGGGGAAAAGCCTGAAAGGAGAAAGAAGTGATTTATGAAAAGATGGTCAAATCACAAATTTTAATAGCAAAAACAAAACGAAACAAAAAAATACAAAACTCTGCCAAGGCCCAGTAATAAAAAAATATCTAGTCAGAGATATGGCATATCAACCCAGTGTGATACTAGGTGACTCTTATTAATGACGAGTAGATATACTATGTTGATACATAAATGATTGATAGATGATTGACAGAAACAGATATACCTTACCACAATTAAAGCTGTGTATCGATACTTTTAGCAAATAGACAGAGAGATGGGATTGTTCGGGCTATTTAATACTAAAATTCGCTTTATTTTTCTGCAAAGCTAAACTCCCAGAGTGGTTCCCAGGGGGAGGTGTAAGTGCAGATCAATGCACGTGCATGAACAGGAGTGGCCGGGTTGAGCCAGGCAGGCTTCCTCAGAGAGGGTGTCAGACAGGACTAGAAGGGAACCTGGTATGGACAATCGTCTTGCTCTTGACTTTTAAGCCTTGAAAGACCCCTCTTCCTTCAGGAGGGACTCCCCTTCGGTGAGCTCTGTCCCCCCGGCCATTTTTGCCCAGCTGGCACCAAGAACCCCAGACAGAGGCCCTGCCCCGTCGGCACCTGGAATGCGGAGAGAGGGGCACCAGATGTGAGCTGGTGCCTGCCCTGCCCACCTGGGCTTTTCTGCGCTAAGGCGGGCCAGGCTGCCCCCAGGGGCCCGTGTGCACCAGGTGAGGGCGCCCGGGTCTCCCCTGACGGCTGGCAGGCTGAACACCAAGCAGAGGGTGGCCAGCCAGCCACCTCAGCACTGGCCCTGGGACCCTCAGCGCCTGAGGCACAGGTGCAGTAGACAGAACCCAGGGGAAACCTGCCCAAGTCCGCGTGGCTGGGCTTGGTAGGAGCCATATGGGAGTGGCAGGACCAGCAGGAACAGGAATGCAGGGGGCAGGGCTCCAGCCCCCAAAAGCAGACCAGCTTGAGTGCTTTCTCTGCTTCCAGGATTTTACTGTCCAGGAGGGGCACAGACCCCAAGACCTCTCGGTGGGCCACGGGGAAACCTCGGCACTGAGGGCCACGTCTGCCCTGAAGGCTCACTGCTGGCCGTGCCCCGGGTGGACGGGCAGCGCAGCAATGGCTCAGGTACTTGGGCGGGCTCAGAAGGCAGAGCAGAGTTGCTATGGAAACCATCTACAGCGCGGGATGGGCGGGGCCACAGGATGGCCAGAGCCACTTTGCTTTCCAGGTCAAGAGCGCCACCAAGAGAGAACCTGCGTCCCTGGTCATGACTGCCCCCAGGGCACTCGCCACCTCTCCCCGACCTGCCCTCCAGACATGTCCAGTGCACGGCAGGGCCAAAGCCAGGCCCAAGGCTGCTGGCCACGTCATGCAGGTGAGGAGACAGAAGGGGGCACATGGGATCTCTCCCGGCGAGACAGTCAAGGCTGTGTCTTGGGGCCTGAGGAGCAACAGCTCCCTGGAAAGTTCTTCCTCCTGCTGGCCCAGGGTCTGGGAGTCCCTGTGAATGGTGGCTAGGGACAGGGACTTGGGCCTTGGGCAGAAGCCCAGCAAAACCCCTCTGTCCTGTGGGAAATCGCATAACCCAGGGGAGCGTCTCCGTCTGGGTGAGCGAAGGACATGTGCTGAGTGACACGTCACCAGCCCGGCAGGGAGAGGGTGGCCCTGGCCTCCTGCAGAGCAGGCCGAGCATCGGCTCCACCCAGCTGCCCTCCTCAGAGGCGGGGGTCCTCCAGGCACACCCCCGGCCCTGCTCTCTCCCAGGTCAGCGTCAGTTGAGCAAGGGGGGCCACAAGGTCATGAATCGTAGGACCCCAGGCTGGAGGAGCTTCGGGGAACGGGACCTCGGTGCCAGCTGTGTAGGTTCTCTGCGGCCAGGGTTGGCACTGAGCCCACGTACGCTTGTAAGACAAAAGGCAGCCCAAAAGTCCCCGCCAGGCGGCACTACTGCAGTACAGGCAGGTCCACCAGGGTGAGGTCGTGGAGCCCAGCGCTGGCGGAACCACGCCCTGACCTCGGGCCTCCCTTGTTCCAAGATGGCTCACGACGTGAGGCAGCTTCTCTTCCCCCCCTTGTCGCTTCGGCGCCCTTAGTGCTGTGGAGGAGGCGCTCACGAAGCTGTGGGACCACTCGCTCTTATGGACGCGTCACTCGGGCCTCCTCCCGCATCCTCGGCCGCCTGTCTCAGAGTGTGGCATGCAGTGGTGCAGTGCTTCACAGGTTTCCTGCATCCACACGTGCACGCAGACGTGTGCACGCTCAGGCTTCCATGGACAAGTCCCCCAGCTTTGCGGGCAGCCACAAAAGGGGAAGCACACACTGCTCTCTCTTCTCTTCCTGTAACAATACAAAGGTCCTCTTCGCCTCAGAGTTGATTCTCAGTAGAATTATGTGCCCCATCTCATCCCAGAAAAGATGATCGAACCGTAAGGGGCATAAAGGTGCAAATGAAAACGAAACACTTGGCCAGGATGGGAACAGATTTCCAGAATGCCACAGAGGCCTGCGTTTGGCCACCCGGATCTCCTCCCCGAGCTGGGCCTGGAGCCCTCCAGCCCTCTTCTGTCCTGTGCCCCCATTTCTCCTGGATGGGGCAAATGCTGGCCTCCTGACCTTTCCCCCACCTTTGGCTCCGAAGCAGGGTCCCTCCCAGGTAGCCCGTAATTCAGAAGGGAGCACATCGCAGGACCCCACCCTACCTGGGGCACCACCTGCATCCCCACCGAAATCAGCATTGGGCAGGACCTGGGCTCGAGAGCTGCCTTGGCAGTCAAGCGGCCGTGACTGCACCTTTCCAGCTCAGCTCCTCTCCCGGAAAATGTCCTGCTGCCGAGTGTGGCCCCCACGTGGGGGCCACTGAGTGACTGGCTCGGGACTGGGGAGAGGCTGCTCTGTGATCTCACCCACTCCTGGCTTTGGGCAGGAGCTGAGGCCACCCACTCCACCAGCGGGACCTGTGCCACGGCAGGGGGACCCTGCCCTCCAGGCCACTTCTGTCCGATGGGAACGGGGGTGCCCCTCCCCTGCCCTCTGGGTACCTTCTCGGATCGGTGAGTGCCACTGCCCCCAGCCCCGTGGCGGAGAGCCGGGAACTGTCTTCTCCCTGGTTCTCCACAGAGGCTCATGGGCCCTAGAGAGTAGGACTCCCACTTAGCCTGTGAGGGCAGACGTCCCCTGACGGGCAGTAGAAGGCGGGAAGAGGGCCGGCCAGAGTATCAGGGGCTGGGAGCTTGAGAACACGTCATGCCCGAGAAAGAAAAGCATCAAGAAGCCTGCACATCTGCCTGCGTCTCACCTGAGAGCAGAGCCCCACCTGCAGGAAACTCCCAGGCTCCAGGGGAGGGTACCCCAGAGCAAGGGGACAGCAGTGGAGCCAGAGGCTGAAGGGCTGTTGTGTGTTCTGACCGTAGCTGCCAGACGCAGGGGTCTGTGGCCCTGGACAACCTGAGTCTGAGTTGTGGATTAAGGTAGAAAAGGACAGCTATACCCAGGTGCCTATCTTGAGAGACAGAGAGGCCATACCTTCCTTCAGGCACCTGCCAGAACCCTGCCCTGGGTACCCTGAAAGCGGGAGGAATCCCAGGGAGCCTACAAGAGGGAAACAAAAAGGCAGCCCCAGAGAGGCAGGTGCCTGCCACCCTAAGAGCCCCCGGCCCCCTGAGCCACCTTCTCGCGGCCCTGGGACACGCCCCGAGCCCGGCTCCCCAGCTGTCTCTCTATCTCCCCAGGATGTTTCTCTCCATGGCCTCGGAGTGCCTGTCCTGCCCCTGTGGCCATTTCTGCGGTGCGTCTGGCCTCACTGCCCCCTCGGGACCCTGCTCCCCTGGCTACTTCTGTCTGACAGGAGTCACCTCCCCAAACCCAACAGGTAAGGGGCCTCTCAGGACAGGAGTGGGTCCTGCACTGACCAGACACCCCAGAGGTAGATGGGAGGTGACTAGGTATGGGCAGTTTGTGGACAGAGGGCCAGTGTGCGAGCAGAGTAGGCCTAGAGATGAACCCTGGCCTGAGTATTTAGTGGTCTGACCACTACTCCTGGACCCTCGGGCCTCCCGTCCCCCTGCTTCTGTCCTCGGGACCCCGTGAGGGGCCCGCCCCAGCTCTGTCCAGCAGTGTCTCACAGTGTGACTCACTGCCCTCCTGCATTGCAGTCACAGGGCTCTTGTCACGCCTGCATCCCCAAGCCCCCCCCCAGGCACACCCCACCCCCTGAATCAAAGCCCCACTGGCCTGAAGATGGGAATGTTGCCGGTTTGCAGAGATGTGGGCGGGGAGGAGCGGGGGGGCTTCCAGAGACCAGTGAGTAGGTGCCAGCATTGCCCTGTGGGCCATGCAGAGGTGAGCTGAGTGTAGCTCTCCTCTCCGTCCCACGGGGGCCAGAGAGAGCACCTTGGGGGTGGGGTACAAGGCCCTCTGCGCCCCAGCAGGGTGCAGGTGTGATGCAGGAGGGCCCAGGATGTCTGGCTCTCTCTAGTGGCCCTGCCCTTGGCCTCGGAGGAAGCTCATCCTCCAGGACATCTAAGGGGTACACAGAGCAGAGCCGCTGCTTTGGTGAGGGCCGCCGAACCTGGGCCAGAGCCCTTAAAATCCCTCTCCTCAAACATTGCCATTGGTCCAGCAAACATCTGAGGCGAAAGTCCAGTTCCCAGGTGGAAGGTTAAGTTCTGGGGGGTCGGGTGGGGAGTGAGAGAGTGGGAGCCATGTCCCCAGGGCAGGGGCTGGGGGATGGAGGGGGCCCCGGGCGGCTCAGCCAAGACGCTCCACCGAAACCAGAACCAGCTCTCCCGGTGCATTACAGCTAAATGTGAAAGCGATGTTCTCTAAATCTGTTTTATTAAACACATAAACAATCACAGAGCCTCTCCTGGAAAGGGCACTGTAGGGAATATGAGGAAACCGGGCTTTGAGTCTGGGCAGCCAGTTACCATCTCAGGACATCATCCCCACTAAAACTGCATCATTATTCCTGCTGCCCACCTACCAAAGAGGGATTTCCCGAGGCTCTAATAATATAACACATATGTAAAGCACATGCTTTCTGATCTGTAAGGCTGTGTGAATGTTAGCTATGGGCATTGTTTCTTTATAAAACCAATGAGCCTCTGACCCAAACCCAGGTCCACATTTCATCCCGGTGGCACCACACGAGTCACCCCAGGCTCCAGCTCTGCTGTGACTGCCCCCCTCAGTCAACTTCCATCTTCTCCTCAGGCCACTCGGAGCAGGGGGGACCCTGTCCCCAAGGCCACTTCTGCCCCAGAGGAACCAGCCTCCCCCAGCCTTGCCCGGCTGGCTTCTACAGCAACCTGACTGGCCAAGCCTCTTGCTTTCCCTGCCCCGCCGGCTTCTACTGCCCCAGGGGTGAGTGCCTGGGCCGGGCTCAGCCTGAGGGTTTGGTTCTCGCTGCTCTGGAAGCTGCAGCATCTGAGACTTCCCCGCCACCCGTCTCAAAGGCCCAGGGGAGGAGTGGCCCCTCCCAGAGGCCAAGCCCAAAGCGGCAGGCTTTGAACACCGAATTTCATCCAAGTCCTCTGATTTATCTTTAACATTCATGAGAGTCTTACCTTCCAATCCATAATATATCCACGTTGGCTGAAAAATAAAGATTTTAAATTACAGTACGTTACAAATCCGGGGGACCCACGCCCTTCAGTGTGGTTGACCACCGGGAAGACGAGTCCTGCATAGTCTGTGGATTTGTGGACCCCAGGCTCCGAGCCACACAGCCTGGGAAGCCCGGTGGGTGCAGTGGGCGAGGAGGGAGCTCCCGCGACCGAGGGCAGGACTTTGCGGGACAGGCCGTGCGGGAGGGCGCCGGCTGCAGCGGTCTCCCTCCCCAGCCTGGGCCCCGCCGGGCTCCGGCAGGCTGGGCCCCTCCTCTGCACTTTGCTTCTCAGGCACCAGGTGCGCCGCCCAGCTCCCCTGCCCTCGGGGCTACTCTAACCCAGACCCACTGGCCCAGAGCCCAGACGGCTGCCTCCCCTGCCCCCCAGGTCAGTGCTGTGGGCAGGAGAATCTGACGCAGGCCTCCGGGCCCTGTGACACAGGGGCGTTTCCCAGAGCACACGGACGCGTCCCCACCGATCCCTGTGCTTCTCACTTCTGTGCCGGACCTGGGGTGACCCAGGCTATCCCCTGGCGCAATGCCCTGCGGGGGGAGCTTGGCCTTTGACACCCAGACCCCTGCCTGCCCTCCTGCCCCAGTGCTCAGCCCTCCCCACTGGTCCCGCCTCAGGCCGGTTCTGCGTGTCAGCAGCGTGGACGGCCCGCCCCTTCGACCTGGACAGCTGCCTCTGCCCGGCCACGGCTACGGGGGGGAGGTGCCCAGCTGGCTCCTTCTGTCCCGAGGGCAGCCCCCAGCCCACGCCCTGCCCCCCAGGATCTTTCTGCAGCACCTCTGGTGAGGACCGAGTCCCCTCCAGTTGACGGGCCGAGACCCGGGCTGGGCAGCGAGCGGAGAGAGCTGGCGGGACCTTAGCAGTCTCCTTAGCTGTGTGCCTCACGCACCCCACACACCCCACCACCCTTTTCCTCTGAAGACTGCAAACTGCTGTCTGCACCTGCCTCGAGGCGGGGCGTGCTTGGCGCACTTAGGGCCGGGGCTGTGTTGCCGTCACCGACAGTCCAGTGAGCTCAGCTGGGTCACACAGGAGAGCATGGAGGAGGGCAGGTCTCTCTGAAGACAGAGCCTGGAGGCACACTTCCCGAGCACCTGCTGCGGCTGGACACCCCGCTCCTGGGGACCCAGACGTGAACCAGACTCTGCCTGCCCGGCTCCCAGTGCCCCTGGGGCTGGGGAGTGCAGTGAGGCCAAGACCCCCAGCCCCAGTCCCCTGAACCTGGACACCTGCTGAAGGTGGCCTCAGGCCCCGGGGACATGGGAGTGGTACCCCCATCTCAGGGTTGGGCGCAGGGGAGGATGGGACCGAGTGCTTAGCACACGCTCAGCCGCTAACGCGACCCTCAGCCCAGAGGCCCCCAGTCCACTGAGGCCGGACTCTCTGCGCAAGGCTCCCAGCTGCCCAGCGGGACCAGCCGCCTCTCGTGATGAGTCTACTCTCGCCCCCAGGCCTCTCCACACCCAGTGGGTCCTGCCAGGCCGGCTACTTCTGTGCAGAAGCAGCAGCATCCCCGGCTCCAGAGGATGGCCTAACGGGGGGCCCCTGCCCCCCAGGAACCTGCTGCCGTGAGTGTCTGCTTGGGCCCCGCTCTTAGCCCAGCTCGCCCTCCTCCCAAGGGCTGCTGGCAGACCTTATTCCTCAGTATGCGTGGGGGCCTTGGGGCAGCTGGGGAAAAGCCAGAGGGAAAAGAGGCGCCACAGGCTCTCCAGCCTGAGGCCGAGAGGTGCTGCTGCGGGGCGTGGTTAAAACATAGCTGGGGCATTTGCTGTGGTTTGAGTTGTTTGCTGTGGACGGCTAAGTATCGCCGGCTGCGGCCTTGTCGCACCGGAAGCCTTGTTAGCTCTCCGTGGTGTCCGCCCTGGTCCTGTTCCTCCAGATACAGGTAAAGGGTCTGCTACAGGTAAAAGGTCTGCCCCTCCACATGCTGTGCTGAGGGGCCAGGGGACCCGGCCACAGGGAGGTGGGCACAGGTGGGTCCTAGAGGGAGCCGTGAGGGGCCCGCTCCAGCTCTGAGACGGGGCCCACGGCTGCGCAGCGCGGAGCCTGCCCCCGGGACTGGCACGTCCCTGTGCCCTTAGCCGCAGCATCATGCAGGCCCACGCCATGCCCCGCGGGCACCTTCTCCAGCCTCCCAGAGCAGACCACACTCTCTGTGTGCCAGGCCTGCCCACGTGGCTCCTACTGCAAGGAGGCTGGTCTCCAGGCCCCCAGTGGGCAGTGGGCAGTGCCCAGCAGGTGAGAGGCAGGGAGGACCTGGGGGTGCAGGCAGAGGGGGTGAGGCCGGGAACGCAGCTCTCTGGACCCTGGGCCCTTGTGCCGGAGACTCCGCTAGGACTAAACAGGGAGCAGGGAGGGGTAGTCCTGAGCACTCCTCACTCCTTGCCAGGTCATCACTGTGACGCCAGGGCTGGGCCCGTCCAGGACTTCAGCCTGTACCCTTGTCCTCAAGGCTACTACTGCCCCCTGGGCACATTCATAGCCACACAGCACAGCTGCCCAGCGGGCACTTATGGCCCTCGGAAGGGGTTGAGGAGCCTCACTGAATGCCAGCTGTGCCCTGCTGGGAAATTCTGTGCGCTGGCAGGGCTCACGGCTCCAACAGGTATGTCCTACCGGGCAGAAAAGGCCTTAGGCAGTGGGTGGGCTAGAGTGGCGGGTCCCAGACCAGTCTGAGGAGGAGATGCTTCAGGGGAACCTCCATGGGCCTGGATCACTGGTCAACACGGGGCCAGAGCAGCATGGGCTTGTTGGGCTAGAAGGAGGTCTTCCCTTCCTCTGCCTTCCCAAGACCCCTTAGGTCAGAAACACATGGCCCCACACCCCGCCTCCGGAAGTCAGGAGGTGTGCGCTTGGGCCTAGGGGTCCAGTTCTGGAAGGTTCTCCAGCGATCCTGGGAGTCTCTCATCATTGTGCGCTGCCTCAGAGTGGAAGTCTACCTGAGCCACCATTCCCAGCACCACCCTCCCGGGCGCTGGGCTGGGGTTCCTTCCAGAGGGTCTTTAGTGTTTCTACCCTTCCCCACACCCCTGCCCCCATTAGCTGGTTTGGAGAAGGGGAGGAAGGAAGGTGTCACTTTCTTGGGTGTTTGGGTAGCTCCCATAAAAAATGGCTAGAAATGACCTGCTACGTAAGGAAAGTCCAGGCCAGGCAGTTGACAGTCTCTGGGGAAGGCAAACCTCAAACTGGCCCAGACCCCACACCTGCTTTGACCCACGGGCTTGGTACTGAATGGAGGAGGGGCCACTCAGGCCGTGTTCGGCCAGCACCTGGGGCCGGCTTTGGGCCGGGGACTCCTGCGGGCTGCAGCTCCCACCGTGGCAGCCGGTGGGTGTGGGGGAAGCACGAGGGGCCCTGGTGCCTCGTGCTAGGAGTGGCAGGCACAGCTGACAAGGCATCCTCTCTCCTAGGGGACTGCGCCGCGGGGCACTGGTGCAAGGGAGGAGCCACGAGCAAGGGCCCCACCAACGGGCCACGGGGCCTCCTCTGTCCCGCTGGGCACTACTGCCTCGAGGGTACCTAGCACGTCCAGGGCCACGCCAGCCACAGCCGAGCAGAAGGCGCCTCCCTCCCAGCCCTCGGCCGGTGGAAGGAGGGTCTCCACGTGCTCTGAGCCCGCTTCCAACCAGGCTGCAGGGGCCCTAAACGAAGGGCGGTGCTGAGCTGTGCGGGGCAGAGCACAGGACCCTTGTCCCCCACATGCCCTCCCCACTCAGCTCAGCAGCCCGCGCCGTTCCCTCCCCAGGAACCCTCCTCCAGCCGGGCCCTCAGGAAACCTCACCTGTGTGATGGACCTTCCTCCTTGGCCCCTTGTGCCTTGGTTACTCCCCACCAAGGATGCTCTTTCAGGCCCGGGTATTCCTCCCCACTTTGGTCCTCGCTTGCAGGATGTCAAGCATTTTTCCTTTACTCAGTGAAGCTGACCCAGGGACTCCAAAGCTGAACTGGTCCCTGCCCTCTGAAAGCTGAGACAGGGAGGCATTTCCACCCTGGTCTGACTGCCCAGAGGGAGAGATTCCAGGTTCAGAAGGCCGACCAGTGCAAGGTCCCCCTCGGGCCAGAGGGAGCTGGCCAGACTGCCTCTTCTCTTTCCTCTGTCGTTCTGACCTGCAGGAGCTCCTGTCCCAGCCCGATACCCACCTGGTACCTGGTCTGAGGAAGGGAACAAAACCCCAGGAGGATGTCAAGATTGCTCAGGAGGGCGACTCTGCCCTGGTGACCACCCACCAATCTGGCCAGCCCCCTGCCGCCCAGGGTGGGCAAACAGTTTATCTCCTCTGACAGACAGGGAACGTGTCCACAGAATGGGGAGTGGGCTCCATTCCAGGGTTTCTTGTCAGAGAACAAGAGGAAGAAACCCCTTCTGGTAGGCAGGAGTCCGTGGGACCTGCAGGCCACATGTAGACATGCAAAGGTCAGGCCACACTGCGTGCAATGTGCTGGGACCCAACCGCTCTGCAGACAAGGTCACTGGAAGGACATCGGTGTGCAGACTTGTGGCAGCCCGCCTCATCTCTGCCACCACCCATCGCACCCCTGAGCACAGCTGGGCTGCCCATCCTGGGGGAAGTCTAGAGGGAAGGGACCCACGAGGTAGAAGGCGCTAGGAGCGAACAGGGCAGGAAGGGGCCCAGGCCCACGCTCGAAGTGCATCTGCCGCCCACGGGTGCACGCCCTTCGGCAGCTCTCCTCTGCTGAGGCCCTTTTGCTTGGCCCTTGTTTTTCCAGCGTCTCCTGCACTGGAGGAACTGTCCCCATCACCCCCATGGAGGGGCTTTCTGGGAGATCGATCTCCCCCGGGCACGTCTGCCCTGTAGGAATGGCTCACCCCGTTCCGTGTCCTCCTGGCTCCTACGCCTCTGGCACCCACAGAGCGAAATGTCACATCTGTCCCAGTGGCCACTACTGTGTTCCAGGGCTGAGGCCACAGCTGTGTCCCAGAGGTTAGTGTCCTGCCAGCAGCCCAGCTGACTGAGCAAAGCGTCCAAAGCAAAAGGGAGGAGAGGGGGAAGTCACCCATAGGAGACTATATCTCTCCCCAGTTCCCTCAGACAAAGGCCTGGGCTATAGAGTCTGATAATAAAGCGACAAGCATTTCCCGGGCAGGAGCCCTGCGGCAGAAAGGCCCAGCCCAGCACCCAGAGCTTCCCCTCCGCCAGCCTCCTTCAGACTCCCTCCTTCCCCTCCTACTCAGGCCCTAGTCTCGGCCCTGCCCCTTCACAGGTTTCTACTGCCCTGAAGGGACAGCGCTCAACTGGCAGCCCTGCCCGGCAGGCACCTACAGCCCTGTGCCTGGGCTGAGCAGCCTGCAGGCGTGTCGAGCCTGTGATGGAGGCAGGTTCTGCCCCAGCGCCAACGCCACGGAAGCTGGCGGGCAGTGCTGGGAGGGCTTCTTCTGCTCCAGAGGGTCCACCCGGCCCAACCCGGAGGCCGGCACTGAAGGTAATGGGCCCTTCCCCAATGGACGTTGAGCCGCTGCCCCATTTCCTGGGGCCCTCGACTGGGAGGTAAGGGACAGATTCAAGGCCCTCCATGCACTCACTGGTCAACCCAGACAGACTGTTAAGTCTGTTCTCTGCAGGGACCTGGTCCCTGACCTCGGCCACCCGTGTCCCCAGGCTCTTGTTCGTGGTGAGCGGAACATCGTGGCAGCAATGAAGAGTGCCCTGGCATTTGTGTCCTCCGCCCACTGTCCATCCTGGGTGGGACCCCCCCCCCCCCCAGGGACGCCCATATCCCACACCGGCCAGGCTGAGGGCAAACACCAGGGCAGGCCTGAGGAAGCTGCCTTAAGGGTCATGGTGACGTGCCCCTCAGCCAGGCCATGCCTTTCCGTCACTTGGCACACACTGGTGGGTCGGGGAAGGCCCAGGCCACCAAATCAGAGTGCCTGGGGCCCTGGTGGCAGGCCTCTCAGAGCATGACCCATGTGAGGCCAGGGGGAGGAGGAGAGAAGACACAGCCAGGCAGCTCCAGGAACGGGGGAAAATGTGGCAACACTCGCCAGTGCAGGGAGGTCTGCAAAGGCTGCTGCAGCAAGAGCTGAAGTGGGTGGTGACCTAGGGGGGCCCCGGCCTCAGTCTCAGACACTGTCCACCCCCTAGACTTGAGCCTTCCAAGGAGGCCCCGCCTCCCTGCGGGGCCCCTTACAGACGCCACCAGCCATGTCAACAAGTGTCCCCTGACGTCTTCCCGCTAGTATCAGTGACATGGGCTGTGGTAGAGTAGCCAGGTGCAGGGGGTGTGGCCACAGGAGGGAACCCCTTCACAGCTGTGCCTTGGGAGCCAGCTGCCCGATTCCCCCTGGGCCCAGAGCCTGTCCCAGGGAGGGTGGAGCTGCTCGAGGACCCACGTCTCACCCTGTCCTTCCCAGTGACCAGGCTGACTTGTCTCTTGGTTCCAGAGGGGGCTGGCCCATGTCCTCAGGGACACTACTGCCCCAGGGGCTCAGCCGTGCCCCAGCCCTGCCCACCTGGCACCTTTAGCCCGCACGTCAAGCTCTGCTCAGAGGTAGGGAAAAGTCTGGGTGCGAGGAGGGCCTGTTTGGTCTGGCCAAACCACGCTGCCTCCGAGGTCCAAGGCCGTCACACGACCTAACGGGGGCATCTCCTGCAGGCCGCCTGCTCCCCATGCCTGCCTGGCTACTACTGCGGCGCTTCCGGCCTCGCCAGCCCTTCCGGGCCCTGCAGCGCGGGCTTCTTCTGCCTCGGTGGGACCCTCGTCCCCAACGGCTCCCTGGGAGACCAGACCGGTGGCCCTTGCCCTGCAGGTAGCCCCCAGGGCTGGGCTGAGGAAGAGACTGGGGAGGTAGGGAAAGAGCAGGCTCCAAGGCTGCTTCCCCAATGGGGCCAAGGGCCCCCTGGACCCTCCAGGAGCTGGGTTTAGGATGGAGCTGCTCGGAGCACCAGGCAGTGGTCTTTCCTTGGCGCTGACCTGTCGGGTCATCTGCTTCCCTTTCAGGACACTTTTGCCCCCCAGGCACTGCTGCCCCCAGGCCCTGCCCAGCAGGCACCCACAATGGCCTGGCTGCTCAGGGCCACTGCGAGCCTTGTCCAGAGGGGTGAGTGCCAAGAGGCATCCCAGGGGGGCACGTGTGCAGCTGGCGCACAGTTTGCATTGCTGCTACGGGACGTGGCCGGACCAAATGCTCCCTAAGACCCCTTTCAACCTCAGTTCTCTGTGACTTTAAGAATTCCACAACTTCTTGCTGTCTTTACGTCTCTCCGTCTCTTTGCTGGGTATCACTGAGTCAGTCCTAATTTCAAACCTGGGTGTCTTTTGCTGCAGTTTAAGCCATTTAAGCTCCACACGAACCCTCCCACCAGCCCTGCGTCCCCAGCCAGTGACGATGCCTAAGGCCACAGAAGGAAGGCGATCCCAGGCGGCCATCTCCTCCCCACTCTCGCTGCAGGGCCCCGCGGCCCTCTGACTCCTCCCCGCTTGTCTCCTCTGCAGCTTCTTCTGCCCGGCAAACACCTCCTCTGTCGTGGGGAACGAGTGTCCCGCAGGCCATTACTGTCCTGCTTCCACCTCCTTTGCTTCTCAGTTCCCCTGCCCAAGGGGCACCTATCAGCCACAGAGAGGGGGTGTCCGGAGGTCAGACTGCACCCCCTGTGAGCCAGGTAAGGGGCAGGGACGTACCCTCTCTAGCCACATTAGGCCACCGCCTCCCTGGCCGGTGAGGGAAGGACTCAGGCCTGGCTCAGATAGAGATGCTCTGGCCACAGCCCACAGTGCACATTAGATCGGCCCACGTTTGCTGGTCGGGTGTGGGGTACCCCAATCTCTCTGCCCCCCAAGCCCAGGGGTCCCGTCTTTTCCTCTACCCTACAGGCTCCTACTGTCTCCTGCCTGGCCTGGTGGCCACGTCTGGGCCTTGCAGTGCGGGATTCCACTGTGCTCAGGGGGCATCTCTTCCAAATCCCACCGATAGGATCACAGGAGATCTCTGTCCCCCGGGCCACTTCTGTCCTCAGGGCAGCCCCAGGCCCACTCCGTGCCCCCCCGGTGAGTCACTGGTAGATGAGCACCGGCTGTGCAGGGGTCTGCTCTGGGCCCGAGAGGGGAAAGGAGTGCAGACCCAGACTCAGCGAGGCTCCCGGGGAGACTGCTCCCGAAGAGCATTGTCCCTTCTGGGTCCACAGAGCGTGGGGCTTGTTGGTGGAGTGACGAAGGGGGTGGTATAGGGGCTGGGGCCAGGCACCCTGTGGGAAGCCTGAACAGGGAGGGGTGGATGACAGAGGCACAGTGAGAGTGAGAGGTGCCTGGCGACAGAGACGGGGGGCGAGACACACCTCAGCTGTGCGGCACACACGAGGTGGCCGGGAGGCCAGGGAGCCTCCCAGTCACCGGTCTGGGAGGCTGAGTGGGCAGAGCAGGATCTGGTCTGGAATCTGAGAGCGACCACCACAAGTCTCCGTCCGCGAGGCCTGCTGCCGGGGGCCACAGTGTGTGTACCTGCACACAGGCTCTCTCCTGGCCCTCCCTGGGGCCACGTCGCTGGAGGACTGCCAGCCATGCCCAGCTGGATGGTTCTGCTCCCGGGCTGGCCTGAGCTCCCCAGAGGCCCCGTGTGAAGGAGGCTGGTTCTGCCCCGAGGCCTCTGTCTCTGGGCGCAGTCCAGGTAAGGGCGGACATTGCTCACAGTCTGGGAAGGGGTAGGGTGCTGCAGGGCCTGCAGAGGGCCGTCCTGGAAGGGAGACACGGCCTGTGGGCTCCCCCTCTGCCCCAAGGCTCCTGCGGCCCAGCAGCAGCGAGGTGGGCCCTTGTGACCTGCAGCCTGCTGCGGAAGGGCCTGGGAGCACCGTGCCTTAGAGAGGCTCCCTGTGCACCCAGAGCTCAGGAAGGGCGATGGGACCCAGCCTCCACACGACTCGGTGGCCACCTCCATTCTCAGGCAGTCTCTCAACCAGCGCTCGTGAGAGTGGCCCGTGTGCCGGGCATGGCCTGCAGAGAACTGACAGCTTCGAGTCCCCTGCTCTCACTAAGCTCATGACCCGACAGCCCCAGCATGGAAGGGGCTCCTCTGACACTGCGGCTCTCGAGAGGGTGCTCCCACTGTCCCCATCCTCAGCCCCGACCCTGGAGTACGGCCAAGCTAAGACGGCACCTCCGAAGAAAGTCGTCACGTATCCCAGGAAATGAACAAAGTGAATATATGAAAGCAAAAAACAGTTTCATCCTCCCGAACGCGGACAGAGAGTACAGCTTTCTGATCCTGCCCCATCCCTTCCCATGGTCTGGCTCCCAAATCGGCTCCACTGCAACCTGGCATCTCATGCCGTTGTCAATCAAGGGCCCTCGGGAAACCAAGTCTGTGAGCAGGGTGGGTTTCCTTCTTCTCCCCAGTGCCCTGTAACATGAGAGCACAGGGGGCTCCCGGGGGCTTAGTCCACACAGCAGTTCCCAAAAGAAGCTACTTTTCTCGGAACATCTCATAGGACTGGGAACGCCCTGGGAGCACCTTTTGTGAGAGGTGCTCTGACCGGAAGCGTGAGTCTGCCTTGCGCACCCGGTGAGGCTCCAGCTCCACCGCCCGGCCCATGGAGCGCACCGCCCTGCGCCGCCCCAGCGTGCTCACTGCAGACCCAACTCCCGCCCACCACGTGGGCTTTCCACACAGGGAGCCTGCCTCCCCACCAGGTGCTCCTAGGACTGAGCTATGAGGGCGCCGGGGGTGTCCCAGGCCCCATGAGTCACACACCCCAACCCCGCCTCGCTGACGTGGGGCAGGTCAGAAGGCCTCTGGGCTCTGGCTGGAGGGAGATGGGGAGTCTCCTGAGAGGAAATAACTGTCTCCCTTGGCTTTTCCAGGCACTCTCTGCCCCTCTGGGCACTCATGCCCCCCAGGCAGCCTGGAGCCCCAGCTCTGCCCCGCGGGACAGTATCAGGATGAACCTGGACAGAGTCTCTGCAAGACCTGCCCTGCTGGGAAGTGAGGAGCTGGGGCTGGGCTGGGGCTCCTTCTCCATCCCGGTGACATCTGACTTCTCCTGCCTCCCCCGCCCCCCCGGGAGCCAGAGGGGCTCCAACCTGTTGCAGAGACTGGCGACCACGGGAACTCCAGGCCCCCATTGCCCTATGAAGCCCAGAATAATAAACATTAATGCCAGCGCAGAGGCCTGCAGGGCTGCAGGCTTCACGCACAAGACTCTGAGACAGGAGGACATTGTTGACCTTAATGTCCATTTCCTCTGACCTCAGATTTTCTCCTGCCCAAACCCTCCATGTCCTGGGAGCTCTGGAGGGGCCTCCTTTCCTAGAAAGCCTTGGGATATAGAAGTCATTGACCCTTCATTCCTGACCACCCACCGACTGTGTCCACAGGTTCTGTCCCTATGGGATCCAGGGGCCAGGAGCCACGCCTCCTTAGCCAGTGGACTGTCCTGCTGGCTACTACTGCCCTTTGGGTACCCAGACCCCCACTCAGCACCCGTGTCCCAGGGGCACCTTCCGCGAGAGGCCCGGCGCACGTGGCACTAAGGATTGCAGGCCCTGCCCTGCAGGACAGTTCTGCTCAGATTCAGGTGACGAGAGCCAGCTCTCTGGGACTTTGCGGGGTCCTTAACTGATCCATTTGTCCCAGAGACACTTCACCTGCCTGAGGGCAGACGTCCTAGGTCCCCTCACATCACTTATGACCCGCAGCCCCCACATAAGAGACACTGCTTGAGGACTGGGCACGGGATTCGAGGGGAAGGCAAAGGTGACCTGGCCCCAAGTTCACAGAGGGGAAGGGGTCGCATTAAGAAAGACCAACACCCCAGCCCAGCATACCCTGATTCCAGGAGTGTCCTAGGGAGGGACTGTGGAGTGCTTGCCACAGGCTTTGAAGGTTATCAGCCTTGCTCAGGGGCAGGACTTCAGGGGGACGCCCCAGGATTGAGCCCCAGAATGAGACGGTGGACACAGCTGTAACCAAGTTGGAGAGAGGAAGAGACAGGGTGATGTGCATTTGTCAGTGTTAGTGGTCTACTCCATTTATGCATAAACCACCTAGAAGATACAGTTGGGCAGTAAGTAGAGGGGTGTGTGGGGCTGGGAGCAGAAGAAGCGCGGCGTGTATTCCCCCAAATGGTCCCCAGGGCCCCAGGATCCCCACAAGAGCATATGAGGATAAGGCTGGGGTATGAGGCTTTGGCCCATCACCTGTGGGCGAGGCGCAGGGCTCTGCACACCTCCACCCACCTCAGCCTGGCCTGTGTTCCTGGTTCCCAAGTCAGCACTCTCACTTTGACTCCGCGTGAGCCCATGGGACGTGACCAGACAGGCCTCTTAACGGATGTATCCTCACAACAGGGCTACTCTTTCTTTCTTTCTTTCTTTTTCTTTCTTTCTTTGGTTGCACCGGCTCCTCAGTTGCAGCACGTGGGCTCCTCAGTTGCGGCAGGCGGTCTCCTTAGTTGTGGCATGCAAAGTCTTTGCTGCAGCACGTATGTGGGATTTAGTTCCCTGGCCAGGGATTGAACCCGGGCCCCCTGCATTGGGAGCACGGAGTCCTAGCCACTGCGCCACCAAGGAAGTCCCCAGGGCTATTCTTTTACAGACGAAAAGCCCGAGTTCAGAGAGGCCTCCTGCACCTCCGCGTCGGTAGTGGCAGCAGAGCCAGGAGGGGTGCAGAGTCCGGCTCCAAAGCCTGGTGCCTTGAGCTCCACGGCCTCCCTCTGACAGTTCCGTCCCTCCTCTCCCTTCTCATCTGAATCGAGGTCCACTGTCTCCACCCTGTCGCCACAGGGGCTGGGAAGCGCTTCCCGGACGGGCCATGCTCCGCAGGTTACTACTGTCCCCCCGGCCAGACCTCAGCCACCACTTCATCTTTCCGGTGCCCACCCGGCTTCTACTGTCCCGAGGGATCCCGCCAGCCAAAGGCCTGCAAGAATGGAACATTCCAGCCCCAGGAGGCCAAAGGGTCCTGTGAGCCCTGCCCCGCAGGATTCTACTGCGAAGCCCCGGGCACAGGTGGGCTCGGAGGCTCCCCCAGGGTGCTGAGCCCCAGGGCCAGGTGCCAGTGGCGGGAGCATCGAGCTCTCACGGGCTCCTCGAAGACCAGGATCCGCCTCCTTCGTTAGAGAGAGGGGAGGGCCTTGTGAGAGGAGGCGCAGTGGGTAGCCTGAGGGGCACTCTGGTGTCCTCCCCGTATGTGCGCTCTTAGATTTGCCTTTAGAACGTGTCTAGGGAATTCTTATGCCAGGAGCTTGTTGTCACGGTCGTAGAATTATGATCACGTGCAGCCCTTGAAAACCGACAGCAGAGTGAAGGAAGGGGTCCCTGACACAGGCAGGTATGAGGGAAGGGCTTCTCGGGGACTTGAACCAGGACGGGCCGTTGCGTGGACGCCCTGGGCCCAGCCCAGGATGGTGGGCACGAGGTGCAGGACAGGACAGTCTGAGGTCGAGGGCTCTAGGATCTGTGTTGGCTGTGGCTCCACTCAGTTGCCCCAAGATACATCTGCACACCCGAGGTCAGGATGTGGCCTTGGCCGTCTCTAAATGCAGGTGGCTACTGGCCCAGCAGAGAGGCCTGAGCAGTGGGGTCTGCAGGCCACGGAGGGATGGTGGCCCTGGCGTGACCAGTGTGGGCAAGTGCCATGTCCTAGAGAAAGGGAGCTTTATGCTCAACAGCCAGGGTCCCTGGAGGCTGGAGATATCCGGGGCCACAGAGGTTTCCTGGGCGACGCGCCTTCTGCTACCACGGCAGGCAGTCAGACACTGAGGGGCCCCTGCAGCCAACATACCCAGAAATCAGACAAAGAATAAAGCACCGAGGGCCTGGGCCAAGGCAGGTTCAGAGCCTAGGGGTCCTGAGCCTCCAACCCAGGACGCTCGGAGGGTGGGGGTCCCCCCACAAGCTCGGGCTGACCCTGCCATTGCCCCCAGGTCCCACTTCCGATGGCCCCAGACTATGCCTCCGGGGCTACTTCTGTCCCCCTGGCTCCCACTCAGCCACTGCCCACCCGTGCCCTCGGGGGACGTTCGGGCCCAGGCGAGGGGCCACTGCGGAGCTGTACTGTGAGCTGTGCCCAGCAGGTTCGTGGCTTCTGGACGTGGGCCCTGCAGAAGGCCTAGGCTGGAAGGCTGGGGAGTGCGTGAGGGGCAGCAGGAGGGCAGCGGAAGTCCCTGAGGGTGAGCGCCTTGGCCCCGGGCCCCTGTTGACACGGCACCGCCTTCCAAGTCCAGTGGCTGCATCAAGGAAAGCAAGGTCAGGTCCACACGTGGGCCAGGCCCCGCCAACCCCTAGGGGCCATGGCCCTCACCGTCCTTGTATTCCCAGGGCTTCCTCTTGCCCTGTGCTCCAGCCCACGTGCACCTCTAGCGCTCAGGACAGGACGCATCCCGAGTTCCCTTCAGAGGCCTGGGGCTGCTGGAGAGAGAGGACAGCCTCTCCCTCCCCCGGGGCCTGTGGGTCTGAGAGCCTGCTGGAGGGTGTGTGCAGGAGGGGCATAGCCCAGGAGGGCTGGGGCTGGTGCTGGAGCATGAGGGAGGTGAGGGAAGGCCCTCTGTCACCCGCCCTTGGGTCTGCTTCTTCTAGGGATGTTCTGCTCCTCAGAAGGACTGTCTCAGCCGTCGGGGCTCTGCCACCCCTCCCACTACTGCTCAGGGGGAGCGGTGTCTCCCACCCCCATCCAACACAAGGTACCTAATGGGGGCACGGCACCCCAGACAGATGTCTGAGTCCACCCTGCAGTGCCCGCGTGCGCACTGGACCACACAGCTCCTGCTGAGCTGACCGTTCTCCCACCAGGGCTGAAGCACCCTGAGGGCCAGACCCTCCTCACCTAAGTGTCCCCAGGGCCTGGCCTGGGGCCTGGTGGCTTCGTTCAATGATTCTAAGACAAGTGTCTTTTTCACATTCACCATCTCTAGAACCAGCATCGTCTTATAATCCTTGGCGTCTGGCAACAATAATGGCAACAATAATGGCAACAGTGGAAGCTTTCCTTTTAAATTGCTCACCTTCCAGCAGATGGCATCTTGGGTTTGAGACACGTGGCAATATTAGCAGGTCACATGCGCACAGCCTTTACATGTGCTGGCAGCATCCATGCGTTGTACACATGTGGACACAGCAGGCCTCACGATGGCCCTGTGGGAGGCCCCAGGGTGACCCCATTTAGACAGGAAGAACCCGAGGAACACTTGGGGTAATGGACTTCCTCAAGGCCGCACGGTGGGGAAGCAACCATCAGTATGTTGGATTATTCTGCAGAGCAGGGCAGTGGAGAGTCAGTTGGTGGGTGGACGCACGGACCCACACTGGACAGACAGATGGGCGCTGGTGTGCTGGCTGATTGGCTTTGGTTCTCATTTTGTTACTGACTGGCTGCATGACGGTGGACATGCGCACCCCTCGCCCTCTCTGGGCCCCGGCATCCCCTTTAGAACAGAGACGTCCCCTACTCTGGAAGTCACCGAGTCCACATCAACACCAGAGAAGAGAACAGGCTGGGAGATGAAGGGAGGGAGGGGAGGTCACTGAGCGGATGCTATGGTTTAGGAAGAGGCTGCCCCCAGGCACCCTAGATCCTCCCCCAGAGGCTGTAGCTGGCACATAAAAGCACATAGTAACAGGGCGATTTTGCGGGAAGTAGCCTCATTTAAGTCTTCTCCCCCAGGAGCCAGCAGCGGTGTTTGCGGCCCGAGACCACAGTCTTGCCTTGACATCCTTTCTTCCTTCTCTCTGGATCCACAGGTGGAGGCCCCTGGGCTCTCTGGGAATGACATCTGTCCCCCTGGCTTCTTCTGCCCCAGGGGAACAGGCTCGCCAGTTCCATGCTCGCCTGGGTTTTACTCCCCTGCCCCAGGCCTGGCCAGTGAGCATCAGTGCCAGCCGTGCCCCCCGGGGCACTACTGCAGCCGTCCTGGGCTATCCCACATCCTGGAGGCCGAGATCTGTGACGCAGGGTGAGCGGTGGCCTGAGGAGGGCAGAGGCTCCTTAGCTTAGGCTTTCCAGGGCCCCCAGTTCACATACGAACCCTAAATTCCCAGGTCTCTCCCTGGCACCCTCTGAGGAGCCCAGGTCAGGGTGACTGTCTGCCCCAGGAGCGCGGTCCTCCGATGCCCCATCCCTCTGATACAGGGCTGAACTGAACACACTCTCATAGGCCCGCACAGCACTGACCTCCCAAGGTCCAAGGAGCTCTGGGTGTGCTCGGCCTGCACAGCCTCTGTGGCCCCTGCCAGACCTTGGTTTTTATCCCGTCAGGCAACAGCCTCTGCCAACAGGTGCCTAAGATTCCTGGCAGGTGCATCCCCTTCATTGTCCAAAGGGCTGGAGACTGGCCATGGCCACCAGTAAGCTCCGGCCAGGTCCTGTGCGAAGGAAGACCTGTGCCACGGGCTCAGGGGTCCCGAGGACAGAACATTTGGAGAGGGGAGTCGTGCTGACTCTGGAAAATGTCAGACCCTGCCCAGAAGTGGCTTCCTGAGCCCCTGCTACTTAGTCTCCTGCCAAAGGGGAACTCCTCTCATCCCAGGGACGGACCCTGGCTGTGGCCGCACTGGCCTCCCTCAGCACAACTCCGATGACCGGGGCCTCCAAAGGCTATGCCTGCTCTCGCCTTCAGCCTGGCCGGGACCCCAAGGTCGTGCTGAAGGAGGTTCAGCCATGGTTCTCCATTTTCTCAGGTACATCTGCCTGGGAGGCAGTGTTGTCCCCTCACCCTCCGATGGCACCCATGGATACAGATGTCCCCCTGGCTTCCGCTGCCCCCCAGGGGCCCACAGTGACGTGCCCTGTGAGCCTGGCACCTTCAGCCCGTTGCCTGGAGCTGACACCTGCCTGCCCTGCCCAGGGGGCACCTACTGCCAAACGGCTGCCACTGTGGAGGCCACCACCTGCCCCAAAGGTAATGATGCCCTGAGGCCCGTCTCTTGGGGGCAGAGGGACCTTGCACGTGACCCCAATGGACAGTGCCCCTGAGGGTTCAGTGCAGACGGGACCACCGTCTTCCCAAACTTGGCTCTGTCCTGGAGCTCCATGCTCGATGGCAAGACCTCAGCCCTTCCCTGGAGCCAGAGGCCCACATGTGAAGTGGGGCCACCCGTGCTGCAGAGGAGGACGCGGGGTGAAGGTTGCCACCCTGGGCTGCCAACTCCCCCTCCCACGGCCATGCCTTCCTGCTCACCACAAGTTCCGAATGAGTGCCATGGAGGTGACAGAGGGCAGAGCCCTGGCCTGAGGGCAGGACATCTGGTCAGTCCCTGCTCTGACCTAAGCGCTGCTGTCCTGGGGCGGCCGCCACTCTGCAAAGCGAGCCCACGGCGCCCCAGGGGAACGCCACCCTGGGGTGAGGGCTAACTCCCTCTCAGCAGATGCCCCCCAGAGAAGACTCTGCAGTGTGTCTGGGTGGCCAGGCTGCCTGCCGTGGGTGCAGCCATTTCTCCGGAGGAGGCAGTACGTGACCCCACTTTCTTCAAGACAAGAAACTCTCTCTCAGCCCTACAGAGCCAGACCATGCACCTCACCTACGTCTCACTAAGTAATGAGCCCAGAAACAGTGCTGCTGTCCCTGTGTGCACACTCTGACACACGTAAGGGCACACACGTGCGTGCAGACACATCCCGGCTGCCCGCACTGACCTCCAGCAGGGCCCCCACACACTGCCTGGATCGCAGGCCCTCCCAGCCTCTTCCCACCACCGCACCAGCACCCCTGGCGTGCCCTCTGGCTGTGCTCTCTGCCACGAATGGCAGGAGGTGGTGGCGTCTGGATGCTGAGAGCTGTCTCGCTCCCTCCTTCCCCACAGGTCACTATTGCCCAGCAGGGACGTCCTCTCCTCTCCCCTGCCCAGAGGGAAACCTGAACCCGCGAGAAGGCGCTGTCTCCTCCAGGGCCTGCCAGCCCTGCCCAGCAGGGATGTATTGCCCTGGGGAGGGCAACGGGCAGCCCGAGGGTAGGTACCAGCAACCCAGCAGAGCTGCGTGCAGGCGCACACAGCACAGGTCTGGGACTGGCCCGCGCCTCAGTGCGGCTGCCTGCACCTCCTCCCTTGAGCCCTCCCCTGAGAGGCCTCAGCCTAGTGGCCGAGAGTGGGGCTTCAGGAGGTGCCGCTGGGGCTCTCATGCCAGCCGTGCGCTCAGTGCAGGCGTGACCCTGGACAAGCCAGCCTCACGGGCCTCAGGCTCCTCCCCTGTAGAAGGGGGCTGAGAGCATCCCACGTCCCGCAGTGGCTGTGGAGCGTGCGGTCTTAACAAATCAAGAGCTTAGAGCAGCACTGGCTGCACAGTGAGTGCCCTCAGCCAGCATCTCTGTGGTTTACCCCTCACCCCAGGCCCCATGCGGAAGTCATTCCTTGTTTCCCTGACCTCCTTCCTCCTACTTTAATTTCTGTGATGCTCCGGCTCTGGGGACAGCAGGCAGCGATCAGGGAGAGGCAAAATATGGGCTCGTAGCACAGACAGCTGCCCTAAAATCTACATCTCTCTATGTTCAAGGACCCTGCTCAGCTGGTTACTACTGCGAGGGGGGTGCCACCAGCCCCACTCCCTGGAGCAGCTCTGCCTTCCCCCTCAATGGACCCTGCCCTCGAGGCCACGACTGCCCGCGGGGGACCCTGTACCCCGTGCCCTGCCCCATGGGGAGGACGAGAAGCAGCCCAGGTGAGCATCTGGCCTGTGCCTTCCCCACCCCTCCCGGCCGTGGGCCCCTCCTGCAAAAGCCCCACTCCAGCCCCACGGAGCAGACGCACACAGCGACAGGAGTGTCACTGGTCTGGGTCTCTGGGTCTCCCTGGAGTGGGCACGAGTCCAGGCAACACCCCCAGGGTAGGCTGTGCCCAAAGTGGGGCTCTGCCTGCAAAATGCCAGAGGTGCCCTGAGGGAGGCCCTGGCCAAAGCTACTTCGAGACCTGATGCCCATGGCACCAACTCCGTTCCGGTCCTGGTGGACGGCCCTGAGCCCAGCAGTGGAAGGTCTCTGTTTTCAGGGGCTGATATTCCAGCGTGGGGATCTCTCTCTCCAGGTGGCATCTCTGAGGAGAGCTGCAGGCCCTGCCCAGCTGGCTCATTCTGCCCGAGCCTGGGCCTCAGCTCCCCGCCTGGCTCCTGTGTGGCTGGCTCCGAGTGCCCCTGGGACCCCAGGGCCTCTGGTCCCATGGCTGTCCTCTGCCCGCAGGTACCTCCCCGGGAGCGGCGGGAGAGGGCCCAGGCACCAAGGCCCAGGGAAGCCAGGGATCCCCGCCTGGGATTCAGGCTGGAGCGCTCAGTGCCTCACAGGAAGGGCCTCACCTCCCCATCTCCTAGACCCCGATCCTCTCCGCAGCTGCCCCATCCAGCCCCCTGACCTCCTGCGCTCCAGTCAGCAGGGCCTTGAACCAGCCAGAAGGAAGGACAAGGCACTGACCCACACGAGCCCCTGGGCACCCTGACGATACCCAGCCTGGCCCTCAGAGGCGCTGCTTTTTGTCCACTGCCCAGGGTCACTTCTGCCACCCAGGGGCTGCTTGGCCTGCCCTGTGCCACCCAGGACAGTACCAGCCCTCCCCAGGCTCAGACACCTGCCTCCAGTGTCCACCTGGATTTTACTGCCCACAGCCTGGAACCAGAGCGCCCAAGCCCTGCCCAGCACACGCCTACTGCCCAGCCGGTACGCCCAGGAGCCCTCAGCTCCCCACGCCTCCCAGGCTCTCTTCTTTCTCAACAGCTCCCCTATCTTCCCCCTTCCCTTCCTTCCTTTCATGCATTCATTCATCCATCTATTCACTCTTTCATTCAAAATCCATGGAGGGCCAACGCGTGTCGGCACCAAGCTCGCACTAGGAAGGCCGGCGCGACGAGCTACCCTCAGCCTCCGTCCTCCCCTCGCCCCGATCCCACCCCTCACTCTCCCACCCACCCTCTTGCTTCTCTTCTCTCCATCAGTTGACTCACCCACGCTCAGTGCCCTGCCTCTTCCCCGCACTCAGCCTGGGGGCCCCAGAGAGCACCTGGGCCGCAGATGATGGCAAACAGGGGTCATTGCCTGTGCCGGTCTGGGCCAACGATCTGCGGCGGCTTCCTGAGCTCTGCCTGGAGAGGGGCCCTGCGGTGGTGTCAGGGTTCTGGGGAAGTGGCCGATGAGACAGCAGCGCCACAGCCACTGCAAGTCTGCTAACCCAGAACAACTGTGCATGCCACTCTCGCACCAGCTCGCACATGCACCTGCGAGTACATGCACACACGGACACAAGGGTTCTCACACACTCTCACGGTACAGATGCACGCACAGCAGATGCACCCAGATGTACACACGTGCCCACACACGCACATGCGGTCCGCAGGCAGCCCAGCAGACAGATAGGCGTCCACAAAAGTCCATAAGCTTTGTCATGTCTTAGGTGAACTTGGGAGAAGATCCTCCTGCCAGTTTTAGGAGTGCTGAGTGCGTTACGTTCATAAGTGCTTGAGCCACAAGTGATGCATACATTTGTTTTTCCTGTGCCTGTGGTGTGAAAGTTATGCCCCTTTTAAATGAGTGATCTTCTCCCCCAGAATATTTAGGACATGACAAGTTCTAATAACCTGGCCCGTTGTCCTGGTGACTACATGTTGTACTAGTCATACACACGCGCGCGCACACACACACACACACACACACACACACACACACACACACACACACACAGGAGAGGACAGCTCTCCTGGACTCACAGGCTCACCCCCAGACCTTCAGCCCACCCTTGCTGAGGTGCTGACTGTCTTACTCTCATCCTCCCCTAACTAAACCCACACCTTCCGGCTTCTTACCCCCACTCCGGCTGCCCCTCTAAACCTTTTTTCCCCGTCAGGAAATTTTTCATTTCCATTCGAGGTGTGTACACTGGTAGCTGCCAGCCCTGCCCACGTGCACAAGGAAACACTGAGGCCAGCAAAGCCAGACGGCAGCCCCCAGGACGAGGGCTGCGGATGTGATGGGGCTGTGGGTGCCGAGTTGAGGAGGGTGGGACTGGCCCAGGAGCGTCCCACCCACCCAGCCAGGCGGGGCGGCAGGGCCCTGTGGAGGGAGGGCGGGGAGGAGGGGGTGCAGTTCCCCGTGAGACGCACTCAGACCCAGGGATCCCACACGCCTGACCAACAGCACGCACCTCACTGAGCCGCTCTCCCCGAAACAGCTTCACTGCTCTCTGAAAACCCTCCGCTAGGGAGCTCCTCTTGGAAAGAGACGATGACCCTAGGGAGAGACATCGAGGTCACCACCCTGTTGTCACTCCGTCGGCTCTGAGAAAGCAGCGTGAGAGACTCGGCACCCTCAGGGGCAGCAGGATGCGATGCCCCCTGTGAATTCATCCGTCCAGAGGCACAGATGTGCCCCGAGCCTTCGGCTGCCTGTCTTCACTGTTCCCCCTCTTCCAGGGACGTGGTCCCCACCTCCATGTCCGCCAGGGACCTTCACTCCCAGGGACACGCTGGGCCTCCGGGAAGAGGGTGACTGTTCCGTCTGTCCCCCTGGTCACTACTGCAGGTCAGTAACAGCCCAGAGTCATTCACCTCCTGCCACCGCCATCAAAGTGCACACTCTGGCTAAAGAGGCCCAGTGGGTGCCCTAGTCTGTCCCAAGGGCCCCAACCCGTGGGTGTGGGAGCTAATGTGTAAGAGGCCAAAAGGCTGCCGGTGAGATCACAGCCCCACGTGGCTGCATGGACCTGAACAGGGAGGGAAAGCCTGACAATTAGGCAAAGACAGCTGGAAAGCCAGGACACTTAGCACAGACTTGGATTTTAAGATAAATAAAATACATTCAAACTGAGCGAGGGTGGGTATGAAATGAAAATAGCTCTGCTCAGTTCCTGCCTAAAAACAGGGGCAGTGCCTTACAGATGAAACTCTTCGTGCCTCTAGGCGATACCAGTGTCCTGCACATACACTCAGGGGAAAGATGGACAATTCTGCCTTGTACCTCTACCTCTGAGTTTTCTATAGTGTGAATAGCTTCTGTAATCCCTTGGGCTGGACAGACAATACATGGTTTCTTTAACCAGAATGATCAGAAAGCAGGCATTAAGGTCCAAATTCCTCCTGAACTTCCTATACCCCCTCCCTCCTCTATGTGTAAGACATGTGCGTGGTGGCGCCTGGCTGCCCCGTCCGAGGAATGTCACAGCAAGGACTCTGCGCTTGGGGTTCAGAGACGCACAGCCTCGGGGGTGGAGGCTCCCCGGCTTCCAGCCTTTCCCGAGACCTTAGGGACAGGCTCAGCCGCTCAGAGTAGCCAATCAAAACAAAAGAGACCACACTGGTGGTCTCTCGTCCAGGGAAAGCTCCCGACATTTGCTAAAGGCAGTTTCTGGAGACTGGGGACAGGGGTCATCAAAAGAGGAGTTGCTGGACATTTCATGCAGAGATGAACCTGCTTCAAAGCGGGTCCTCCTCTACTTACCAGGTGACAGCAGAGGACTCCTCGGACTCTCCCTCTGCAGGCTCCTCTCCCATCTCAGGAAGTTCATCATTAGGTCTAGTCTGCTTTCTCCAGCTGCAGAGCAGGAGGTCAGACTGGCGGCTCCAAGCCCAGGCCCCGGCGGGCCCTGGGCCCTGAGCACACCTGGGGACAGTACCTGCTGTCTGTCCTCTCCCTCCTCAGCCCACAGCGAGTGCAGCAGGGCCTCCGAGCTTCTCCTGGGGGGCTCGTCCTGCTGATGGCAGCCGGGGTCCTGCGCTTTATCCACTGGGCCCCACAAGTGCCGTAGAGAAAAGATATCCAGCTTTTCCCGGAGACAGTGCAGGGACGGGGCTCGTGGCTGCTGCGATGGCCCCCGGGTGTGAGCCTCACACCCTGCTCCACTGCTGGGTGAAGAGTCTCATCTTTTTCTCTCATATACTTGGCTATATTCACACATGCTCCTGCAGCAGAGGTCAAAGGTCTTTTACACTATGGGTCACAGTGAAACTGTCCGAAACCAGGGCAAGCTTCCCCCTGGCGCTGGGGCACTGGGCTCAGATGGGCCCCTCCATTCTGGTCTCACTCTCTTCCCTCTCCCTGGCTGTTAGAGGCGGACAGGTATGGGGGAAATGTCCTGCTGGTTACTTCTGCCCACCTGGGACCTCTGAAGTGACGGCATCATGTCCAAGGGAGTCCCAGACCCCGTGTTCCCAGGGACAGCTATGTGCCGAGCAGTGCCCACCAGGTAACAGCCCCCATTTCTTGCCCTTGGAGTGTGAAAGAGGCAGAGAGCAAGGCTGTCCAGTTGTCACCACAGAACCCGCCCTAGCAAAGAACCTTTTCTGTGTGTCACAAACAGACTCTAAAAGTAGTTGACCCCAGTTGTTGTTCGTCTGGTATGTACATGCATATACATGTGTATGTAATTACACATACCACATGTACGTAATATCTGATATGAATATGCACCCAATGCAGTTCAGATGGTTACTGACTGGACAAATGCAGAAGCAAGGGGAGCCAGGACTGGCACCCAGACCTCTCAACCCCTGGGCTGGCAGAAGCCCTCGGGCGCCCCCAGACACAGCTCCCCCAGAGTCCTGGCGCAGTTCCCCACCTGCCCCGGAGGAGCAGCCTCCCTGCCTTCCAAGGACTCCAGCACGACCCCGTGTGCTGCAGGTTTCTACTGCCCCGAGGGCAGTGGAGAGCCCAGCCTGTGCCCACGTCACACTGTCGCAGCAGCCCCAGGAGCCAAGCAGCAAGAGGACTGCGGGCCTTGCCCCGCCGGGCACTGGTGCAAAGTCGGTGAGGCACCTGTGCCACAGCCTGGGGTGCTGGTCCTGAGAAGGGCCCAGGGAGGCCCTTTGGGCAGGAGGGGAGGATGGAGCCCGAGCCCTGCCCTGCTTTCCAGGGGCCCCGGCCATCTACCCCTGCCCCACCGGCCATTACTGCCCTGGAGGTAGTGAGACCCACCCAGGAACCCCTCAGGCTTGCCCTGCGCACACCTACCTGGCAGCAGAAGGGGCCGAGAGTCTGACAGAGTGCCTCCCCTGCCCCGCCGGGTACCACTGCGCGTCCCCAGGTGAGAGGCCGTCTCCAGGACAGATGCTGAGACCTTTGGGGAGGAGAGTCGAGAGGCCAGCGGGAGGCACCTTCCTTGCCTTCTGCCTTTGCCCCAGGTCTCTCTTCCTTCGAAGACCACCCATGTCCTCCAGGCTACTGGTGCCCAGGTGGTCAGGGTGCCTTTCTCTGCCCACCTGGAACCTTTCGGACAGAGCCAGGGGCCTCATCATGGGAAGACTGTGAGCTCTGTCCCCCTGGCCACTACTGCCCAGAGGCTGAGCAGAGCGGCCGAGCAAATGTGTTTCCAATCCCCTGCAGAGCTGGATCTGAGTGCTCTGCAGGTGAGACTGTGACCCTTCGCTCCCTCCCAGCCCCTCCCCCAGCCCTCCCCCCCTCCCCCCTGAGGTTTGGCCAGGAGCTCACGCAGGAGGCCCAGAGAACATCACGCAGGCATTGCATGGCCACCTGCTTGCCTTCACAAACCATCTGCCCAGCCCCCCAAGGTCCACCCGGTCTGATTGGGTTTGTGCCACCTGGATCTCCTCAGGGCCTAGGTGGCTCGGCCTGTCCCTGTCTCCCTCAGGTGCTGTGGCTGAGGTCATGTGCAGGGCTGGCTCCTACTGCGGGCCCCAGACTGGGACCCCCCCCCGCTCTGTCCTGCAGGCTACGCCTGCCCTGCCGGCTCTTCCACCTACACCGGCCCAGGGCAGCTGTGAGTACCCCACCCGTCGTGTGAGTCTCAGGGCCCTCAGCACGTCTCAGCCCGCGGGCTCCCCCCCGACAGGGGTCACCTCCCTCGGGTTCCCAAAGGGCTCAGGCCAAAAAGCAGGGCTCAGAGACAAGTACCTGGTACCCCTTTGCCTAGTCTTCCGTGCCTCTGTCCCAGGGAAGGAGGATGAGGAAGCCAACTGCACTGAGAAGTCCTTCATGGGCTTCTAGGGCCGTCCTGCAGGCTGGCCAGATTCAGGTAAAGAAGATGCAGGAAACCCAGTCACGCTTGAATTTCAGGTAAACAACAGACACATTGCTCATGTAAGTGTGGCCCAAGCAATATTCGGGAGCGCTTATACTCATTGTTTACCTGAAATTCAAATGTGTCTGGGCACGTTGAACTTCATCTGGCAGCCCCTTTCCTGTGTCCAGGACCGACACCCCAACAGGCCTGTCTGTGCACCCCACCACGCCCCCGCCAATCATGTCTGGTCCACACATCCTCTCGTCCAGGGCAAGGTGGGCAGGGGGGCAGACGTGGCACTGCCCAATGGCCTGGCCGCCTGGGCATGGCTCAGCCACTTCCAGGAAGGCAACTCGACCTGCTCAGGCCCCACCAGACACAAGGCGACCCCAGAGCCCCCCATCTGGGGTAACATCGGAGTCTGCCCTCCCCCTGGCAGCTTAAGGCCCAAGTCTGGGCTATGCCGGGGCTCTGCTGGTGAGATGAGAAGCAACAGCACGCACAGACGCCATCAGCATGAACACGGGGTCTGCGCTCTGTGTCTCTGTGCAGCTGCGTGTTTCCCTATTACTGCCCCCCAGGCAGCATCCATCCACGTGCATGCCCTGGGGGCTCCGAGGCCCTGAAGGGAAGTGGCCTCAGAGTCTCCCAGGAGACTTGCTGCCGCCTCTGTGAAGCGGGCACCTACCACAGCCGGGCCCTGGACGCCCTGCCCTGCCAGCCCTGCCCCCCCGGATTCAGCTGCCACCAGGGTGAGTTTGGGAACCAGGGGGGTAGGGCTTGGTCCTCGGGTCAGAAGTGGGCTGAGACCGGTGAGGCGGACGGAGGTGGCAGGTGGAGAGAGGCCTGCAGGACCCCTGGGAGTGTGCGCGGGACAGGCCCGTAGCTCTTCTCGGCCAGGCCGGCCCCCTGAGACAGAGAGACCCAAGCGCACAGTGAGGGCACAGATGAAGGAGGCCTCAGAGCAAGTAGACACCCCGTCTGTCTGGATGTTAGGTTTAAAAGACCTACAAATCACAGACTGTGCACGACACCATACAAATGAGCATGTTGGAGCCCGTGGCCCGGATGCTCTCGAAAATAGGACAAGGGCTGCCCAGTGTGTGAGGGAGGCCAGACACACCACCCTGTGTCTGCAGGGTGAGATGGAGGCGAGGGGACCGCTGGGAGTGCGGGAGACACAGCAGGGTACAGGGCCTCCGACTCCTTCTCTGTACGTGCTCTGCGGGCTCCCCTCCCCTCCCCGACACCCCAGCAAGTTCATTCTTCCCCTGGACTCTCTGGACTCTCTCTCGCAGGTTCTGTCCCCGCCTTAGGGGGAGTCCACGGCTCAGAATTTCCCCTCCATTTCCCTCCAGGGACAGAGAGTTACCACAGCCAGCCATGCCCAGTGGGGCACTACTGTCCTGCCGGGACGCGCAGCCCCAGGCCCTGCCCATCGGGAGCCTTTAGGAGCAGCAGGCAGGCGGGGGCAATGGAAGAGTGCCTGCCCTGCCCTGCAGGCTCCTTCAGCGCCCAGCCGGGCCAGGCAGGCTGCCTCCCCTGCGGGAGCTCTGCCTTCTCTCCACCGGGTGAGTCTCACGTGCCCACTGGCCCCAGCTGGCTCGTCGTCCTTGTCTGCAGACGTGGGCTCCAAATACACCAGTTCCCCTGTCCCTGCAGCTTTGAGGGTCAACGGTGTAAGGTTGATGGAAGCCACCTAATCGTTGAGGGGAGTTGTTTCCCGAGAGCCGCAGTACATCCCAGCGTGGGGTACGTGTGTGAACTGAGAGTCTGGGTGGTGACTTCAACACGCAGACCAGGGAGCACATGGGACACCCTCGGAGAGGCTGAGCAAACTGCTCCAAGGACCAGGCTGGGGCGGGGACGGGGGCCGGTACTCCGCCTGGGATTGCCCAGCGGGGATCTGGGGCCGCTGCTCTGAAGTCCCCCAAGGGATCAGGTGCAGAGCTGTAAGCCAATGACCCCTTGCTGACCCCCTAACCTCCCCTCATTTCAAAGACGTGATCTCTTCACATGGTTTTTGCTGCGTGAGCCGTTTGCACTGGTCTACTGCGCCAGCAGGAGGCGCGACCAGATGATCCCGCAGTGGGAAATTAAAGTCCCACGCATCCCACACATTTAGCCTCAATGTGGGCTTCTTCCAGCCCTGCGCCCTCATGAGGGCTGAGGTCCACAGACAAAGTTGGCAGACTTTACCTAGGATAGTACTAAGAGCACTTACCACATGCCAGGTACTGTTCTAAGTGCTGTCTAAAATAAAAAAGACATAAATAAAAGGAAAGTTAGGCCATGTTCAAAGATTAGAAGCCTCAATATAATAAAAATGTCATCTCTCTCGCAAAGGATCTGTTGTTTCTGTGCAATCCAAGAGAAATTCCAGTTATGATCTTTGTGGATGTGACCTGATCATATGGAAATTCAAGGGCCACAAATGGCTGACAACCTTGAAAAGAAGAACAAAGTTGGCAGACACAGACTACCGATAAGATTTATTATTAAGCTACAGTGATTAGGACAGGGGGATGTTTATGCAAGGACAGGATAAAAGACCAATGGAACAGGATAGATTTTCAAATAGACCTACATGTGTATGAGATGTTTGATTAATGGCAAACATGAGTGTTCTTTCAGTAAAAGTGCCATGCCAACTGGATATCTACTCAGGAAGAGTGAATTTTGACTCTTCACTAATATCCTCCACAGGAAATCAACAACGCTTTTAGAAAATAAAAAGGGAAAACATGTTAACTGGAGTGGGACTTCTTGTAGAAGTTGAGAAGCCTAATCAGAACACAATTCAGAAAATAACGAGATATGTACATATATATTTATATATTCCTAGGTATTGATATATATATATATTCCTAGGTATTGATATATATATTTATATATTCCTAGGTATTGATATATATATTTATATGTTCCTAGGTATTGATATATATATTTATATATTCCTAGGTATTGATATATATATATTTATATATTCCTAGGTATTGATATATATATTTATATATTCCTAGGTATTGATATATATATTTATATATTCCTAGGTATTTGATATATATATTTATATATTCCTAGGTATTGATATATATATTTATATATTCCTAGGTATTGATATATATATTTATATATTCCTAGGTATTGATATATATATTTATATATTCCTAGGTATTTGATATATATATTTATATATTCCTAGGTATTGATATATATATTTATATATTCCTAGGTATTTGATATATATATTTATATATTCCTAGGTATTGATATATATATTTATATATTCCTAGGTATTTGATATATATATTTATATATTCCTAGGTATTGATATATATATTTATATATTCCTAGTTATTGATATATATATATATTCCTAGGTATTTGATATATATATTTATATATTCCTAGGTATTTGATATATATATTTATATATCCCTAGGTATTGATATATATATTTATATATTCCTAGGTATTTGATATATATATTCCTAGGTATTGATATATATATTTATATATTCCCAGGTATTGATATATTTTGATGTTATTGTAAATGCTATTAGGTTTTAAAATTTCATCTTCTAATGTTTTGTTTGCCTAAAGATGTCCCTTTTCAGCTTTAGCCTAAAGCATATTTTAGCTAAGCGGAGAATTCTAGCTTGACAGTTATTTTCTTTCAGCATTTCAGAGATACACTTCCATTGCCTCTGGCTTCCATTTTTTCTGTTGAGAAGTCTTATATAAGTCCTTTATTTGCTCTTTGCAGGTAAATGTCCTTTTTCTTGGGTGGTTTTAAGATTTTCTCATTGTCTTCGGTTTTTAGGAATATAACTAAATTTTTTTCTTTGTATTTATCCTGTTTGAGTTTCTTTAGTACTTCTCAAGTAGTTTGATGTCTTTTAATTTTGTGAAATTCTCAGCCATTACATTTTTAAATATTTACTGTTTTGTTCTTCCTCCTTTCCTTTGGATCTCTCATTACACATATATTATCTCTTTTCACCATGCACGTGTCTCTTGCACTATTTTCTGCAATTTTTATCTTTTATTTTCTCATACTGAGATTCATTTTGGATGGCTTTTTCAGACCTATACTCTATTTTCTTTTCATCTCCATATAATCTGCTATTAAATACATCTAAAGATACTTTATTTTTTGCTATTGAATCTTTCAGTTCTAGAATTTCTATTCATCTTTTATAGTTTCCTGTTTCCCATTGAAATTCTCCATCTTGTTATTTGATTTATCAAATATACTAATCACAGTTTAAAGTATATGTCACGTCTCACACCTCCAGTATTTGGATATCTTGAGAGCCATATCTACTCTCTGTCTTTTTTCCTTTGGATTTCTTAGCAATTACTGTTTGTTTGTTTATATGCTTTTTTTAATTGAATGCTAGACTTAGTGAATGAAAATTGTAGAGAAATTTTGAAATTCTTGATTCTGTACCTTCCTCCGTAGAGGAATTACTTTCACTCTGGAAGCCAGTTACAGTAGGAACAAATTCCCTCCATTCATCAGGGCTTCAGAAAATCAGTGCTGGACTTCAGGTTTCACAAGAGTCAGCGCTTACCTGGGTGTAGCTCTTCAGTGCTTCAAGCTGAAAGCTAGAAACACTGAGGGTCTCATGTTTACCAGAGACCCTCATTCCTGGTGTTCCCTGGGCCGTGTGAGACTTCCTGAAGCTATGCTCACCTTCTCAGGCTCTCCACTGAGAGGCAAATGCCTTTCAGGGAAGTGGGTCCCAAATGTGGGCTTGTCCCTCTGCATTTCCTTTCTCTTTTCCTTAAGTCCTCAATTAAGCTCCCTAGGCCTTCAAACAGAGGTTTTCTATATTTTTCGGGCTTTTCTGTTGTATGTCATAGGAAGATTGCCCTGAAATAAGCTACTCTACCCTTGCCAAAGGCAGGAAAAGTCTTGCAGGTATGTGCACTTTTGTAAGCTGCCTCTTTCCCTTTCGGGATGCAATGGAGGTTGTTTTAGGTAATTTATTTTAAAGGTCAGCTCATAAACACTAGCCTCCAATTGTTGTTAGTACCACAGAGGCACTGTGGAAGGTACTGAGACAGGTCTACTCGGAAGAAAGAAAAAACACAAAACAAATGGGCAGAAGTGTCAAGTGCCACAAGAAAAGAACCAAAAAGTCTGGATGGTTCAAAATAGGAAGAAATTGCTTCTTCATGGCAGGATCAGGGAAAGTTTATGGAGAATGTTTTATTGATTTATTTTTGGTTGTGTTGGGTCTTCATTGCTGCGTGCGGTCTTTCTCTAGTTACGTCGAGTGAGGGCTACTTTTCGTTGCAGAACACAGGCTCTAGGCACAGAGGCTCAGTAGTTGTGGCGCATGGGCCGAACCCGTGTCCCCTGCATTGGCAGGAGATTCTTAACCACAGCACCACCAGGGAAGCCCCAAAATGTTTAAGTGTTATATTTAAACAGGAACTTGCAGATGAGTAAAATCTTGCTGGGTTGGGTTGGTGGCAGGCAGACATTAAAAAATGATGCTTCTAATATAGATCAGTGATCAATTCTATAGGCATGAATGCCACACCAAGCTTTCAGACTCTTGTTCAAAGTATTCTTTAGCAACAGAAAACTTGTTCCAAAAATTCTTGCTTAGTGAATTAATATGAAACTTATGTCCAGGGTGAGGTCTCATAAGTGCTCCCATTTAGCCCCTCCATCACCCAAGAAGCTCCCAAGGCACCTCTGTGGGACCACAAGGCCACAAGCCAGGTCTGGAGCCCAGTGCTCTGGACACTGAGAAGAGACGGAAGACTCCAAGGGCATGATGGTGCCCAGGTCTCTGCAGGGAGCTGGTCCAGATGGGCCAAAGCACATTCTAGAGTTCAAGGGAGCAGAGGGGCCTTGGCCGACCTGACTGGTGGAAGAATAGTCCTTGTGTCATTCAGCATTGAGCAATTCCCGACCTTCTCTACAGTAGAAATAGGTGTCTCTCATGTTAACGGTCCCTAAATTTGGGGGGACAGGGGGAGAATGTAACCATGTTAGCAAAAAAATGTCAGCTTTTATCAATTCACTCAAGTTCTGCTGCGGGTCTACTGGCTCCTGTGCACTGTGCACAGGTGGTTACCTGCAGCAAACTGACAAAGGCTACACCCTAAATGAGTGTTTTTATTCTCCCAAGGAGACGCCAGTCCCAACAGGGTTGAATTGGCCAGAATTGCAGTGAACCCTAGTCCCCTGCAAGGCCCCCTCTCTACCTCCCCCTAGCTGCCTCTCCCAGAGAACATCTACCTGGACCCCTTTTGTCTCCAAAGAAGACCTAAGCTTCCCTACCCACCACTTTCTCTGCTGAGAATCCCTGTCCTCCCAGTTGCACTCACCCAGTCCATCCATCCTTCAAGCTTCTTGAGCGGCCTTCCCTCTCAGATCCGCCCCCCCCCGCCCCCCACCCCCGCTAATTGCCTAGAGACAGAGGCCTGTGCCAGCCCTTCATGACATGTCAGAGGGTTTCTGTGATCCAGGTAGGAGCAACAACTCCCACAGGTGTCGGGGGTGTTCAGCTGCATCGCTAGCTCCCAGCCCCGGCTGAACAATAAAGCTCTGCGGGCGCTTTTATTTTTTTAACATCTTCATTGGAGTATAATTGCTTTACAATGGTGTGTTAGCTTCTGCTGTATAACAAAATGAATCTGCTATATGTATACGTATATCCCCATATCTCCACCCTCTTACATCTCCTTCCCACCCTCCCTATCCCACCCCTCTAGGTGGTCACAGAGCACCGGAGCTGATCTCCCTGTGCTGTGCGGCTGCTTCCCACCAGCTATCTATTTTACGTTGTCCTGGCCTCGCCTTGCCTCAGAGATTTCTATTTAATTGGTCTAAAGGGGACCCAGACCTCAACCCAGACATTGATGTTTTTTAAACACTTCTCAGATTCTAATGCAAAGTCAGGGTTGAGATTTGGAAAATCTCATTCAACCCCCTCAAAGACCCTCCAGGTCAGTACTTTGGTAAAGACAGGTGTCTGCTCCCTCCACCTGGCTGCCGCTGGCTCCCTGCCAGGTGCCTGGATGGCTGCGGGACCCTCTCTCCCCAGGTGCCTCCCACTGCACGTGCCGGGGACTGAACAGGGTCTTCCAGAAGTCAGACGGTTCCTGCATCTGCCGGGCAGGACACGAGTCCTACGAGGGCGAGAACAGCAGTGAAGAGGACTGTCAGCCCCAGGTAGCCCCGCGGCCGAGGGGGGCAAGGGGAGCACCGTCCGTCCGTGCCTGCCGGGCGCCTCCGTGGGCCACACCCAGGGATTACGTCCTGCACAAGTGGGGCGACCTCGGGGTCTCTCCTTATCACAGAGCCCCAGGACCTCAGCCTCGTAAAGGGTCTTGGAGTCGCCCCCGCAGAGGTGACCATCCCGTGTGGGCCAGGAGGCTAGAGGCTGGGGAGCGTCGGGGAGCCAGCCCAATCGGCCGGGCTGGCGTGGAGGGGTCTGAAGGAGGATGTCCCCTCCCCAGGCACACAGCCCTGGTGGCAGCAAGATCCAGACGCCCTCCCTTCAGAGCCGGCTCCGGAGGCTCTGGATCCGACTTCCTCCTAAAAGGCAGCAACATCTTTATGGGGGACACTTTGCCCAACCAGTGTGGTACAGCTGCCCCCGGTGCTGCCCCAGCTCACTCAGCCCCTCGCCCAGGCCCCTATCTGCTCGGAGGTTTCCCCTTTGAGTCCAAACCTCCAATTATCAGTCGGTCTTAATCCCATATTTGAGCCACAGCAAACAAGACAACAGTCAGGACCCCAAGGCCGCCTACCCACCCAAGTCTGACAGGAGCTCCATCTGAGACGCTGCTCTCTCACCACCCTCCTCCTCTGGCCACCCGTCCACTTCATCAGGCCGTTCTACCTTCCCGTTTGAAGACCCCGCTGCTCAACAGGGGAAAAGCCAACAGGCTGAGGCGTGCTGCTTTATCCCCACCAGGCGGAAACAGGCACCAGCCGCTGGCCCAGGCCCCAGCCTGGCTGGCTTCCAGCATGCCCGGAGCCCTAAGTCACGCGCTCCTCAGTTTCCAGTCGTCCCTCCCTGTCGGAGCCCCTCTCCCCTGTGTACAAAAGGCTCTGCATCCTGCCTTATCCTAGACCGGCGGTTCAAAGTGTGATCTTTGCACTGACGGAATCAGCATCACCTGGAAATTTGTTAGAAATGCAAACCCTGAGCCCTACCCCAGACCTACTGGATCAGAAACCCCAGGGGTGGGACCCAGCAAACTGGGTTTCCACAAGCCCTCCAAGCGGTTCTGATATTCGCTGAAGTTTGAAAAGCCACTGGCTAACCTAGCTCCCAGGCCTTGCTCAAGTCTCAGCTCAGCTGAGGGCCCTCAGCTTGGATGAGAAGCTGTTCCCTCGAACAGTCGGGGCATCTGTCCTTCATGTCACCAACTGGCCCACTCCCTGCATGCTTACTCAGGTCTGTAAGGAGCTGGGCTCCCTCCCACCCGTCCGTCCTCCGCACCTCTCTGACTTCCCTGCGGGCCCACGCCCTCCCTCCCTCAGGGGCACCCTCCTTCCCGCTCAGAGCTGCTTACCAGCCGGAGACCTTCAAGTGCCTCACACTGGCCTGCGTGGGGACTGACACACTGTCTGGCCCACCTCCTGGCCCCGAAGGTCAAACCTGTCTCCTAGTTGGAGGCCTAGTGGAGACAGGGAACACACATCTCCACTCTGACACGTCTTCCGATCACATACAGATCAGATCCCCAATCAGAGGCGTGGCTTATTTCATGGGCGTCACCTAAAGCCCATCCCTGATGTTAATAGGCAAATTCCCTCACCTGTCACCCCTCTTCAGGGAACAGGGAAGGCTCTGGGCCTCACCTAGCCCGTCTCAACATGGGTGTGCTCCAGATAAGCCACTGGGGTACAAGAAGGAAGTATCAGAACGGTTCATATTCGCTTTTTCTCCTCGTTAGCTTTTCAGTTGCGTTTACACGTGTGCGTATATATTATACTCAGTCTAGTGTATATTATCACAATATTTTTTACAGTACTTTTTTACTCTCGGGAAGCAGGATGAAAAGTCTGGCTACCACTGGCCTAAGTAACTGAGGTTTTCAGGTGGGAGGGTGTCTTCCCCGACATGACCTCCAGGGAGGGGGCTGTGGCCGCCCAGCCCCCTTCCTCCCTGGAACCCCACTCTCAGGAGGCAGGCAGATGGTGAGGGCCCAGGGTAACACGCGGGTGGCCGCCCGGCCAGCTCACCAGCCTCACTTGTTGCTACGCACTCCTGCAGACCCCTCCACCCCAGCCCCGCTGATTGGGCCGGCCCCCCCAACACCCTCTGGTCGTTCTGACCTCTGAACCGCCCTCCCTCTGTGAGTCTTACCCTCACAATTCTGCTTCAAAACCAGTTTCACCACCACCTCCTCCAGCAAGCCTTCTCTGACGAGCCCCCGCCTTCCGTCTTGCTGATCCTTACTCATCTCCTAGGAGGTCATCTTAGCTGCTGTGTGGGAACCTGGGTCCGGCCTCCCCGAGCTAGGCCTCCCAAATACCTCCCAAGGCAGCTCACTTGTCTCCTACTACTTCTGTGGGCTCCCCTCTACCCTCAAGCCTAACCCTAGTCTTAGCATGCTGACTACATGACCTCCCAGAGGGGCCTGGCTCCCCCTGAGACCCTGCCCCTGTCCCTGGAATGTTCTCTGGTGCACCCCAGGCCCGCAGGTGCTGGGCCAGGACTCTCCTCCCACGCCCTCCCACAGGTGGTGGAGCGCTGCTCTCCTGGAGACGTCCGCCTGGCCGCCACCCGCACGTGTGTGTCCCCCAAGCAGTACGACTGCTCCTCCTTCTGTCGCCCAGCGGGCGGGGAGCTCAGCGCTGGACTGGGCATGTGAGTGACGGAAAGCCGCTGAGAGCATAACGAAGCCACCATCTCCAGGCAGGTCCTGACCGTCCCCCGAGGGCCCGTCCAGGAGGCTGTTGGCAGGACCCAGACCGAGCCGACTCCTGCAAGCTCCTTCCAGAAGCTGCCTGTGTGCGCATCCCGAGATGGGCGCCCAGCCAGCACAGCCGGGGGCGAGCGGCCCAGCCTGAGGGAGCGCTGGCAGCAGGGAAGAGTGAGGTCCAGACCCCAGGCCCCCACAACTGCCAGGAGCTGACCCTGACTGGACCCCAAGCCAGGGGGGGCCCTGATGCGGTCCTGAGTTCTAGACCTCCAGCTGACCTTTGCGCTGGGTGGAGCAGGCCATGGAGGGTGGCCCCTGCGCTGGCAGCGTTCCAGGCTGAGCAGCTCACCCTCGCCACACTCCACCCTGACAGGAGGCCGAGAAAAGTGCCGAGCCCCCCAACCAGGACAAGGCCTTTGTCCCAGGCATTGCTCTTGTCCCGGGACGTGCCCAGGCTGGCGCAGGGCCAGGGGCGAGAGCGTGTTGTCCAGTCACCTCAGGACCTCCCCCGAAAGTGCAGCCGCTGCTCAGGAAGCATAGGCAGCTCGCTTTCCTCCAGAGGAGCCCGAGCTGGCTGAGGGGCACATGGAGCCCGCTGAGACAGACCCCTCCCCACCCCATCCTCTCCCGCAGCTGCCAGTGTCAGCAGTACGTCTCTGCAGAAGAGCTCTGTGACGCCCAGTGTCTGGCCAGGCCCCCCCAGCTCTCCCTGGCCTGGGGGCCCAGCAGAGAGCTGATCCTCAACATGAAGGACGAGGCTGGGGACAGCGTCCAGAGGGTGAGCCCAGCTCGAGGAGAGGCTGGAAGGGACGGGCAGCCTCTGCCTACTCGAGACAGGAGAGATGGGCCCCCGGCACCCATGGCTACAGAACCCCCAGCACCAGTCTAAAGAACCCGGGCGGCAGGAGGGAAAGCCCGTCTTTTAAAGAGCCTTCCTACCTGGTCTTTTGCTATCTGCACGAATGTCTGATCCGCGTGCTGGAAGGAAGGGCGGGAAGGAGGCAATAGTGGTGTTTCTTATGTCAACGTCGACCATCTAGTTTGAACGCCAGAAGGGACCTTGGAAATCATCAGCTTCACTTTACAGAAGTGTGAAGCGAGGTCCAGAGGTGTGAAACCGCTCCCCACCATCACAGAAATGGTGTGGACCCTGCTAGAGCCCAGCCAGAGCCTTGTCCCAGCCCAGACTGCTGGCCACAGGGCAGAGCCATCTCCTGGCCACCATGGTGTAGCCCTGGCTGTCTTCAGGGCCTCGATGCTTCGTCGAGGTCGGGGGCAGAGGACCAGGGCCTGGACACAGGAACGGCTCGCCCTGGATGTCTGTCCACCAGAGGCTCTAGGGGGCTGTGTCTCTTTGCCACTGAAAGGGTAGGAAGGGTCCCCTGGCCTGGGACTGGACAGCAGATTTGGGATACAGGGTGATGCTTCTAAGTTGCTCTATAAGCAGGACGTTTGCAGGTAGATAGAAAAGAGAGGAAAACAATGATTCAGTACAGGGGCCTGAGTTGAGTCAGGGGTGTTTCCTGAAGAGAGGAAGTGCCCAGGGTTCAGGACGCCACCAGGGCAAGTTTAGTGAGGAAGGAAACACGTCCTGGGAGAGGGTGGGTGGCACCGCTGAGCCTAGCCTCACCAGGACCTGTGCCAGATGGGTGGTTGGGCTTCCGTCCGGCCATCCCTGCAAGTCCCGCTGCCCCTCCCCGGTGTTCAAAGCTGTGCTTTGTTCTTAGAGACTAACGAGCACAGTGGGCCCAGACCCGTCCTTCCAAGGGAGTGCCAGGGCCCACCTGGTCCAGTGCGGCCCCCACGGCATCCTTGGCTTTGTCATCTCCACACGGAACGTGCTGGGCTCCTTCCTCCTCGGTGAGCGCAGAGGGGTACCGAGCCAGGCTTTCCCAGAGAGGGTGGAAGGAGTGGGGGGATCCCTCGGTCTGACAGGGATCACAGGTCATGTGGGAAGACAGCCTTTGGGGAGGTGAGGCCCCCTGAGGCCTGGGACTGCTCCTCAAGGGGAAGCAAGACAGGTGGGGCCCAGAGGTAGGTGTGTGGCTCCCCAGGCAGGCCCAGGTCCTCCAGCTTTCCTCCCTCAAACTGTCCCAGGTCCGCCTGTGTCCAGCCCACGGCAGCAAGGGCGTCATTGGACTGCAGGCCCGGAGCGCCCTGCCCCCCAAGATCCCCGTATTCCAAACCCCGTGATCTGCCTGGCACAGGGGGACGCGGTTCTTTTCCAGCTTCATATTCTTCACCACAGTGAGTCCCGCCCTGACTCTGTTGTCCTGCCCCCGCCCAGCAGTCCAGGGACCTCACATACAGACCAGACTCCACAGCAGTGAGTCACAGGCCTGCGCTGTCCCCTTGCTCTTGGCCTGATTGGTCGTTTCACTGGGGGCCTCGATTCCATATCTTGGAGCTGATGTTCCAGCTCCAGGTGGGGTTGTCAGACCTTTTTGCCTTGGGACGAGGCGGGGCTCACCAAGGTGACCTCTGACTGGGCTCCAGCCCCTCCGCAGGGCTGCTCTGTGCCAGGGCGCGACCCTAGCCCTGCCCACAGCCCCCCCATCTTGGACGCCTTGGTTTATAAGGATCATCTTCCCCACCGTGAGCCAAAGCCTCCCCGTGAGCCCCAGCCCCGGAACTTCACAGAGCAAGCCTGAGTTCTCCTCCACGAAACTGTTTCCCTGGTGGAAGAGGCTCTCATCCCCTCCAAGCTCACATTCACCCTCCACGCGCTGAGCGGTGGTCCAGGCCCTCAGGAGACTTTAACTCCCTCCCGTTCTCCCACCTGGTGTTTCCCCCGGCGCTGCTGCGGGAATGGGCGTCCCCCAACCTGCTCACACGCACGGACGTCACAGGACGCCAGGTGGGCAGTCAGCCGAGACAGAGGCAGGAGGCAGCTAACCCCCGAGCTGGCTTTTTTGTTTTTTCTCCAATCGATTTTTTTTAAAGAATGGATTTTTTTTTTTTTTTTTTTTTTTTTTTTTTTTGTGGTACGCGGGCCTCTCACTGTTGGGACCTCTCCCATTGTGGAGCACAGGCTCTGGACGCGCAGGCTCAGCGGCCATGGCTCACGGGCCCAGCCGCTCCGTGGCATGTGGGATCTTCCCAGACCGGGGCACGAACCCGTGTCCCCTGCATCGGCAGGCGGACTCTCAACCACTGCGCCACCAGGGAAGCCCCTAAAGAATGGATTTTGAGACAGAAAACAGGGGGCAGAGAGCTTACAAATGTAAGCTAGCTTGCTAATTGCTTTAAAAGCACATCAGTACAGAGGATATCTGCACAAAGCAAGGCAGTAAAGGTTCAGAGACCGAGGTGTTCCCTTAGGCAAGGCTGAAGACCCCAGTCTTAATCAGATTCGAACAGAACAGCCACCTGGCCCAGGTAGAAGTAGACCAAGTGTTTGGTTTCACGTGTCACGTAGCTGCCCAAGTTCCTCCCCCACAAAGCAGTGCCAGGGCAGTGAGCTCGAAGAGGGAAAGGACTCACGCAGACTGGACGTTTCCAGGCCCAGCTCTCCCGTAAACCCGTAAACCCACTGGGCCTGGGGCAACGTCACCCTCTCAGCCTCGGCATTTGCATGTGTGGCGCCTTGGCGGGCAGGAGACAGGTTTCAGGGAGAAGCACCGGCACTGGTGCGTGAGAAAGGCCTCGTCAGAGGGAACGGCCAGGCCCGGGCCACCTGTGCTTCTGCCCCAACTACCCCACAGCATGAACTGAGTGCCTGCCAGGGGTACAGAGCTGAGCAGGCCCCACCACCGAGGGGCCTCCGCTTGTACTCACCCCTAAGGGGCATCTCTCTCTGTAGGCCGAGGGGAGGAGGGTCTCGCCCTGGCACCAAGATTACGTACACGAAAGGCTGAAAACGGTCTCCTGGGGACAGGGCTTGGGCTGCCCAGGGCTGGGGCTGGGAGAGCCTCTGGAACCCAGGCCCGCTGGTTCACTCGCCAGATCGCTCGGCCAGTCACTTCCCCGTGTACCAGGAGCAACACCTGCTCAACAGCAACCCTCACTGGGACTTCGGGGCCTTCAGGCACCTTGGCCACCTGGTGCGGGAGACTCACCTCAGCTTCTCCAGGTGACCGTAGCTGGGCTGACTGGCGCCTCGAGTGTAGGTCACCGCCTCTTCAGGGATGGGCGACAGGAGGGACGGCTGAGGGCGGGGGGCCGCAGACCACATGGGAGGGGGTCACAGGCAGCTTCCCGGGACCTCGTTATTCCTGTGCACGGCTCGTGGCCCCCAGACCTGCTCACATTCTGGCCCTTCGCCCCCCAGGTTTGCTCACCAGTTTCTAGATCCGGGCACGTACGTGTTTCGGGACAACGGGCTGCCTGAGAGCATCGCCGTGGTGCTGGTGAAGGAGAAGGGGGTGGCCTGCGACCCGGGCCTGTCCCCCGTGCAGCCCTCGTCACCCTATCAGCTGGCCAGGCACGGCGTCCTCAGGCACCGGGTGCCAAACCTGGGCCCCGACTGGGCGGCCATCTCAGGTGCTGACCGCAGAGCAGGCAGAGGAGCCGGGACACGGAGGGGCCGTGGGAGGGCCGGACTCCAGCCTGTGACGCTGGGCATAGCCCCGCAGAGACGAGGACAAGCTTGTCCTTGAACCGGGGCTGCCTTTGCTGGGCAAAGGACACTGAATTTCCGTCACTGGGGTTGTCTGTCTCACCCTCCCTGCTCCCTTTGGTTCTGCGGCCCACCCTGGTGAGCGGGGCCTCTGAGCGGAGGCATCCGGACACACCTGTTCTAGCCTCCTCTGTGGGTCTTCTGCCTTCCTCCCTCCATCTTCGTGAGCTGGCCGTCTGCGCCGAGCTCCAGGCTGGGCCTGCCCAGGTGGGCGGAGGGGAGGCGGCCCGCCTGGGCATGGGGCCCGGGGCTTGGCCCTGGGTGGCCAGAGGAGGGCAGAGCAGCAGCGTCCCAGGAGGGCCCCCCGGAGGGTGCAGGGTGGAGGGAAACCTCCCGTCGGAGCCCTGACAGGGTTAAGTGCCCAGGCAGGAACGAGGGCTATTTTGCAGGGGGCTGTGAGGTGCTAAAGCCCAGAGGCAGCGGGAAGAGGAAGCGGGGAACTGCGTGGTCTCACAGGCCCACCCCTCTCCCCCACCTTTCAGGGGTGCTGCTGGCTGTTGGCTTGGCAACCGTGCTGCTGACGGGCCTGGGCCTTGTGCTAAGACCCTCCTCACTAGCCCCGGCCTGCCCTGCAAGGGCTCGGGGGCCTCACGCGCCTGCGGAACATGTGCCCCTCGCGGATTGGTGAGTCCCCTTCCGCCCCGCCTCTGGCCCCGTGTCTCCTGTGGTGTGTGTGTCTTGCACTGAGGCTGGTGCTTCTTTGCAGCCTTCCGTTCACTAAAGACCTTGGTCCCTGGGGCTCTGAGGAAGGAGCGGATTCCATGGGGAAAACCACTGCCCAGCGTGCAGGTACCAGCCCCACCTGTCCTCCCCCAAATTGCACCCCAGGTACATGCTCTGGGGAGCAACTGGTATTTCCACTGACGGTTTATGACAGTCCGTGCCGGCCGTCTCACCCTCACAACAAAACCTAGAAGTGAGTGTTTTCCGGGGTTGTTCTGTCTGCCTTTTACAGACAGAGACCAAGGCTCTAGGGGATGTGAGTGGCTTGCCCAGCACCCCCAGGCGGTGAGGCCGGAGAGCGGCCAGAGCTCTCCCATCCCTACCGTGTGGTCAGGGCTGGGGCCAGGGCAGGGATGAGCACTGCCCTGTAGGATCCCTTTACGGGACGACTCACCTGCCCCGTCAGCTCCTCTTCGCACCTGGAGAGCTGGGGACTGCCTTGGAGCTCAGGAGGAACTGGGGGACCTGCACCTCCCCCACCCACCTGGCCCCCAGCTCCAGGAAGCGTGTGCAGAGGGGCATGGAGCGGGGCTCGGCGGAGGAAAGACCCTTCACTGCCCGGGCTGCCTCACCTCCGACGTCGGCAGAGCGGGGGAGGGCCCTGGTCGTGCTCCCTGACCTGGATTCACGCAGCTCACGTCACCTCCGCTGGTTCCTAACTGCGGAGTTGCAGGGGCCCCAGGAAGTGGGACGGATGCTCAGGGGCCTGGGAGGCAGTGACATGGGGGTTACTGGCGCCATCGTCGTGGGATGAGAGCAGCCCTGGGGTCTTGCTGGTCGTGTGAAGCTGAGCACAGGCCTCTTCCCGTGTGCTCACCCACCCAAACCGCGGGCGGTCCTGGCCCTGCGGTCCCTGAGCCCCTCGCTTGCAGGCCAGTTGCCACTTCCCCGCTGAGGGCTCTGGACAGTGACGACAGCGCCCTCCTGGTGTGGGCAGAGGACTGGCCGGGCCCAGAACCAGTCACCCTCCCCCGGGTCACCCCTCACGGGTGACCAGCGGGTAGGCTGTGCTGAGTGTGAACCGTGCACACAGGGAGGGGCTGCATAGAGCGGGACTGCGGCCAGCGCTCTACCCCCCAGGGCAGCCTCCATTCAGCCCGGGGCTGGGCCGGGGCTCACTGCTGGGGGTCCCGCAGAGGGGTGGGACAGGGTTCTTGTTGACGGAGGACCAGTCCCTTTGGGGGGTGGGGGGGCAGTGACGGGGCAGATGGGGAGGAAGACCTTGACACAGTGGGAGGCCACGGTCGGTCTTCTGGAAAGCTGCCCTCCCACCCCCCTTCCCACCTGACGGCTGGTACGCTCGGGGGACAGACCCCACCCTGGACGTGGAGAGAGGAAAGAGGCAATGCTGGCCCTGCTTGGCCGGGCCCATGTTTGTTGCTCAGAACGAGAATGCCCCCATCACTGTTCCAGCGTGAACGGGCTCGCCTTCCCCCCGTACACACCCCCCCGGCCTGGGAAAGGGCGGTGGGCAGTCATTCGGCATCGCACTCACGCTCGTCCTGCAGGTGCCGCCCTGGCTGAGCCCGGCCAGTAGGGGGGCCTCACACCACCTTCCGTCCTCCTTGCTTCAAGACGGCCCCACCGGGGAAGGCGTGTCCTTCTAGCAGAGCAGAGTGGGTGTGAGGGGAACAAGTCGAGGGGTTAAGGCCCTCCCTCGGCCAAGGAGTGTTCCTGCCGGATGTGAGGGAACCCGCTCAGGCCCAGCAGCTTCGTGGGGTCACCCAAATTCAGTCCCCTGGGGTCAGCCTGGGCCACAGCCCTCGGCCTGAAGGAGGGGAACCCCACCTCGCCCCAACGAGTGCTTTGCCAGCTCGGCCGTCTGCCCAACGTGGTGTGGGCCACGGGTCACTGGGAGCAGCTGTCAGCCCGGCCGGCCAGGAGTCCCCGGAGCAGCGGGCAGACGGGGAGAGAGCTGCGCAGGGGAGCTCGGGCCCGTGGTGGGAACTTGGGACAGGAGATGAGCTCGTGGAGGAAAGGGGCAGGGGTACACGCACAGCCTGGAGCCTCCTCAGGCGGCTGGCGGGGCGTCCGGGACGGGGAGACCCACTCTCAGCAGAGCAAGGGGGCAGCGCCCATCGCCCAGATCTGGTGTGACGTCAAGCCTGGGACAGGCAGAGGCCGCAGGCCCCGGTCGGTCACGCCCACGCTGAGGAGGGTCTCCCTGAAGCCACCTCCTGTGTCTCGAGGTCTCCCCCTTCCCCTGCTCCAACCAGCCTGAGCCCAGCCTTTCCTCCCTCCCCCTGAGCGGGCCTCTTCCTGCAGGCAGGCCTCCGCCCTCCTCTGCCCCTGCATCTTGCTGGCAAAGGCCCCCCGGGGAGGAGGGAAGCTGCTGTGCTCAGGGCCCCGTTCATCCCACAGTCTCGTCCCAAGGCCTCTTCCTGCAGGGAAGCCACTGCCGGCCAAGACCCTGGAGGACTTCAGCATCCGGACGCTCTATGACAAGCTTGAGGACCAGAGCCTGCACGTGGCAGCCCAGCTGAGCAAGCACCGGAGCGATGCTCTGGCCTTCTACAGGGGTGCCCGCCAGCAGCTCCAGGGGCTCCAGGTCAGCCCCAACCCCCGACAACCAGGCCCATCATCTCTCCCGCTCAGGAAACAGCCACCCACCCCTTCTGGAAATTGCCTGAGCCGAGGAGGATGTTCACACCCGAGAGGGTGACGCAGCCCTGGTTCTTCCAGGATCTCCTACAGGGCCTCAACGAAGCCAGGCGGCCAGGCCTGGGCAGGGCTGGAGACCCGGAGATGGGGGCCAGAGCCGCTGCAAGAGTGCACGCTAGGCAGAGCGAGGACTCGTGGGGTAGCCACGCTGCAGCTTCTCCCAGGGAGCCCCGGCAGCGTCCTCCAGGTGAGAGGCAGGTGCCTGGGGCGGGGCCACGGCAGCAGGTGAAAAGCCGAGATAGCAGCGCTAGCACTGGGTACTGCCTAACTGCATCTCACTTGTGTCATCCCACTGGGGACGGTGACCGGGCGGCGTCCACCCTGATCGCAGAAGACGGTCCTGGGCACAGGGCCAGGGGAGAGGTGCTCCCAGGGGGAGACCAGCACACATGGTGGTCTGACGGAAGACGGGAGCCTGCCCCAGCCCTCCCGTGCCCGCTCCCTGGGGCCACAGGGGCCCTGGGACCCTGCCTTCTCCAGGCGCTGTCCTCCACAGCCCTCGGTGCTGTATAATCACTGGACAAGCATTGCCTCCATTAACTAACCAACTCAATCGTCACAGGAAACCTGTGAGTGGTATTATCACATCCCCATTTTATGGATAAGTTAACTGAGGCCTAAAGAGGCTAAAGGACCCCCCCAGCTTCACACAGAGAATGAAGGGCCAGCCCAGAAGCCCGATCCCGGCTGCACATGCCTCACACACCTCCTCCACCTCTAGCTAACGGCACAAAGGAACATGCCCCACCAGAGCCCACGGGCTCACCACTCAGCGCCAGGCTTCTGCTCCGAGCCCAGCCCCCAGCCCCCACAGAGCTGCCTGGCCCTTTGGGGGAGGTAGGCTGTTCCTCAGTCAAGGTCACTCCCTGGAAAGCGTGAGGGGGATGAGGCCCAGGCAGTTGTGCTACTTTTTCCATAAACAGTCCTCACGGTCCCAGCCCTGGGGACAGGACTCCGGGGGCAGGTCAGAGGCACCAGAAACCCTCCCTGGCAGCTGCATGTGTGTGCACGTGTGGTGTGTGTGAGAGCGTGTGAGTGGTGTGGGGGGTGCGTATGTGTAGGGTGGGACGGGTGCTGGGAGGAGAGGGAAACAGCACGAAGGCGAGGGGCACACACACCAGCCTCCTGAAAGTGGAGTGAAGCGTCTGGCAGGGTGGCTGTGGTGGGGTGAGGGGATGTCTGAAGCGGTTCTCTGTGTTCTTCCCCCCAGGCTGCGCCCCCAGTGCCCCCCACCCGGGCTGCGAGGAGCTCGGCCGAGCCATCGAGGCCCTGGCGGCCGCACTTTCACAGGCGCACGGGCAGCCAGCTGGGGCCCAGAGAAAGGTGAACGCTGCGGGGCAGGCGGTCAGCCTGACCCTGTGGAGACTCAGCTGGTGCATGGGCACACACACGCGCACACGCACTCACATGCATGTACACACAGGCCACAGTCACGCACACCTGCACATTTACACACACATCCAATTCACCACACACCCGTGCCACACGCACGTGCCCACAGATACACTCATGTGTGCACATACGTCACACGTACCACACGCACACGCGCACACACTGCACCGCACTGACGTCCACGCGCTCACACACACCCAGGCCTCATGCTCAGCAGGTGCCCCGCACTCGGGTCAGAAACCCAAGACGCGTGGCCTGTGCTCGAGCTGAGCCCCTGCTCCACCGGGGGCCTCTGTACCTCTTCCAAGAAGTGTGTCTGAGACAATCTCCCCAGTCCACTAACTGACCTGGCCCCTCACGGGGAGCTCAGGAGGGAGGCACAGTTCCCAAGTCCTGCCTGAGGGCAGCATGTCTGAGAAAAGGACTCAGAAGGCCTCTGCTCAGGAGTCCCCACCTGGGCACCCCCAGCACAGTAGGGCAGAATCCATCACGGCACACGAGTCCCGAGGAGCCTGGGGGCACAGACAAGGGAGGCCACGACCCTCGTCAGGTCTTCACTGATGCCAGGCAGGTGCTTGGGGCCCCCAGGAGCACTCGGCAGTCAGCGGCCAGGCTCCACGGAGACACAGAGTCCCAAGCTCAGGTCGGCGCACTTGTCCAGGTTGATATAGCAATGATGTCCTGGTCCATTGCTGTTCCTTTCTGGGCCCAGACCTCGAGGAAAGTTACAGGATTGTCTGTTCTTCCAAGGCATCTGGTCGGGTTGGCGAACGGCCTCTCTCCACCTGTCAACGAGAGCCTCAACTGGCGGATGACACACTCCTGAAGCCCCAGCCTCTGCCCCCCCAGGAGGAGCACCAAAGCCCAAGGTGGGGCAGGATCGGCACCCTAAGCTCCCTGGCACCAAGATTCTTGTTTTTGCAAAACCAGCACCTGATTTAGAGCCTCAGCCCACTCTAATCCCGCTACAAGTCTTCAGGGCTCCCTGCCCATGGTAACCCCCATTGTCGTGGCCTCCCTCGTTTGCCAAGCGGTTGCTGCTTTGAGTACCTCGTCAGAGCTCGTGTCATTCACTGGGGTTGTTCCCACCCATGGGAACGAGGCCACATTCACTCAGCTGATCCCAGACTTCATATCCCACCCCTCCTCCTGATTTGCCTTCCTACGGCCCGCACCTCTCTCTGGGTAGAGACCCACAGTCTCTGTCCTTCCTCCAAGTCGAGGAGAGGCTGAGATAGTTTGTCCGCTTATGTTGACTTGCTTTCTCCTCATCTGTTCAGACCCCGTGGTCTGCAATTCCCTTCATCCCCGCCCCACCCCCGTTTACTACCAATAAGTGGTAACATCATTGATGGCTTGTGTTTACTGATACTGAGATAAGCCCTTTATCTGCTATCTAATCCTCACAACAGCCCTGTGAGGTGGATACGATTGCTTATTTTAAAGGTGAGGAAGCTGGGGCTCAGAGACGTTATGTTACAGGAAGGAGCTGGGATTTCCGCCCAGGGAGTCTGAATCTCAGAGCTCACCCTGCCGGGCCCTCCCCTCTGATCCGTCCACCAAAGCTACAATGGTCCTTCCTCCCAGAAATCTCTCTCCTGTTGGTTTCCTGATTTAAGGTGGCTAGAAAGCTTATACAAATAATTGAAGTCTCCTGCAGGAAAGAAGGGAAGAATCTAGACACTCCTGATAAAATCACAAGGCCTGGGGCCCTTGGAGGGTCAGGGACTCCAGAAAGAAGAATCACACAAAAGAAAGGCCAGTTAGGAACCTGGAGGCCTGGATTCTAGACTGGACTCTGCCCTGGACACTGTAGATCCTGAGAAAACATCTTCCAGCCATTTCCATGAGCTACAACCTGGGGATAACGTCACTCCACAGATGTTTATTGCTGCCTTTGACACAGGACCGAAAGGGTCAGGAAGAACCATGGTTATAATAAAAGATTCTAGAGATTTAAAGAAGTCTGTAAGGATCAGGAAGGGTAAGATAGGCTTTCAGTAAGGGTGGGTCCCACCAGCTGGTGTTGGCAAAGGGTCTTCCTAGAGGAGAACAGATGGCAGTGAGAGTGCTCAGGTTAGACTCGGGACCCATCCCCAAGGTCCAGACAGCACAGTCCCCCTCCCAGGCCTGGAAGGTGACGGCAGAGAGCACTCACTGGGCCACAGGAAGAGAGCACAAGCCAGCTGACGTAGGGAAGGAAAAGACCCTTTTCCTCTACTCATCTTAGGCTCTCCACGTGGGCAACAAGAGAAAAGCAAGCAGAAGCTCAGTCACATGTGCGTGGCCCAAGTGTAGGAGCCCTCAGTGCTGAGTAACTTGAAGGGGTGGCTAGAACTGGGGCCTATATAGCATCTTAACAAAAGAACAGCACATTTTTAGAGAAGTGACAAGACGAAAGAGAAGGACTTTTTGAGTTTCTAGGATGGCAAACTGTGGGACGGTAAATATATGGGAAAGTCATGGTGGATAGGGCTGGTTGTTATGTAAACTGTGGGACGGTAAATATATGGGAAAGTCATGGTGGATAGGGCTGGTTTTTATGTAAACTGTGGGACGGTAAATATATGGGAAAGTCATGGTGGATAGGGCTGGTTTTTATGTAAACTGTGGGACGGTAAATATATGGGAAAGTCATGGTGGATAGGGCTGGTTTTTATGTAAACTGTGGGACGGTAAATTTATGGGAAAGTCATGGTGGGTAAGGCTGGTTTCTATGTAAACTGTGGGATGGTAAATATATGGGAAAGTCATGGTGGGTAGGGCTGGTTTTTATGTAAACTGTGGGATGGTAAATATATGGGAAAGTCATGGTGGGTAGGGCTGGTTTTTATGTAAACTGTGGGACGGTAAATATATGGGAAAGTCATGGTGGGTAGGGCTGGTTTTTATGTAAACTGTGGGACGGTAAATATATGGGAAAGTCATGGTGGGTAGGGCTGGTTTTTATGTAAACTGTGGGATGGTAAATATATGGGAAAGTCATGGTGGGTAGGGCTGGTTTTTATGTAAACTGTGGGATGGTAAATATATGGGAAAGTCATGGTGGGTAGGGCTGGTTTTTATGTAAACTGTGGGATGGTAAATATATGGGAAAGTCATGGTGGGTAGGGCTGGTTTTTATGTAAATTCCTCTGGTGGCACCTCTGGGCTGGCAAGGGTCTAGGGTGCCTCCAGTGATTAACTTGGGAGCTTGGGAGCTTCCTGGTGAAGAGGGGAGGGGCCCCTTCAAAAGGTAAGTCCTGTCTTTAGGCAAATATGGGAGGCAGAGAGCTTTTCTTATATCTCAGTTGCCTTCAGCTCAAAATAATCAATATGCCGACCTGGCTTATGTCGGGGTGAATTCTGCTCCCGGCACTGAGAAGTCACCCACCTGCTGGACAGGGAAGGCTGTGTGGGCCCAGTCGTCCAGCTTCAGGGGATCTAAGGGTTTGTCGGGTTCTCCATCACGTTAACATCTCATCTTTCTCTAAGCTCAGACGTCCCAGGGAGACGTTAAAAGCAGCCAGTGTCTTTTATTCTGGTTGAGCGGGTATATCACCGGGCAGCAGGGGCCTGAAAGGGTGCCTCTCCTCCCTCTTATTCCAGCCCCGGGCAGCACCCAGGACCCGGAAGGCTCCCCTGGGGTGACACCAAAGGAGGAGCCGCCGCGAGCCCAGGCCCCGCACACAGGCACGGAGCCTTTCCTGAGCTGCAGGTAGGAGCCGGGCAGCCTTGGGCAGGGGCACAGCCAGCTGGTGTGGGGAAGCTGCCTCACCCCCAGCCTGCTTGTTAGCTGCACCCTCCTGCGACTCTGGGAAACGTAAACCACACACAGGGTTGAGGGAAAAGTGCCCGGGAGGGATATTTTGTGGAGAAAGAAATTACAATTGGAGAATACTGGTCAAGAAAATCATTCTTTCCGTCAACATGTGTGCATTGATTTCTACAATATTCACAAGGGCAAGAGGTGGGAGCCTGTGAAGGTTTAAAAGAATTTTCAAAACAATGGGGGAAAGAATCCGAAAGGGAAGCAACAATAGGTATGATCACATAATAATATAAAACCGCTAGGTCAGAATTTTCCCATTAGTAGATGCTTTTACTCTTTTGAGAAAACATATGCAAATGGCCCTAAGAGAAAGGAAATACACCCAAGTAAATTATATCAAAACGTTCAAAGAATCAGAAAAATGTTCATTAAACTACATGCCCTTTCTTATCTACCTAAAACATTTAACCAAAGTACTAAGTAATTGTGAGGAATAAAGAAATAAACACTCCCATATTCCACTGGCTGAAGGGTACAAAAATTAAACCCTTCTGGAAAGCAGTGTGGTAATTTCTACCAAAAGCTTCTAAAATATTCATTCCATTTGACTCAGTATCTCCAATTCTAAGAATCTCTCTGAAGAAATCATTTTTACCTACAAGTAAACATGAAGAAACATGTTCACTGCAATTTTTAATGATATAAAAATAGATGGAGGTGACCTAAATTTCCAATAATATGATTTATCTGAATTATGGTAGATACCTATCATGAAATACTAAAGTGTCTACTGAAAATGATATTATGGAGAATTTTTTGTGTCTTTAAAGTGAAAGATGAGGATAGAGAATTGCATGTATGGCAGGATTTCATATGTGATATTTGCCTGTTCTTAAAAAGAGAAAAGGGAACAGCAGAGAAAGAGAAGGAGTAAGGCCAGCTTGGGGGAGAGACACTGAGACGAGAAACCCCCAGATGGAAGAACGATGCCGGGTTGCCAGCTTTTGCCGCAGGGAAACCTCAGCAGAAAAGAACGGGAGCACTTGCCGCTCCCATGTCTGGGGGCTCAGCTGATCTGTTCCCGGAGGCCAGGGTCTCGGGCAGCTCGCAGCTCTAGGCGGGGCCTGCCTGGGGCACTGCAGCGGGGCAGCCGTCACCTGGAGTCTCCCCTCCTCCAGGGCCAGCGGGCCAGCCTGGACACAGCCTTCTCATGGCCGTGGCAGAACCACAAAAGGGCTCTGGGGGCGCAGTCTCAGGAATGGCACAGGGTGACTTCTGCCCATCCTAGGGGCCAAAGCAAGCGAGGTGGCAGGGCCCAACGTCCAGGGGTGAGGAAAAAGCCCACTCCCAGAGGGAGGGCACCACCAAAAAACATGACTAAGGGCACTGGCTCAGAGAGCGGGCAAAGGACTGGGGCCGTGAGTGGGTTAGGACGACATTAATGTGCCTGTTTATACGCTTAAATGGTATATTTACTAATATTCTACACCAAACAGGGTTACTGTTTACAATTAGAAAAATGGAAGTCGGGAGATTTTTTGTTCTGGAATATTTTTACTTTTCGTTGTCTTTTTAATTAAAAGATACTAGGGCAAATCTGATGTGAAAGGAATAGGAATGTGAGGTAAACATAAGAAATATAATTTTCTGTCAATAAGGTAGCCTCAGAAATCGTTTTTTCCCGCTCACAGCAAGTGACACTGCTCCTCGGGGCATAGCAAATCCTGCAGATTCCAGGAGCACTGCTCCCTCCCGTCCCAGGCTGGGGACAGACTGGGAGACGTTTTCTATGGAACAAACACTTTTCCATGTTCCCTCTTCACGAGGGTGAAAGAGCAGAGAGCATGACAGCTCGTGACCCGTGGAGCTACCTGCTACCAAAATGCACGGTAACTACTTTACCCATCATTCCCACGAACCAAGCCGTGGTTCGATTTCTTTCTGCCAGATGCACAGGGAGCCTCATCAGTGCCCAAGGGGAGCTGAAAAGGGGGTTATTTACTGAGCACCTCCTGTGAGCCTGGCCCTGGGCTGGTCACCGTCCCAGAGCACACACCCCCAACGGCATCTTGACACAGACCTTCTCCTCGTCCAGTCTTCGGATGTGGAAGATGAGCCTCAGAGACGGGCAGTAACTTTGTCCAGGAGAGTTTCCTGTGCTTTTCCTTCTGTGTCACCCACCCAACCTCACTCAGGAGCGGAAGAGGTGCAGGAAGGAGAGCTCGCCCTCCTGAGCTCCCTGTCGTGCTCAAGCGGCGTTTACAGGACCGGGGCTCCCAGTACAGGTCTAGGTCCCTCCTCCAGGGCCCGGCAGGCAGGTCCGCAGGGCTGAGAAGGCAAGACATGCACACAACACAGACGCTCTCGGAAACGTTCACGCGACAAAGCGCCGTCTATTGATGGGCACAGCCTGACAATACTTACAACTTCTACCTCCCTGTTTCTTCCCTTCCCCTTCGTGTTTCCCATCTATTGGCCCCTCAGTGCTACATTCCAGGTGACTTCCTACCAAGTTTCATAAGCTCACTCCAGCCAGGTCAGCAGGTAATCCATCAACCCTGTTGTTGTTGCCTTGGCATTTCTCATCTCGAGATTTCTCTTCTCCACAAGATTCCTGTTCTTGCCTCATGGCGTCTCTTCCTCCTCCGTCCCTCTTCACACGTTGAACATGCTTCCGTGACAGGCACACTCAGCTCGCACACTGTCTGCAGTCTCTTGGGTGCACTGTCGTCTGAGCCATCTTCAGAGGGACGGTCCTCCGCGCAGGCCTCCGCGTGGGGCAGCTGTGTGTTTCTGCTCACACACTGTGGCATCGCTGCTTCAAGTCCTCCTTGTAGGTCGTTCCCATGTCTCAGCTCTGGGCTCCTGTGGTGCGAGGCGCCCCTCCCGGTTCCAGTTTCTCACGTCAGCTCTGTTCCAGCCTCAGCCCCGAGCAAGAAACCTGCGCAGCTACGGGGCTGTGTGCTCAGGCTGGACGCAGGGGCTTCATTCACGTTCAGAGAAGGGTCAGCCACTTACGGTCCAGACTTTACTCAGTTTCCACCATAATGGCCTCATTCCTCTAAGGAGGAGCACCCTCGCCCATGCCCTCAGCTCCCACCTACCCCGGCTTGCATCTTCATCTCTGGGGTCGAGAGGGGTCCCATTCAAACGTGGCTCTGCATTTGTATTGTATTTGCGTTTTATCTGGCATCTCAGGTGTGGAGCAAGAGGTGGTCTTCCCTTGACAGCCGAGCTCACTGAGCGTCAGATGTTTTGGTAGCTCATGGGAAGCCCCACAGGTAGCTTACGTTTACCATGTTCAAATCAAAGCCGTCAACATCCACAATGGCCTACAAACTCGAGGACTCTGTGACCCTTAACTCCTGAGTTCATCTTCATGGTCGCGTCAGTCGCACGACAGCTGCTAGAAAGGCAGGAATGTGAAAGGGTAATGGAGTCAGCTCTCTCTTTAAACAGTTTTACAGAAGCTATCCCCTCAACAATATCCTTTTGTATCTCATCGGCCAAATCTTAGCCACACAATTGTTTCTGTCTATAAGAATGTCTGAGATAAGCAGGTTTTTGTCTGAAAACACTCACTCTCCCAAAAAGTTAATAAGGAAGTCTCTGCCATAGTAGCCAAGATCGTCACGCAAGGCCCGTCACAGCCTCCTGTCCCCAGCTCACCACCCCTATATCTCCAGCATCATCCCCTTCCACTTTTCCAAACAAATTCCATGCTACCACCAAACTGAACCGTGACTACTTCCCACAGCAATCTGAACATCCCCTCGGGTAACAGTTGTCACTGATAATTCCTTGTTCTATGTCTGCCTTTCCTTATAGACTATAAACCCCATGGAAGTTCACTAATGGAATCAACCATTGGCTCGACACATAACGGGTGCTCAGTAAATCTTTCTTTACCTATGAGTGGATGGACACATGGAGGGATGGATGCATGGAGGGATGGATGCACGGATGGATGGATGGATGGATGCATGGATGCATGGATGGATGGATGGATGCTTAGATGGATGGATTAACTGAGAGATGGACAAACTTCCCTGCATGCTCTCATGTCTCTGTGTTTCCCACACATGCTGTTCCCTTGCCTAGCATGCCATTCTCCCATTGTCCACCCAGTTAATTCCTATTTGTTGCTAACATTCAGCTGAAATGTCTCCCCTCTTCCAGAGAGTTCTCCTTGATTGCACCTGCCTGGGTTAGGTGTCCTGCCTTTTGCTCCTATAGCCCTGCACATCTCTCCCCAGCAGCCTTCACTCTACCGGACTGTAGGCCTGGGTTTGCTTTTCTTTAGGCCCTGAGTTCCTCGAGAGCAGACCTGACTTCAACTCTGTACGTCCAGCACTGACTCCCCTGCCTGTCATGGGGCAGGAGCTCAATGGATTTTTAATAAAATTAGAATAAAAAGGAAAGTAATGAAGACCATGTGTCCCTTGTTTCTAGAGGAAGATATGGCAGGTGGAAGACAATTTGGATGAGCTGAATGAGGAGTTCTTCCAGCTCACTGCTCAAGCCTTAGCGCTCCGGAAAGAAGAGGACAGGCCAGGCCAACTGCCACCAAGCAAAGGCAGTGCGTTTGTGGTAAGCCTGTGAGGCCGTCGTCTCAGCTCCTGAGGTGTCCACGGACAGCGGGGTCTCACGAGGTGGGGCCCACAGGGTCACAGCGCTCTCTGCAGATAGGGGTTCAGAACAAAACCAAACAACCAGCTCTGACCAGAAGGCCCCCCCGTTTTGCCTGTTGCCTTCGGCAAACGGAAGGCTAACCCTGGAAGGCAGGGCTGCATCAGGGGTCAGGAAAGAGTGTCGGCCACCTTGGGTTTGCAGGTGTCTAAGTAAATTGACGGCCTGGAAAGACAGGGGAAAGGCATGAAAGGGGGGCAATGGAAAAGCTATTCTAGCTGCAGTCTGACTGATAGCCATGGTTCTGAAACAAGTTTTCCGTGAGATGAACTCTGATCCCAACTCAGGTCTCTGAAGGTGTAGACATGGGGAAGGTTGGAGGGGACACAGGCGTGAGATACAGCGATAACTCAGTTGTGTCTGCCCTGAGCTCAATAAAACTTTCTTTCCTAAAGCAGTCACCAGCTGGTGGGCCTCAATTTGCCAATTTGACTTTTAAAGCTGCATTAAGATACTATTTCTCCTGAGTTGAGTTTTTGGTGCCCCTTTGACTTTTGCACCCAAGCCCAGGGCCTCCCTCGTGTCCCCCTAGTTCCCGTCTTGCTGAGTTGCTGAAGATGGGCAAAGCCCTGGTGGTAGGGGGCAAGGTTAGGCACCCCTGTCACTGGGCTTCTGGATCCGGCATCAGCGCCGGGATATCCTGTTCACCAAGGCCGCCCTCTTCACCACCAGGGAGGGCCCACCTGCCGGTGACCCCGAGAGCAGGAGACCCGGGACCGAGATGCTCCCTGAGTAGAGAGTTCCGTGAGGACAGAGCGCATGCCTGAGCCTGGATGTTAGGGGGTCTGGAAAGTCAGTCCTTCCGGGTCAAACTGCCCTCTCAAGACAAAAGCACAGGAAAGCGCACCTATATGCTCACGAACAAGTGAGGGAAGATTTCTCTGTGCGCACAAGGCACTGTGGGCATGTGACACCCACAACATGCACAGACCCCTTCCCAGCAGGAGCTGTGTCTTCCGCTGGCCCCAGAGGGTCCCTGAACCCCCCGTCCCCGGTGAGTCCTCCCTGTGAAACCCAAACGGAGACGCTGGCCCCGCGTGTCCCCCACCCGGTGTGTCCGTCACTCCTCCCCTGATCTCATCCAGACCCCGTCCGAGAGGCCACGCTAAGCTGAGGGGCCGGTTGGTCAGGGCGGCCGCGGCACCAGCTCCAGTGTGGAGGGCGAGGTGCAGGCACCCAGCGTCGGCTGCATTGAGGGGCTCAGAGGAGAGCCATTTAGTGAGAATAAAGTAACGGGAAATTTTCATGCTTAAAGAGACATCATATAAACATCCCTGGTATTAAGGACGGAACAATTACTCCGCAGTTGTTCCGAATTATTAAGGCCATGACGGTGTAGGGACATAACCAGGTGCTGCTGTGTACAAACTTGGCAACATGAGCTCAGGGACCCTGTGTCCTCCGTGAACGTGAGGCCAGTCCCCGGACGTAAGCACTCGGCTGGGACCCTGTGTCCTCCGTGAATGTGAGGCCAGTCCCCGGACGTAAGCACTCGGCTGGGTGTTGCCTGGAGACTGGCAGGGTGCCCAGAGTCACGCGGGTCCTCAGGGTGGGCTCAGCGCTCGCAGGGCCCCGCTGCCTCTTCCACTGGTGTCTTTTCAGGTGGTTCCCAGGGTCTGCCCTCCCGCGCGGCAGGAAGACACACTCGGCCCAGCAGAGGCCGGCGGCCCCGGCGGAGAGAACCTGGGATCCTGGGCCCTGCAGAGTGACCAGGCCCTGGCGCTGGAGGTGAGGAGAGCCCGGCTGGCCCGGAGGGCAGAAGAGCTGGAATGGGAGCTGTGGCTGCTCCTCCAGACGGCAGACGGCAGCCGGCCCCGCCTGGGGGGACCCTGAGTCACACAGGATGCCGTGGTGCCTTCTGCACGCGGGGCGCGGCCAGGGACCTCTGCCAGCAGGAGGGGTGGGCGCCCGGGGACTGCCGGCCGCGACAGTGCTCGGTGTTAGGACGTGCTCCCGGCAGCACCCAGACTCCTTTCAGAGCCTGCACCTCAACCTGTGCCGACTTCTGCCTGTGAACCTCGGGGTGAGGGAGAATAAAGTCACTCAGGTGAGAAAACCCGCAGGCGTTCCCATCACTGAGTCTGTCCCTCAAGCCTCTGTGGTCTGGGCCAAATGCCCCCCACATGCCTTCAGGGGGAGAGCTTAGGTGCAGCCACAGCATAGAGCTCCATGACCGCTCTATGTCCCAACGGGGAGCAGAGGGACCGCATCCCCTCCCTGCGCTGTGGCCTCCTGGAAGACAGAGGAGCCAGCACTGCCTGCCCTGAGGGCCTCCAACACCAGAGGACACTCAGCCGGCTGCAGGGCCCGCACAAACCCTTGGGTGTGTCTCACAGAGCAGCAGGTAAGGGGCTTGTTAGAAGCCCCTCTGCCTAGGACCTGCCTTTCGTGGTTAAGGCTGCTGTCCGTGTTGTTTATTCCCCTTTCTCTAACTGCATACCCTCCAAGCGTCGGAAAGCCGAGGTAATATATCACCAGGGTGTTTAACCACCCCTGTAGAGAAGACTTCTGACGTAGGGGTCACTATAGTAATGGGGGCTTAAGTTGTTTCCAGAAACTTGGAGTCGGCTCTGGGCACTTCAGACGGGCAAAGCCTAGCTGGGGCCACCAAACCTAAAATGGCCTGTGTGGAACACAGATCACCTCACCTTTGCTCTACGTCCAATCCCCCTGCCCCACGCCTAAGACCTCCCTGCTCCTTCACCCCATAAATATCTCAGGCCCCTGGCCTTCAGGGAGGCAGGCCTGAGAAGTGGCCGTCTAGTGAAACTTCTCTGCTGCAAACAAACCTGGTTTGGTTACGAAACTCTCATCACCCCCTAGGACCTACCCCGGAGGACACTTGCTCCACCAGGCTCTTCCGCACCCCTTTCTCGACCTCTCCCTCCTTTAACCCTCGTGTTGTCTGCCCGCCGTCTGATTCCTACTTTAGTCGGCCTACCATATTCTAGCCTCCTTCCTCGACTGTGAGTTCCTTAAAGGCAGAGCGTGTAACACACACACACACACACACACCACTCGGCACACTGCTTCCCACGTACTGGGCGTCAGGTGACCCAGACGCGCTTCATGAATGTGACTGGCCTTACGCGTACAGACTAAACCTGAGATCACACGGTCACGTCGGGACCACACCAGCACACAGAAACCGCGAAGAGCCGTGACTGCCAACCTCCGGGATGAGTGGGGAGGCACTCGGAAGCAAGGGAGATGGAGCTCCAGGGCTGGACCCCTTGGGACAGCTTCCAGGAGAGCTGGGACTCCACCCAAGCCTTCGAGGGTGTGAAACGTGGATGGTTGGAAAGGGGCAAGGGGGAGGGAGAGCGCTGCAGACTACTTAGGTGGCTGGAAAGAGCGAGGTGAGGGAGAAGAGCATGCAGGGTGTGGTCCGGAAGGAATCAGAGCAGAATCACTTCGGGGAGAGGAAACCACAGAGGCAGGTGGGCTGGAGAGTGTCCTGGGCTCCTGGCCCCTCCCCGCCCCCAGCTACTGCCCTTCAGCCACTGGCAGTCCAGGCCACAGAACGGTGTCCGGCCCCTTCTGGTAGCCAGCGTTGCTTCGAGGCTCTCAGCCCTCGCGGCCAGATCAAGGCACGCCTGGACTCCAGTATCTCAGAGCTGTGCTCCGGGCCGGGGACCCAGGGGGCCCCAAGCAGATGTCCACACAGGGCCTAGAGGAACGGCCACCCCCTGTCATGCCCCAAACACTTCAGGGGGGCACTGCCTCTGCCATAGGATGTGAGGGTCTCCAAGGTCTCTCACCCTTGAGACCCTACAGTTCAGGGCTCCAGGTCACGGAGGGAGGGACAAGCTGCCTCAGGGCGAAGGCCCCTATCAAGTGCTCACTGGTGGGCGTGGGCTAAGAGGGGTGCTCTACAGACCGCCAGCTGGTCTGCTCTTCTGGCTGGCGCCACCTTCTCAGAAACGCTGTTCTCCACAGGTGAGTCACTCCTGTCCCTTTTAGCAGCTCGAGTCCCTGGGCCAGGACAGAAGGGTCGTCACTCCCCACCTCAGGCGATTAAAAAACCACCAGTGATGCCTTTCCCCCACTGCCCCCTGGGCCTCCATGCAGCTCTGTAGATCCAAACTGCTTCCCACCAGCTTCAGGGATTGACACAGCTGACCCCAAGCGTGCGCACGTGTCTGCACTCACGTCAGACACGTGGTTCGGAGCGGACCCAGGCCCGGAGGTGCGCTGTGAGCAAGACAGAAGTGACCACCATGGCGGGGGGCGACGGGGGTGTCCCACTGTGGGTCTGAAGGATCAGCCTGGAGTGAGAGGCATGTCCACCCAGACCTGAGCCCAGGGCCACCTCTTGTGGGTCCTAAATCAACCACCCGAGCAGCCAAGACATTTAGCAACCTGGACGGCAGCCTTCATCCCCAGAAGGGAACCCAGAAGCGGGAGCAGCTGGTCCAGGTTTTCATGGTACTGGGCCTGGACTGGACCCGGGCCAGTGACAGCGAGGGGCCCAGGTACAAAGGTCCCCATGAGGTGGGGTGGGGAGTTTGGGGCTCCAGGGCTGGGGCTCATGTGCCCGGAGGACAGTGACCCCTGAGGGGTCAGAGCAGGAAACGTGCAGGAGAATTGCCAGGGATCTTGTTAAAAGGCAGCTTCTGATTCCAGGGGGCCAGAGTGCCTGCGTTTCTAACGAGCTCCAGCAGAGATGCCCAGGCTGCTGGTCTGTGGCCCCCCTGGAGTCAAGGTCATGGGAGAATACGGTCTGGGGTTCACAGGGTTGGGAGGGCCCGGGGGTCATGGGTTTCATCTGTTCCTGAGTTTGAACAGCTACTCGACGCCCAAGTCCAGTACAAGCCATGCCTGTGAACCGGGAGCTCCAGTGGCACGGGAGCCAGACTCGGGAGCCCCCAAGAGCCCCTCGTCCCTGAGCCCATGCAGCCCTCGGAGCGCCCAGAAGTCTTCCCCCCTTCTCCGTAAGTGCTCTCTGGAGGCGGAAGGCTGGGCTGAGAGCCCTAAGGGCACAGTCACGCTGCTCTCGGAACCACTCAGTGGGGCGGCGCCGTTTGCGGTCCACACGCGAGGAACAGCGGTCGTGGGCACTGCTAAGTAGCAGGTGGTGTCCGGACCCGGGTCTGTCTGACAGCAGAGCCCAGGCTCTGCACCACGACGCTACAGCGGTGCTGCCGCTGGGTTCACAGTCAGTAACGGGCGGCCGGCTCTCATCCAGAGGCCCCGCCGAAGGGCCCCCGACTGGCCTGGGTCCCAGCGCACGTGCCTCAGAAACCTCGTGAGCGCCCTGGGTCGGCGTCAAAGGTTCTACAGGGATTCACCTTCACTTTCCAAGTATGATTTCTGAACTGTTTCTAAAATGAAAATTAAGAAAATGCATTCAAAGGTGTAACAGTCAACACACAAATCATTGGAAATCACCAAAGTTTTAGCTTCAACTACTAGGCGAGTGTGTTTTAATGTAGATTCCAAGATACATCTCCTGCCGTCTCTAATTTTAAAATATCCTGAAATTGCAGAGCAAGACATTTTCAGACTTTTGGAACTTGTAATCGTGGATCTACATGAATCTGGACTTTTCTCAGTACTGTGCCACCAGCTGACAAGCGGGACGCCGGCGGGTGCCTGTGTCCACCCTCCCGTTCAAAACATTCGTGTCCATTAGCAGAGCCTCACTGACCTCACTGAATGCTGTATAACAAGTTAAATAAATTTGAACCCATAAAATAATGCATACCCCTAGAAGGTGGCCTTTTCCCCACTTCCTGCGCTGCATCCTCACAGGATTTTGTTGGCAGGGAGCCTCCCCTTCTCTGCCTACCTGCATCCTGTCTGAGCCTGAGGCTCTTGGGCCACCCGCCTGCCTCTCGGGGTGAAGCCCTGGGCCTCGGCCACTTTTGCCAAGTCATTTCGCCAGCGTGGGCAGCGTCTCTGGGGGAAACACCGCAGCCTTTCCATGTTGGAGCTGCTCCCAGCCCTGGTCCATCTGTCCCTCCACAGAGGAGGGACGGCCCCCAGAACTCACGGGCCTCAGGTCACAGCCCTGCCCCAGCCCGCCCTGCATTCCTTCCTTCTGTGTTGTTGACAGTCCAGCCTCCCCACCTAGCCCCAGTTGCCCCGGCTCTGCTCTGGCATCAGGAAGCTGAAGGACTGATACAAAGACATCCTCCTGCCCGGTGGCCAAGCGTTCTCCCCTGCGGTCAGCTTTACCCTGAGGGCGATGACCTGCCCCTGGGAGAGGCGCAAAGGGCCCTGCTGTGAGAGACTCCTCTGCTCCACCCTGGGCGGGTGAGAGGGGGACCAAATTAACGCTCCCCGCAGGGCCTGAGGACCACGGCCCCCTGCTCCACAAGGAGAGCTGCCCGCTGCTGGCTCTGCTTGAGGCACGTGAGGACTGAGGTGCTGTACGTTTCTTTCTTGGCGCCACGACCTGAGCATGGTAAACACTCAGTAGGAAGGGGCCTTTGTCGTCCCCTTCCTTGTTCCGTCAAGTGGAGTTAATAACAATACCTAACTGGGTATTGCGTTGAGGGTTAAGTGAGTAAATATACATAACATCTTTAGAAGAGCTCTGACGCACAGAAAATACGATTTTATTATTGCTGTTGTGTATTTCAGGCCAAGATGGCATTAGCAGCCCAGAGGCAAGCTTCCTGTCCCTCTTTTGGGGACAGCTTAAAACATTTTATCCACAGCCACTGAAGACAGAAGAGCCCCTTCACACCCACATGAACAACGTAAAAAGGGGGACCTGATCTTCATTAAATGTGTCGAGTATGTTATTGATTCTCTGGCATCTTCAAAGCAGGAAGCGCTTCTCGAAGTCAGGCCTCCAGATTCCTGAGGCGGGGGTGGGGGGGCGGGCAGGGGGCATAGGGGGAGGGGCGGCAATGGTTTGGGGCAGGATCTGCTCTTCAAGCCCAAGCTCTGCGTTGCCCTCCGGCCTCCACAGGGGTCTTCCCTTGGGCCGTTTAGTGTCAGAGGCTACGTTTCCCAGTAGCAGACACTGAGCAGAGTTTGAGGCACAAGATGTTTCCTAGGGACCCACACCTGTGGAGGGCAGGGACAGGAGCCAGGATGGGGGGGAGGAAGAAGTGGGGCAGGCCTGACACCCGGGAGCTCTGAGCAGATGCCCCGCGGTGCGCCCTGCACCCCACTCCTCGCTGCCCCCCGGACCCCACAGAGGCACTTCCAAACAACTCATGTCGTGTTAATCAAATATGTCCCACGATAGTTCTAATACACGTAAATCCAGAAGAAAATGTTTAGCACTTAGAATCATACAGTCACAGGAAAAAACTAGTTTCAATTTCTATATATAGAGACTGTATACATATATTTATGTGTATATATGTATCTTCCTCAAAGAAATATGATAGGATGATTGATATACTACAACTATTTAAACCTAAAAATGAAAAAGTTTACACCCCATTGCGGAGCACAGGCTCCAGACACACAGGCTCAGGGGCCATGGCTCATAGGCCCAGCCGCCCCGCGGCACGTGGGATCTTCCCGGACCGGGGCACGAACCCACGTCCCCTGCATCGGCAGGCAGACCCCCAACCACTGCACCACCAGGGAAGCCCCGAAAGCCAGTACATAGTTTTACAGAATTGTGTCAGTGGGTACGTGAGCTCAAAAGTCTAGAAAACCTTCCCCCTGGGAGAAGGGTCCAGGCATGCATGTCCTTTCCCTGGTCCTGCCTGTCATTCGCTGTGGGACCCTTGGACTGGGAGCTGAACCAACCCAGACAGGCAGCACGAGGAGCAGAAGCCCAGACCAAGACAAAGGGAACAGGGACCCCATTCTTCCAAAGGAAGCCGTACGAGTGCCCACACCAAAAGCGTTCTACGCACAGCGCATCCACAATGGAAACATCCAGTATTCTTCACATCAAACTTGGGATTTGTCAGTATTTCAGTCATCCTGAGTCTATCTTCCATCAACAAACTGAGCAAAACCCCTCTTGCCTTCTAATTTGTATCGTAGACAGATTTTCACCAGCCTGGAAATAGCCACTTCTCCAATTATGAAGGGGAATAATAAGAATGATGCTTTTGTTTGCTGAGCTCTGATCCCCCCTGCAAAAGGGCAGTTGGTTAAGGACATGTGTAATTTACGTGCAAAAGCCCAGGAGCAGCTATAAACTCCACAAGAGGGAGACAGGCTTTTCCCTGAATGGAGCAAGGGCGATCTCAGCACCATGTCCTGGCCTTACTTGGCAGACACCTTATAGCCCAGGGACCAGGCACGAGTCTGGAGAACCAAGAAAAGGCCAGGCCCTGAAGGTGGCATCGGATCGGGCTCCTCCCGGGCTGCCCTTCCCTGTGCCGTTCATTCTTATTCACACCGGCCCACCTTTGCTTCTGTGCAGGTCAGTTGAGCATGAGTCCTGCTAGAGAAGAAGGCCCGCACAGAGCCAGCTCCATTCTCCTGGGGGCTGCAAAGGAAGACAGACTTGGGCAAAAGCATTTGTTTAGTTGGTAGCGATGCAATAGCACGATTTAGAATAAACACACGCAGACCTGCTGACAGCCAAAAATACGCACAAACGCTGTCGATCCCTCATTACCTACATGTGGCTTGTCTGCTTTATTAATTTTTACCTAATGTTTTTAACTTTAAAATTGTATTGAAATTTTATTGTATAATACTGTCTACCTAAACTTCTTTACACAGAATTAAATTTCATAATTTCAAAGAGCTCACCGGACTTCCCTAGTGGTCCACTGGTTAAGAACCCTCACTTCCAAAGCAGGGGACGCAGTTTCAATCCCTGGTCCAGGAACTAAGATCCCACATGCTGCATGCTACGGCCAAAGAAACAAAGGGGTCACCGCTCACATCTTGTGTTGTCTCCTCCGGGCTATGCATAGGTACTAAAAATTGTGATCAGCATTTGCACACCGTGAGTTCTGCTTTTTTATACTTATTTTATCTGCAATACTCTTTTCCTGTATCTGAATAGGACGATGTCAGGGTTCACTTTGATTTTTTACCTATGTGGTATTGGAGCAATGTACCATAATTTGTTGAGTCATTCTCCTATTACTCTCTGCTTACTTCTCTAGTTTTCTACTTTTGAATAGTGCTATGATGAATATCTTTACAAAGATTAGGTTTTTTTTTCTTCTCGGTTATTGTACTGTAATTTTTTTTGAGGTGACATTATTCGGTCAAAGGGTTGGAGTGGTTTTTGAGTTTTAGCTATATTATCAGGTTGCCTTATTATGTCTGATCCTTGAACCTAGATGGGCCCCCAACCCCGAGACAGAACACAGCTGAGATGATGCTCCAAAGAGACCACGGTGCCTACACACCTCGCCAGCCAGGCCCTCCGCCCACTGTGAATAACGTCCGCACCAGTCGTCAGACACTCAGCGTGAGCGTGTTCTACCCTGTTTCTATGTGTGTATCTTCTCAACCTAGCTCTTTGATGAAAGGAGGAAAATAAAATTGATTAAGTGTCTATAATGCTCAAGGAGGTGTTTCATACTCACAAAACCCTACAAGGAAGTCATTCTTGGCCCCATTTCTGAAGATGAAAACACTGGGGAACTCCCTGGCGGTCCTGTGGTTAGGACTCCACACTCTCACTGCCGAGGGCACAGGTTCATTCCCTGGTCAGGGAACTAAGATCCTGCAAGCCACAGGGCGCGGCCAAAAAGAAAACAAAAATGAAGATGAAAACACTGAGCTTCATGGAGATTTAATAAGTTGCCCCAGCCCCAGAGGCAGCAGAGGACTGTGTGGAAACAGGCCTTCCGCACCCATGCCAACACGCTGTCACCCCACAAAGCCTGAAAAGAACAGTGCTGGTGCTGGAGACGATGACAGGAAGGACACGCAGTGGCGTCGGTGGTGTCAGGCATCTTTAGCTGCAGGGGCAGTGGGAGACACGCCTCCCAGTTGTGAATCACTGGCGGTAGCGCTGGCCAGGAAGGAGACAGTGGAGGTCTGGCTTGTCGGGCCTCGTGGCTCCCTGGATGTGGGGACGGCGACACGACCGCATTCTCAGCACAGTCTCTTCCCTTTCTTCCACACTGATCGCTCCAGAGAGATCGTCCTCCCTTTACAGATTCCTCTGGGCTGAGGACGGGGTTACAGTCACCCTTCCACAGACTTGCTGCCCGTCTCTGGCCAAAGCAGGACCAGCAAAGGTTTTGCCACAATTTAGCTGATTCTGGAGCCAAGGCTTCTTTCTTGTGGAAGGAAATAAATATACAGCTCTTAGGGTTCAGGGACCATCCCCGCCTTACAGGCAGTGGGGAAAGAGGCTCCAACCCAGCTCCAGCCCTAATTAGCTGTGTGACCCAGGACAAGACACTGGCCCTCCTCGCCTCCAAGACGTGGGCAGCGATGGGACCTACCTCTAGGGCTGGGTTAAGGACTCCTTGAGACATGCGAAGTCTTCAGAACCGTGCGTGGCTTGCAGAAAGTGCCGACAGATGTTAAGTGTTACTGTTTTACTTGGTCCATAGTAAGAATTCAATTGGGCAAAAAGCATTTTTATTGAGAACCTGCTGTATATAAGGCATTCTTCTAGGCAGTGGTCCTGCCATCTGTAGACCACGAGGCTGACACGAACGTAGTAATTAGAACATTCAGCCGGTTTTAGCTTTTTTATGTATAATTTACAGGAAAGGGCCGTGGAAACACAGGGAGGGGGAGTCCAGGAAGGATCTGGAAAACCTTTGTGGACAAGTAGACACTTAAGCTGGCCTTGAAGCTGGGATTCTGCCATCAGAGGTGGTGGAAGGAGATGGAATTTTCTAGGCAGAGGGAGGGCAAGAGTCAAGGCCTGGAAGCTGGGAAGGGAGCACGACCCGGAATCGTGGCTGGTGTAGGTACAACACCATCCCTGGACAGACTCGGCGGGACGCACAAAGGTGCGCCGACAGAGCCAGACCCGTGTCTGAGGAGCTGGTTTGAGAGTGTGGGCTTTGCTATTTCCTGGGAGACCTTTGGTGAGTTAGTTAACACTGAGCTTCTGACTCCTCAGATGTAAGGGGGTGAGGTAACACCCTCACCTCACCGGGTTATCGCAAAGACTGGGTGCTCACTGTGTTTGAGAAGAGCTGTGCACACTGCAGAGCTCTACGCGAACACCAGCAGCCTCCCTGCTGTGGGTCCTCCCTGGAGTGCGAGAAGGCGGGCCGGGGGGGCCTTCCGGGCGTCCCTGGAACATGGGGGAGAGGCGTGAGTCCGCCTCCGCGGATGTTTCCTGCCGCTGGGTCGCCCTGCTTCACTGTTCTCCGAGCCGGCGGGAGCACATGCATCGAGTTTGCAGGCTGGTTTAGAGTTCTCCAGCTCCAAACCAGCGCACATTCGTGTAGAAGAGCGCAAAATCCTGCAAGACACTTGGGTCAAGTGCTTTGCAGACAAATGGATTTTGTTTCTCCTCATCCTTGGAACATATTTATTTTTTTCATAATCATTTGTAGCAAAAGACATTACTCTAGAGAAGCAAAAGCCTTTCTCTTACAACTGCTCTGCGAGTCTGATTTGATTTGCACAGCTGGGTTGGCAAAGGGGACTGAGGCACCAAAATAGATTCGGAATGGAAACCTGGCTCTACCAAATCACTTTCTTCCCAACCCCTTGGCCCCCACTTGCCAGGGTTCCAGTACTAGGGGTTTTTAATAGAAAATCAATAAAGTACATAAAATAATAGGAGAAAAAGCATAGGATTTGAAGTCAGAAGACTTGCATCCAGAGCCTGTTCCTTCCACTCCCTGACCTGTAAGTATAACCCTCTAATCTGTAGGAAGCCCCAGTTTGGCACCGAGCATCTGAAAGTATGTTTGAGGTAACATAAGTGAATGCACGATAAATAAAACGTTTGGTCAATGATGGATACTAAGCAAACTTTAGCAGCAGCCGTCATATTTTAAATAAGTAACCAGAAAGTCTATCTATCGTTAGGTGCTCTCGGGATACAGAGGGGAAACCCCTTTCCGCAGCTCTGGCTGAAGTGGAGTCCTGGCATTCCATCAGAAAGACGCCAACGCGGGAAAAGAATGAATCCTCCCGATTCTTCCCTGGGCCAGGACCTTCTTCCTTCATCCTGCAGTTACTCGCATCCACAGCCAGATGGCGGTCGAGGGTGAATAGGACGCCGCGTTCACCCCGACTCTTCTCAGAAGGGGAAGGGGAGCACCCTTGGGGCAGAGGGGTCCCCTCGAGCTCCCAGGCAAAGCAGCGACTGATGAAAGTGCATCTGGGGACAACAGTCGAGGCCTGAACCAATATCCTTTAGGCTCCAGCCTGGCTGGGGCTTGGGAGGCGGGAGGGGGATGATGACGGTATTGATTGCCCTTCAGCCTGAACTTTCAGACCAGCTCCTATAGGAACGGCCCCCGTAGTGCAGCTGTTCGTGCCAGAGCAGAAGAGGAAGGGTGGGGAAGTGTGGGGGGAGGGGAAGGGGGAGGAGGGATGGCGGGGCCGCGGGAGTCCTCACCGCCGCCCACGCCCACCCTGGAGGCAGCCCCCGCGGGGCCGCGTCCCCTGCAGAATGAAGGGCAGCTGCTGGGAAGCGTCCGCCCAGCCAGGGGCTTCGTCTCCCGGGCCCCTTGCGCAGGGTGAAGCGTGTGCGTCTGGGCAAACTTCACTTGTGCTAAGCCACTGAGGGTTCCACTTGGGGTTTATCGCATACAGTAGCAAGGGTTTGAGAAATCTGTTGAATTGATGTGAATTTAACTGTATTTTTTATGCCCAGCAGTTGTACATGTCCTAGGTCTAGGTGGAAGGAGGGGCTGAAGCATCACCCCTGAGAGCATCTCAATGAAATGAGCACTTGGAAGGGTCCCAGCTGCCACCAGGGGATCAGCCCGCCTGGGAGGGTTTGGCCCCTTCAAGGAATTTCTTGTAATTGTATTAAAGTCTGGTCTCTAAGGCTTTTTACAAAACTTTACATGTGCGACGAGATTTTGAACTGCCATTGCCTGCAAAGCGTTTACAGGCTGAGGGCAAAGTCTTCTCAGATCCTTCTCTACCTTCTTCTGGAAGGAACAAGTCACCCACAGATCCTAATTCAGCATTAGGAATTCAGCATTAAAGGTAATCATTGAGCAGGACATTCCCACACAGCACAAAGGTTCCCGGGTAGTCACAGAAAGAAGCAGAAAAGGTCTTTTTTTATCCCTTTTCACAAAAAGAATCAAGGTTTCATGACCTTGGTCCCCAAGTGGTCCAGATTAATAAGTCAGGGAACCATCGCCAGCCCGTTACAGGAGAATCATCCCTACTCATTCTTTTTAAGCCAGTCTTTCTACCCGGACTTCTCTCTGCAGCTCTTTACCAAAACATCAACATAGCAGGGTATTCTTGTGGGGTGCCACCCAAAGTAAATTATTCTAGCTTGAGTGGAGGGGAGCGGGTGAGAAGAATGCATTCTAGATGTGGAGGAGTAGAAAGAACACGAATCATAGAAATGATAAAGAGTTTGTAAATACCAGGACTGCCTCTAAAGGACGAGAGTGTCACACCTAATGAAAACCAGGAACTTTAGCTAACAGCACCCAGCACAGCTCAGCCGCAAACTCAACTCTTAGTAAATGTTAGTCCCTTTCGTCACCTTTCTGTCTTCTGTTTCATGGGGCTTTCAGGTGAGGGTTTATGGGGTGAAGAGACACAGGAGGTGGCCTGGCAGAAATCTGAGTTCTCCTAAAATCTGGGTCAGGAGAATCATGGAAGCTGGAGCTGGAAGGTGCCCTAGAGTTCATCCAACCCTTCGTTTTACAGATGAAGAAGCCAAGCTCCCAGGTGGAAGTGACTTCCCTGAGTTTACACAGCTTGTGAGTCAGGAGGAAGAGGAGGCCCTGGGCCACGGGTCCCCACTGGGCTCTCCAGGATGACACGGAGCAGACACAGCAAGCCGGGAGCCGTGGGAGACAAGGGGCAAATCCACCTCTGGAGCCGAGGGCTCCCACATGGTGGTGTCTCCTCCTCCTGGGCAAATAAATCCCTTGGATCCTCTGACCCTCCGCTTCCCATCTGTAAACACATGTACGCTGATATGTATGGGGCGGAGAAGTTGGGAGGATGAGAGGGGCCTCGGGCTGCCACGGCTCGGTGCACAGAGGCTGTCACGAGGGAGAGGATAGGACAGTGGCCAGCAGACGGGGGCAGACTTTGCGAAGCTGGGGGTCTGAGCAACCAACTGATGTGGCTCCACATCCACATCCAAGTGAGTCTGTCCTGACTTAATACGACTGCTGCCTCTACTGCCCAAGGGAAACGCCTGAGCCCTGGAGAAGTAGAATTGCTTTAATCTGTAGTAACTCTCCAGTACCTTCCGTCCTATTCAAGTGGAAATGTCAAGTTCAAGATTCTTATGTAAAGTAGAAAGAGAATCAAGTCAGTCTTTCAAGGTCTCCACACCCCTTGCCAGCTCCTCAGAGCTTTTCCTTCTTCAGCCCAGTGACTCAGCTTCCCTCTGGGCCTCTCCACCCACCTCGGGGCGGGCCTGAGCCAGGGCTTCAGCGTGACTGACAGGCCCCTGGTGCCGGCTTCTCCTGGGACAGGGGAAAGATAAAGAAGATGGAAACAACGTCCCCGTTCCTGTGGCCACACACAAAATCAGTTCCTGCAGACTTTGCCACTGTCTCCTACTGCCCTGTGTCTCATTTCTCCTTCCTGGTTTCATCCGTAGTTCCATCCGTTCAGCCCGGTGTTCACCAAGCTGGGGTGGCACCGGAAGGTGTGAAGGGTCCCGGGCTCTGTTGCCGAGGGCGTGCGGTCCTGTGCTTGGCCCAGACTTGGCAGAGAGCCGAGCGGGCCCCTCCACACGCGTCCTGCAGAGTCACCCGGAAAGCAAGAGGCTCACGTCCCCGGGGTGCAGCGAAGGAAAGCGAGGCCTGGGGAGGCTGTCCCGTACCACAGCCGGCAGGCAGCCGAGCAAGGCTCTGAACCCAAAGCCTGTGACCTCCTTATCTCCCACACTTACCTTGGATGACTCGGAAGACAGATAAAGTAGAGAGTCAGAAAGTTGGACTATAAAACTGAGGCATTATTGAGCTTAGAGATGGTTTTATCGCCGGCCTTAGTCTCAAGGGAGGAGAGGGACTAATGGCAAGAATACTGACTGTTTACTGGCGGCAGTTACTATATCCAGCACTCTTTTTCTTACATTCTTTTCCACTTTGGTTTATAGGATATGGAATATAGTTCCCTGTGCTATACAATAGGACCTTGTTGTTGATCCATTCTCTATATAAAAGCTCACATCTGCTCACCCCAACCTCCCGTTCCATCCCTCCCCCAACCCTTCCCCCTCGGCAACCACCAGTCTGTTCTCTATGTCCACGATTCTGTTTCCGTTTCATAGATAGGTTCATGTGTGTCATATTTTAGATTCCACATATAAGTGATACCCTATTGTAACAGGGAAGAGCTAAATCGGACTCCATGTTCGATCTGTTTCTTTGACTTTAACCTTTGCTTTTCGTTGCTTTTGTTATTATAATCATACAAAATGGCCTGCCTCAGGGAACCCCGGCCACCTGTGAATGGCTGCAAGAAAAAAGAAACTAACACATCCCCTCCCAGAGGCTGGTCGTTCAGGAGATGTTTTGCAAGACTGATGGCCCTTTTACTTTACTTCCTCATCACCTCTCCCCCCCTGAGTCTATAAAAGAAACTGGCGTGAAGACCTCAATAAGGTGGTTTTTCAGAGACACTCGTCTGCCATCTCCTCGGTCAGCCGACTTTCCGAATAGTCGTCTTCCTTGCCTCAGCACCTCGTCTCCGATTCATTGGCCTGTCGTGCCGCGAGCAGAGTGAGCTTGCACTCGGTAACGATACGGTACTTGTCTTTCTCTGTCTGACGTCACTTAGTATGACAATCTCTAGTCCATCCATGTTGCTGCGAATGGCAGCATTTTGTTCTTTTCTATGGCTGAGTAGTATTTCACTGACCACATCTTCTTTATCCATTCATCTGTCCATGGACATCTAGGTTGTTTCCAAGTCCTGGCTCTTGTGAACGTAGGGGGTGCAGGTATCCTTTTGAATTATAGTTTTGTCCAGTTATGTGCCCAGGAGTGGGATTGCTGGATCATATAGTAATTCTATTTTTAGTTTTCTGGGGAACCTCCATGCTGTTTCTCACAGTGGCTGCACCAGCTTACATTCCCACCAACAGTGCAGGAGGGTTCCTTTTTCTCCACACCTTCTCCAGCATTTGTTATTTGTAGACTTTTTGATGATGGTCATGCTGACCCGTGTGAAGGCACCATGTATTCTAAGCACTTTACATGCAGTATCACATTTCATCCTAACCATGACCAGGTAAGACAGGTATTATTGTCCCAATTTCATACCTGGGAAGACCAAAGTTGAGAAAACAGTCAGCCCACAATCTCAAGCAAGATTAGTGACAGACCTGGGGCTGAGACCCGGAGGTGAGGAACCCCAGTGCCTCTGCTCTGAGCTGCTGTGGCATCCTGGCCACCTCCCCAGGGCACGGCAGGAGCACAGGGGAGGGCGTCCTCACACTCCCTGAAAGTTGGCTTGTGTATCAGCATCTCGACCTGAATAGATACAGACGTGCAGCATTTATAGCATAGAATGATGCAAAACATGATTTTAAAACACTGGCAGCTCAATCCAATCACCTAGATTGGCCTGTCAATCCAATCACCACTGATAAGCAGAAACAACCGTAAAACATACACTTTACCAGCTTTATTGGTGAGATTTCTATATCTGGCAATACAGCTGACTTAAATTGCCTAAAATCCTTAGGACTGCTAAAAATAGAGCAACCTTTAAGCAAGGCTGATCTCGAAACAAGGAAGTGTGGGGCTGGGTAGGGTAGGTAATTCTCAGGTGCCATAAGCTAGGAAGGAACTGAGAACTGGAGCAGTCATTGTGTGAGCTGAGCTGTGGCTGCCTTCAGGGCAGGGTGCTCCCAATCCCCTCAGAGCTTAAACAGAAAACAAGATTTAAATTCTCACAAGGAGGATTCCCCTGGTGGCGCAGTGGTTAAGAATCCGCCTGCCAATGCTGGAGACACGGGTTCGAGCCCTGGTCCGGGAAGATCCCACATGCCGCGGAGCAACTAAGCCCGCGAGCCACAACTACTGAAGCCCGCGTGCCTAGAGCCTGTGCAGTGCAGCAAACAGTAGCCCCTGCTCGCCGCAACTAGAGAAAGCCCTCAAGCAGCAACCAAGACCCAACGCAGCCAAAAGTAAATTTTAAAAAAAATTCTCACAAGGAGGGTAACTGGAGCTGAGAACACAGCCCATACAATACTTAGTTCCAAAACCCCTCCTCACGTCAGAGGGGTGGACTACGAAAAGCTCACATGCTTAGGAACAGGCTGCTGGAAAGGAGTGTATCTGCTCTAGGCACTGGGTGAAAGAAATGTTTCCCTGAGAATTCAGGATCCCAGGCCTTCTCCTCAAAAAGAGGTGGAACTTGAATGTATGTTACCCTGGATCCCCAAGCCATGATATTATCATAAAACTGGTTGCAAAACTGGTCTGGGAGGACTTTCATAACAAAGCTTCAAGGGATTTTCATGGTGGAAACAAGCCCCACTAAAACAAAGTCCATGACCAAAAATGAAAAGACATGAGGAAATAGCCAATGTGAGTGACAGCACACAAAATTAACAGCAAGATTAGAGCAGTAAATATTGGAGGTAATAGAATGGCAGCATGGAAGAGAATGTAAAACTGTGTTGAACCATTAAAAATCAAGTTTCTAGAAAAGAGTAAGGTCCTATTTAAAAATAAGGGGGGAGGGGGACTTGAAAAAATACCAAACAGAACTTTCAGAAATGAAAAACATAGGGTCAAATAACAGGATATACACAGCTAAAGAGAGATTTGGTAGAACTGAAAGGTGCACTTAGGGAAACTGCAGCAGAGAAAAGCAAAGAGATCAAAAATCTGCAAGTGACGGGACAGACGTGGGAGCCAGAGTGAGAAAGCCCATCACACTCACAGGTACCTCCCTGGAGAACAGGGAAGGGGACACGTACAAAGAGACGGTGGCAGACAAGTTTCTTAAATCTTCAGATTCAAGAACTTCAAGTCCAAAACAGTATAAATAAGTAGAAATCCTAACTGAAGAAGTGAAGAAAAAAGGAAGCACACTTCAAAACTGCAGTCCTGCTGTTGCCAGGTGTATCTCTGTTCACTGAGGATGAATTTCCATTTTGTCATCAGCAGGACAGACCACGAGAGCAGAAATAGGAGGGAGAAGGGAATTGGAGTAAAAGGAGCTTCAGGAAGGCAACCAGATGGAAGAAGGGAGGAAGCAAAGGAAGGTGGGAAAGGGGTCAGGAAAGGAAAGGAGGGCAGGAGGGGCTTTCTCTGCAGGAGCCGCTGAGGCTGGGAAAAGTAGCATGGCTTAATGAAAATAACATTTTCATTAGCATTTACCAAATCTTTATTACTGGTAAGGTGGCTCTCCTATTTGCCATACTCGTTGGGCTCTTACTGTGATTATTAATGGTCTTTATACCTGCAAGTCTGGACACATTGCTGCTGACAGGTTTTTAGGGGTTTTTTTGTTTGTTTTTGTTGTTGTTTTTGTCTGTGTCTGGTCTTAGTTGCGGCATATGGATCTTTGTTGCAGCGGGAGGGCTCTTCGTTGCGGCACGTGGACCTCTCTGTAGTTGTGGCGTGCAGAGAAGCCACAACTTCTCCGAACAGGAGGAATTATGTAACGATGACAAATAATTGTGCCTACAAGCCCTTTCTGTGGGAAAATGCACTGGTTACTTTTATTAATAAAAAAGCTTGAGTGAAAATGGTTACACTTTCTCTACTATGAAGTGGGAGTCAGACACGGATTCGAGCCCTGGTCTGGGAAGATCCCACATGCCACAGAGTAACTAGGCCCATGCACCACAACTACTGAGCCCACGTGCCACAACTACTGAAGCCCGTGTGCCTAGAGCCCATGCTCTGCAACAAGAGAAGCCACCACAAGGAGAAGCCCGCGTACCGCAACGAAGACCCAATGCAGCCAAAAATAAATAAATAAAATAAATAAAATTTTTTAAAAACTAGACTATAAATATGCAATTGTCCCCAAAATGGCCTCTAAAGAGTGCTTTAGTCATGTTTAAATGACTGCACATAAATGTGTTTCCATTTATATCACTAGGATTTCAGTAAGACAAAGCATTTCTTTCTGAAGTCAATTAGCAAACTGATAAGATCACTATCGTATATAAAGTAATGCCATTTAACACCCAAATCTTCTGAGATGGACATATTCCCAGTGATGCCTCTTTTGCGTCAGATATTGGAGTGTGTTTAACAAAGGTTACTGTTCTAGAAAGGGCACAATAATAGCTACATTGACGAGTGCTCACTACCTCCCAGACCATGTGCTGACACATTCCAGGGAGGTGAGTACGTTGGCCGCTGTGCAGGTGAGGACGTTAGGTTGTGAAAGAGCCATCTCCACCGGGCACGTCACACGACCATCTGGGGCTAGAAAGAATGTATACAAGGCAAGACACAAAGACTCCAGAAAACACTTGATTCCCATCTCACTCAGACTAGATGAGCATCACCACGTCTGCCTAGGGAGCCATCTCAGCCCACAGCCCCGGGGACTGTGGGCTTCTCCCTCATCCGCCTGAGTCTTCAAGGCTCAGAGGATTGAGTGGGTGGTGTGACGTGCAGCCTCACAGAACTGTCTGCATCAGGAAGAACGGCCCGCAGGAAAGCAGTACTGAAAATAGGAGATCGCTGTTGCTTTAATGAAGCCTGAAACAGGTGGGCCAGGAAGCACGGCCACTCCCGTGCGACCGTCCGCTGGTTCTACTCTGTTCGGCCAACAGAGGGTCATGACGCAGCCACGAAGCTGACCTAGAGGGTGGGCAGCCCAGCACTGTCCGTCTACACAGCTCCTCCCACCAGGAACGCAGACTGGCCTGACTCAGACAGCAGGACAGGCTGAACCATAAATCAGCTTCTATTCACTGGCCATTCCTTGGGTTTGAAGCTATTTTTATCAAAATTGAGGGTAGAGCAGTTAAATCTGCTGTGAATTTAACTGGGTGAGAACTGGAAAGGAAAAACACTGTCGGTAAATAATTATTTGTGAACATTACGCAAATGTTTAATCTCTTGAGCCCTGAAGTGGGTGGACAGGGAAGCAAAGGGAGGTGAGGTGCCTGGAGGCCTGTCCGTGGGACGAGGGAGGGCCCCCCGGACTGGTTTGCACTGACCTGTGTCCCTGGGTGGGTGTGGGTGTTTGTTCATGTGGACTCTCCCCATGCCTGAATCAGCCAGTTCTCAGAGAGCGGCTTTTTTCACTTTGGGGGTCACCGCTTAGCAGCTACAGCATGCACCCTCAGTCTCTCTGCAAACCCATGACTTTGGCCACCAGAGAGCTGGGGAGGGGAGAGTGGAGGCTGGGTCCCAGGGCTGGCGTGGCGCACTGGTGCACCACGGGGGGGTTGGTTGCCACCCCTTCTGTTCTGCTCCATATCTTACTATCAACCCTGAAGCAGGCGATCCCATCATCCAACACCAGCACCATCCGCCAAGTGACAGAGGCTCGCCACCCCCTGGGGTGCAGGGGCCCTGCCCGCTTGGCCCTGTTTCTCTCCGCCTCTGCACAGAGCATACCTGGCCGCCCTGCCTGGCCGCTGCTCAGCCCTCATGTCCTCACGCCCCTTCCTGAGAACCGCCCGCACCTGCCCGCGCTGCAGGCTCCCCCTTAGCCTGGTCCTGGTGCCCTCAGGCTCCTTTGGGGACAAGCAGTGCAGACGTCCTTCGAGCACCATCACAGCCGCAGGTTCAAATCCACCGAGGCTGTCATTGTGCCGGCTTGCCGTCCTTCTCCTGGCATATAACGGGGCCTGTTCCAGATTCTCCAACTCAATCAAGGAGAGAACCGGGCTTATTCCGATGCCACTTTCCACTTGCTCTTTGGGCTCACTAGCCTGGTTTCCACATTCTCAAGAAAAAACAAAACACCATTTACAGATAACTTCAATAATGTGTTCTAGCACCTTCCCTTCTAATGTTTGACATTGGAAGTTTTAAAGTTTGTATAGACAAATCTATTGATGTTTTCTTTTGTGGTTTCTTCCGTTGCTTATCCCATCCCTCCCTATCCCAAGGTTAGCCCTATTGTCTATTTTTTTGTTTCTTGGTTCGTGTATGCTATGAGGTAGAAATCTAATTTCAGTTTTTACATGTAATATTATTCCTCTACTTTTAACACCTTCCCTATCTTACATCAAGTTCTTATATAAACACATGTTTTCTATTCCATTGATCTATCTTTGATCTCTTGTCCTTCATTTGCCTACTTTGATTCAATACCACTGTGTTTTAAATACTATAGCTTAATGATAATTTCTTACATCCAATAATTCAAGTTCTTCCTCTTAATTCTTTTTTTTTTAGAAACATTTTGGCTATTCTTAGATATTTTACTCTTTCATTGGCGACATTCCACCAAACAATTTGTTGGAATTTTTGTTGGAATTGCATTGGATCTACAGGTCAATTTCTGTAGAATCTACACTTCCTGGATATTGATCTCTACATTCATGAAACCTGGCCTATTTCTCTATTTGGATCATCCATGTCTTTCAATAATATATAATAATTGATTCCATAAAGTTCTTGTACATTTTTGTTTGTTTTCATTTGAAGTAACTTGTAGTTTGCTGCTATTGTCTTTTTTTTTTTACTATATTTTCTATTTGGTTATTGCATTAAGGTGTTATTAATTTTTTAAAACCAACTTCATTAAAGTATAATTTACACAAAATAAAATGCACACACTTTAAGTGTACAGTTAGATGAGTTTTGACAAACATATACACTCATGTAACCGATACCTCAGTCACGATACAGAATGTTTCCATCGCCTCATAATGGTTCCCAATCTTTACCCATAACCTGGAGCACCACAGATTCACTCATCTGCTTTGTAGCACTACAGATCAGATTTGTCTTTCCTAGAATTCTACACAAATGAAATAATACAGCATATACCTTTTGTCTCTGGCTTTCTTTGCTCAGCATAATGGGTTTTTTTTGTTTGTTTTTTGGGGTTTTCTTGGCTGCATTGGATCTTCATTGCTGCGCGTGGGCTTTCTCTACCTGCGGCAAGCGGGAGCTACTCTTTGTTGCAGGGCGCGGGCTTCTCACTGCGGTGGCTTTTCTTGTTGCGGAGCACAGGCTCTAGGCGCGCGGGCTTCAGTAGTTGTGGCTAATGGGCTCAGTAGTTGTGGCTAACGGGCTCAGTAGTTGTGGCTAACGGGCTTAGTTGCTCCACGGTATGTGGGATCTTCCCGGACCAGGGCTCGAACCCGTGTCCACTGCATCAGCAGGCGGATTCTTAATCACTGCGCCACCAGGGAAGCCCCTCGTTGGCTCTTTGGTTACTTCATTACCCATGTCTGTAACTCACATCACCGTGATGATGTTGCACCCAAAACCCTGGTGAGGATCCTCTGAATTAAATGAAATCCAGCGCATGAGCAGGCACGGCCCAGGTGTGTGTACTCCAGATTGCTGGTCCACAGCTGCATGGTGGACGGCGTCATGCTGCCCACCGTCCGAGGGTCTTCCCTCTGGGTGAGGCTGTCGTGCACCAGGAAGCCTGTGTCGCAGCCTGCAGGCTGCAGCAGCTGGGCCGGTGCCCCCAGCCCCCAGCCCGAGGAGCCAGGATTTCCGGCCAGCCGCCAGCTCCACTGAGCAAAATATAGTTTATCCTATAGCTAATTTTTCCTGTATCATCTATTGAATAATTCGTGTGTTTCCCGTTGGTGTGTGATCCAAATATTTTTTGTCTTTCTTTTAAAATATTTTAATTACCCTGTGGTTTTGATTAATGTATTTTAACGTTATTGTCCACTTCAGATTTTTCTTGAAAATAGATTATAAACAGGATATCAAAGAGTTTCTCAAACAGGAAAACAAAAATATCACTCTCATAAGAGTGTTTCTTGACCAGAAATACTTTTCCTCAGTGAAAGGTAATTTTAGGTAAAAGGGAGCTCTGCGTATCTCTGCAAGAATATTTACTGCCTACTATTACCATAAATGCATTTTAATTGACGGGAAGGAAAGCAAGTCCAGTCTGGTCCACCTAAATGATAACACCGGTTGAAATCCAGCTTGAGCTGGGTCTGGGTAAGTGATCTCATTAGGAAAACTCTCCAAGGACAAGGCTCTGACCCTCCAGAGCAGGCAGGATTGTGTGGCCAGTCCCAGGCCATTGCCAGGACGTGACCACTGTTCTCAGTTTGTGTGTATCCTTCCAGAACCAGGATGCATTCGCTTACATCTGTGTGTGTTGATCACACATACCTTCAAGAGTACAGAGGAGTGCTGCGGGGACGGGCATGGCCCGCTTTACACAGTGGCGTTACTTATTCTTTTTTTGTTTTTAAAGCATTCCCTTTATTTATTTATTTATTTTTAAATTTGGTTGTGCCGGGTCTTAATTGCAGCATGTGGGATCTTCGTTGCTGCATGCAGGATCTTTAGTTGTGGCATGTGAACTCTTAGTTGAGAATTGAGTGCGGGACCTAGTTCCCCAACCAGGGATTAAACCCAGGCCCCCTGCGTTGGAAACGCGGAGTCTTACCCACTGGACCACCAGGGAAGTCCCTGGCGTTACTTACTCTTGATGGTTTTACTCAACAATGCCTTGGAGATCTCTCCATGTGAGTTCACCTAGGTCCAAGTCAATCTGCACAGCTGATGAATGGTGTGCCATCAATGGGCAGCATCCTAACTTATTTAACCACCCCTGATTGACAGCCGTCTGGGTTGTCGCCAGTTCTTCACTGTGACATTGAAAGAGCAATCTTTCAAGATAAAGTTGAAAGGTATCCCATGGCATATGAGGTTCTCTTCCATGTGTCCTCCATCTGACTCTGAAGTCTCACCTCCCAGTCATGCAGCATTCCCGGAATAGCACGCTCCAAACTAGTCTAACGCGATTTTCTGGCCTCAAAAGTTCTGTGCACGTCAATCCTTCCCCCAGAAGGCCCACTCTCTTCTCCCCTTCTTTCTGAATTCGGCCTATATTATGAAGCCGTCTCACATCCCTGCTCTTTGTGAAGTCTTTCCTCTTCCTGGTCTCCCAGCCTACAATAATCTCTCTTTTTACAAATATCTGCTACATTCTATACCACTCAGTCAATATTTGTACAGTCGCTTGAATTGTATTTCATGAGCTTAATAATCCTGCTTAATCCTGAGGTCTCCAACTAGAAGTACTTGAAGTCAGAGAAATTCTCTCCCCTTTAACTGACCTGCCTGGCTCTATTTCCTTTCCTCTCCAGGCATCCTTTTCTCTAAATCCAAACAAAGCTGTCCCCGTTATTCCTCTGCTCACAAACTGACAGTGATGCTGTCATTTTCCTAAGGAACATTCCCAGCCTTCCTCAGATTCAGTGTCACAACAAGGTGACCTGACTTGGGCCCACAAAAGCTCTTGCCGTTTCCATTTCTCCACCCCCAGTAGATCCCACGGCCCATCGTCTGTGCACCTGAGTCATCGATCTGGACAAGCTATACCACGTGGAAACAAGGAGCTCCCAGCTAACACCACAAAGGGTTTTCTGCGTCATGCCATGCCAGGTGTGGGTCCGGCGGCCTCTTTGGCAGCTCCTCCAGCGCCTCTGCTGCCCCAGGTCCTCACATGCAGCCACTCAGATGAAAGAAGGAGCGTGCTGAAGGCTCACACTTGCTCCTAACTACTCTACCCAGTGGCCCCCGGCCTCCACTCAGCCCAGCAGCACTGCTTGTCACATGGGCAACGTGACTGGAAAGAGACTGGGGGGACGGGGCACAGGTAGGATGTGGGAAGGGTACCAGCCGCCTCTGCACGGCGCCCTCATGCATTGATGGATCGATCTGGATACAATTTTCCCCGCTAAAGCACATGTCGGTTCCAACCATGCAGACAGGTGGCTTTTTTTTTTTTCAGGTTGCGCCGGGTCTTAATTGCGGCAGGCTGGCTGCTTAGTTGCAGCTCACAGGCTCCTTAGTTGCGGCTTGTGGGCTCCTTAGTTGTGGCATGAGAGCTCTTAGTTGCAGCTCCCCTGCATTGGGAGCTCAGAGTCTTAACCACTACACCACGGGGGAAGTCCTGACAGGTGCCTTTGAGAATACAGACAATAAGCAAATGTCCCCCACAAGTAAAGAAAAAAACAATGGGGGGACTTCCCTGGAGGTCCAGTGGTTAAGACTCCACACTTCCACTGCAGGGGGCACGGGTTCGATCCCTGGTCGCGGAACTAAGATTCCGCATGCCACATGGTGTGGCCAAAATAAAACGGGAAAGTGAAATTAGAGGACTGAAAATGAAGAGTAAGAAAATGTAAGAAGCAAAATGCTTGAACTGAAAAACTAAAGATAAAAATGAAAATGTATATTAAAAAAAATTAAAAGATGGGACAAAAAAAAGAAAGCCAGAGATTCAGAAAAAGCCCTGAGGTTTTCCAGCTTCCAGTGGCCACCGGCTGGGTGAGGCTGGATGGAGCCTGGCTCAGATTAGCAGGGGTGGGTCTTTCCACAGTTGCTAGATTTAATGGGCATCCCAAGACCTTTCACCCGCCTTCTCCTCCATGAACATACCTCAGTGTGGAATTATGCTAACTATTCTGGAATTGCCTCTCCAGACCAGTTTAACAGTTTACTTAAGCCAGAGAGATGCAGGGCTGAGATTCATGGAAACAGGAAGTGGTCCAGGATCACCACTCCTGCAGTGTTACCCCCTCTGCCACTGAACAAACATGAAGGGCATCTTCCAAGAGAACTCGTGGCCACCGTACACTGCCACTATATGCGTTTGTACCGGCAGCTTGGCTTTCCAAAGTCTTTCCAGAAGCCCACATCGCGGCAAGAGTGAGTCTCATGCCTGCCAGACCACAAGTCTTTGAGCACAGAAGCAGGCTTGCTCCCGCCTTGATCCCAACTCTGTGTGTCTCAGTGCTGTTTCGTGTGGACATAGTGGGAAGTACCTTACGTCTGCAGTCCCCAACCTTTTTGGCACCGGGGCCAGTTTCGTGAAAGAAAATTTTTCCACAGAGCGGAGGTGGGGGATGGTTTGGGGATGATTCAAGCGCATTACATTTACTGTGCATTCTATTTCTATTATTATTACATTGTAACATATAATGAAATAATTGTACAACTCACCATAATGCAGAATCAGGGGGAGCCCTGAGCTTGTTTTCACTTGCCACTCACGGATAGCGTTTTGATATGAGTCGCAAGCAATTGATTTATTATGGTCTCTGTGCAGTCAAACCTCTCTGCCAGTGATAATCTGTATTTGCAGCTGCTCCCCAGGGCTAAGCGTCACCGCCTCAGCTCCACCTCAGGTCATCAGGCATTAGACCCTCACGTGCAGCGGACAACCTAGATCCCTCGCACGCGCGGCTCACAGTAGCGTTCGCACTCCTATGAGAATCTAATGCCGCTGCTGATCTGACAGGAGGCGGAGCTCAGGCGGTAATTCGAGCGATGGGGAGCGGCTGTAAATACAGACGGAGCTTCACTCACTCGCCCGCCGCTCACCTCCTGCTGTGCAGCCCGGTTCCTAACAGGCCATGGACAAGTACTGGTCCGTGGCCCAGGGATCGGGGACCCCTGCCTAACATGATACAAACTAAAACCAAGACCAGCCTTCAACAAAATTGGGAAGCAAGCAGAGTTTATCTTGCCCGTTCTCCCCACCTCTGTGCCCCCGTGACCCCAGCTTCACCCTTCTTGTCACGGTCTTGCCTTCGGCTGACTGGCACCCCTCTAAAATGACCAGCTGATAATCGCTGAACGATGTGTATGTTTCAAATAAGGCTCTTAGAAATCAAAAAGCTTTCAAGGTCCATGAAGAGGAAACTATAATGATAGGATTTCAAGCCCTTCACAGATATTGGAGAGGTATGGAGAGCTGCAGAGCCTGCCCAAACCACACCCCGTGGGTATTAATAACCCAGTAAATGTTTTAGACCATTTGCACCCCAGGACACGAGTCCCTAGCGCCAGCACCTTTTCCTGACCCCAGATCATCTGGCCAGTCTCGCTGTGGAAGTGGTAGCCATGCAGTAGCCCTAGAAGTGCAAGCTGCTGGTTCCTTCTCCTCCCAGCTGGCAAGAGGGCACGTGTAACACAACTGACTTTGAACGCTCCATGCAAAGAGTTGCTCGGTGAAACGTAAAGTGACTGAGCTCAAAGAAAATGCGAGCGATTTTTATTATGGCTTCCACTTCCTCTTCCCCCTGGTCAGCCACTCCCAGAGTTATCCCAGCAGAGCACCGTGAACAGGCCCGTGCTGCCCTTCCAGGTCTCGAGCCTTGCTACCCTCTACAGGAGACTCTATCACAAAAGGACAGTGACAGTCAAAGAGGAAAAGCAGGAGGAGAAGCCAAGGGCTGGTGATAGATGTGTGCGCAGCCAGCCTTGAGGACCACGGATCCACCCACCAGGTACAAGCTCTTGTAGAACACAAAGTATTCCATCCTTGTCTCATGTTATCCTCGGGCAATCCTGTGAACTAGGCAAGGCCGGTGTTATTCCAGAAGGAAACGGGGTGAGTCACACAGCTACTAACTGAGAGAAGAACACAGGTTTCCCAGTTTCTTATCCAGTGTCCTTTTCTCTATATCAAACCTCCCCTTGGACAAATACGTTTGAGTCTGGACAACTATTTTCCCAAACGAACTATAAAGGTGCCTGTTGAGAGGGTGATTCCTAGCCCCAGCTCTAGCCAGAAAAAGGCCATGGACCCAAAGGCCAGTTGGAAAGGAGCCATCATCCCACCGCTTCCTCCTTGTTGCCTGTTTCTTGGGAAAGATGCATCTGTCAGCCCAGTTCCTGCGTGTCTGAGTCTGCAGTGATTCAGGACAGGGTGCAGTTCCAAAGTCAGAAGGTAGATGTAAGTAGCCAACATAAGGTGGACAAAATAAAATGGACTAGAGGACCTCCCTGGTGGTCCAGTTGTTAAGACTCCGCGCTTCCACTGAGGCAGGTACAGGTTTGATCCCTGGAAGGGGAACTGGGATCCCGCATGCTGTGCAGCGTGGCCAAAAAATAAAAATAAAGTAAAATGAATAAAATGGGCTAAACTGACCTATAAAAATCAAACACTATCAGTCTGTGTTGTTTTTTAAACCCACCTCTGTATCACTTACGAGGGGCAAACCTTAAAAGAAATTGACAAAGTTTGAAAATAAATTAATGGAAAGAGATCTACCAGACAAATACCAACCAAAACAAAAAGGGTGTCACAATATTAATACCAGAAAAATAGAATATAAGGCAAAAATATTAATAAAGATAGAAGGTGCCTACCTAACGAGAGGGAAAATTCATCGGGAAGATATAACAGCGCTATTGAGACTCTAAGCCATATAGCAAAAACTGGCATAAATTACTAGAGGGCATGAACGAATCCACAATCACAATGGGAGATTGTTAGACACCTCTAAATCAGAAACTGAAAGATCAAACATGTAAAAATAATAATAAAATTATAGAATGACTGAGCAACACAAGTAATGAGCCTAATCCCAAGGTTCCCATACTCTACACCAAGGCACCCCAGGGTGCTTGGTGCAGAAGAGGAGTCATGAGGACGCCCTGGGACAGTTCAAGCTTCAAGGAAAACAGCCACACTCAACATCTGGTCAGACACTCAAGGCCTGAGCTTGAGAGAGTTCACCGTTTCAACGTTAGATCGTATGACATTCTTTCCACAACCTCGTTATCTTTGTGAAGCCGGGGTTTCAGCACTTGTCGTGATAAAAACCAGTTACCATGGGAACATAAAGCTGCCTGGGAAATGAGGGTGGCAAGAGCGTTCAATCTGCTTCCAGGGTTTGAGAACTCATGCAGGCCCAACAGGCAGCTGCATCCCATTCCTAAGCTACATGGTGATTGAAGAAGTGAAAACAAATTTTTTTCTGTCAGTATAAGTATTATTTTTTCAAACATCTACATGTTGTTAGAACACAAATACTTATTAAGTCATTTGGATCTAACTACTTAAAGAGACCCAGGTCTAGGGGTGCTGCAAAGAAATTACCAAGACACTAGGTGCTGAGAAGTTTCAGAAGTCTCTGGCCTAATCTAGCAATATATGTAGAAACCTATACCCCAACATCAGGAATACGGGAATATACAGTCTTTTCAAGTGTACAAGAAATGTTTTAGAAAATCTGATTCTGTGTTCGGTCAGAAAGGAAGCCTGCAGCTAGTTAAAAAAATTTTAGATACTCCACAAACCATATGTCTGATCATAATATCTTTAAATTAGAAATCAATAATAAAGATGGTTTTAAAAAGCACCTATATCTAGAAATTGTAAAGCACACTTCTAAATATCATTGGCTCAACAGAAAAACACAATGAAAGTTTTGAAATATTTCTAACTTTAAAAAAAGCCTGCATTTTAAGAACCTGTGGATAATACCTAAGGCAAGCTATAGAGAGGATTTAAACTTTATATGCATTTTTGTGAAAACATGAAAAATTGAAAACAAACACAGTGAACTGGGGAAAGGACAACAATGTAAAGAAAGTAGTAGGAAGAGAATAAATAATACAGATAAGATAAAAAGTAATGAAATTAAAAAATACAAAAATAATAGAGGCAATCAACAAAACCGAAGCTGGTTCTTCACAATGAGTATTAAAATATACAAACCCTTTGCAAGATTACACATCTCACAACTTTAGAATGAAAAGGGTGACACACTTACATATGCAGTAGAGTTTTAAAAATCATAAATGAATACTACAAATGACTTTTATGTCAATAAATCTAGAAACTTCAATGAAATAAAAAATTCCTAATAAAGTATAACTTACCAAAACTAACCAAAAAATGAATAGAAAGAAAAATAAAAGAATAGAAAGAAATTGATTCAATACTCAAAAAATTTTTAAAAAGAAAGATACCAGGGAATAAATGGGGAAAATAGAAAAATCTCTCATGCAGAAGAATCCCAAATCATTTATTTAGCTACTCCACCATCAGGGAAGTGAATTAATTATAACTCCCCACTCCTTACTTGTGCGCTGCACACAAATTTCCTTTTAAAGAGTACAGAATGGATGGCAGGGGTGGGAGAGTAACCTTACAGTGGACCTCAGCCATGTGGTCAAGGTCAGTATCATCAGTGATAAATCATATTGACAGTGTATACTTTTGATATGATGTGATGAGAATGGCACTTCACCTTTATGGTCTTCTCCCCCCAGACCCATAATCCCAGTCTAATAATAAGAAAAAGCATCAAAGGGAACCCTTGTGCACTGTTGGTGAGAATATAAATTAGCTCAGCAACTATGGAAAAGAGTATAGAGGTTCCTCCAAAAATTTTTAGAAGAACTACCATATGATCCAGCATTTCCACTTCTGGGTATTTATCTGAAGGAAACATAAACACTAACTTGAAAAGAGATCTACACACTTGTGTTTATAGCAACATTTACAATAGCCAAGCCATGGAAACAACCTAAGTGTCCAACAGCAGAGGATGTAGTCTATATTCACAATGGAATATTACTGAGCCATAAAAAACAAGGAAATCCTGCCATTTGCAACAACATGGATGGACCTCGAAGGCATTATGCTAAGTGAAATACGTCAGAGAAAGACAAATACTGTGTGATCTCACGTATACGTGGAAGCTTAAACAACTGAACTCATAGAAACAGAAAACAGATCGGTGGGTGCCAGAGTCAGAGGGGGGTGGGGATGAGGGAAATGGATGAAGAGGGTCAAAAGGTACAAACTTCCAGTTATAAGATAAATAAGTCATGGGGATGTAATGTACAGCACAATGACTATAGTTAATAATACCGTATTGTATATTTGAGAATTGCTAAAAAAGTAGATCTTAAAAGTTCTCATCGCACACACAAAAATGTGTAACTATGTTTGGTGATGGATGTTAACTAGACTTATCATGGTGATCATTTCACAATATATACAAATATCAAATCACTATGTTATACATCTGAAACGAATATAATGCTATACGTCAACTATATCACAATTCTTTTTTTAAATGAATAATTTTTTAAAAAGAAAGGAAAAACTTCAGGTAAATTCCAACTGAGGGATATTCTACAAAATACCTGACCACTGTGCCTCAAAACTGCCAAGGTCATCAAAAACAAGGGAAGTCTGAGGAACTGTCACAGCCAGAGGAGCTGACAAAGACCTGACAGTTAAGTATGGTGTGGTGGCCTGGAAGGGATCCTGGAACAGTAAAAGGACATTGAGAAGAAACTAAGGAAATTCAAATGAAGTATGAACTTTAGTGAATAATGATGTCTCAATATTGGTTCATTAATTGTAACAAATGTACCGCACTGATGTGAGATGTTAATAATAGGGCAAAATGTATGTGTGGGGTAGAGGGTAAAGGGAATTTACTGTACTACCTGCTCAATTTCTCTGTAAATCCTTAATCTCCAAAATACAAGCAGCTCATGCAGCTCAATGTCACAAAAACAAACAACCCAATCCAAAAATGGGCGGGAGGCCTAAACAGACATTTCTCCAAAGAAGACATACAGCTGGCCAACAAATACTTGAAAAGACGCTCAACATCACTAATCATTAGAGAAATGCAAATCAAAACCACAATGAGGTATCACCTCACACCGGTCAGAATGGCCATCATCAAAAAATCTACAAACAATAAATGCTGGAGAGGGTGTGGAGAAAAGGGAACCCTCTTGCACTGCTGGTGGGAATGTGAATTGGTACAGCCACTATGGAGAACAGTATGGAGGTTCCTTAAAAAACTAAAAATAGAACTATCATATGACCCAGCAATCCCACTACTGGGCATATACCCTGAGAAAACCATAATTCAAAAAGAGTCATGTACCACAATGTTCATTGCAGCTCTATTTACAATAGCCAGGACATGGAACCAACCTAAATGTCTATCGACAGATGAATGGATAAAGAAGATGTGGCACATATATACAATGGAATATTACTCAGCCATAAAAAGGAATGAAATTGATTTATTTGTAGTGAGGTGGATGGACCTAGAGTCTGTCATACAGAGTGAAGTAAGTCAGAAAGAGGAAAACAAATACCACATGCTAACGCATATATGTGGAATTTAAAAAAGCAGTACTGATGAACCTAGTGGCAGGGCAGGAAAAAAGACACAGACGTAGAGAACGGACTTGAGGGCATGGCTGGGGCAGGGGGGAAGAGTAAGCTGGGACGAAGTGAGAGAGTAGCATTGACGTATATACACTACCAAATGTAAAATAGCTAGTGGGAAGCAGCCGCATAGCACAGGGAGATCAGCTCAGTGTTTTGTGACCACCTAGAGGAGTGGGATAGGGAGGGAGGCTCAAGACGGAGGGGTTATGGGGATATATGTATACGTATAGCTGATTCACTTTGTTATAAAGCAGAAACGAATACACCATTGTAAAGCAATTATACTCCAATAAAGATGTGGAAAAAAAATTTCTCTGTAAATCTAAAACTATTCTAACAAGTAGCGTAGTCACAAAAAGCCACATAAATAATCAAAATTCAACAATTATTATTTGTTAGATAGTAGTTTCTATTTACTGAACTATTATTAAATAAATAAATGAATTATTTTTATTAAACCTCTTGGCAAATATGGAATAAAAAAGAATTTCCTTGGGCTTCCCTGGTGGCGCAGTGGTTGAGAGTCCACCTGCCGATGCAGGGGACGCAGGTTCGTGCCCCGGTCCGGGAAGATCCCACATGCCGCGGAGCGGCTGGGCCCGTGAGCCATGGCCGCTGAGCCTGCGCGTCCGGAGCCTGTGCTCCACAGCGGGAGAGGCCACAACAGTGAGAGGCCCGCGTACCGCAAAACGAACAAACAAACAAACAACAACAAAAATTTCCTTAACCCGATTAAGGACATGTGCTAGACACATCAAATCTAACTGTGAACATTAGAAGTAGTGCATTTAGGGCAGCGGTCCCCAACCTTTTTGGTACCAGAGACAGATTTCGTGGAAGACAATTTTTCCACGGATGGCGGGGTGACGGGGGAGTGGTTCAGGCGGTAACGGGAGCGATGGAGAGCCGCAGTTGAAGCTTCACTCCCTCACCTGCCGCTCACCTCCTGCTGTGCAGCCCGGTTCCTAACAGTCCAAGGACTGGTACCGGTCCGGTCCGTGGCCTGGGGGTTGGGGCCCCTGATTTAGGGAATTCCCTGGCGGTCCAGTGGTTAGGACTCAGCGCTTTCACTGCCTGGGTCTGGGTTCAGTCCATGGCCAGGGAACTAAGATCCCGCGAGTCACACGGCGCAGCCAAAAAAAAAAAAAAGAAAGAAAGAGAAGCAAAAGCTATTAGGATCAGAGGTTTACATCTCCTTCCAGCATGAGACCATCACGGTCACGACTCCAGACCAGCCTGGCCAGGAGAGCAGTTGTGCGGCAGCCTCACGTCCCCAGGTGGCTCCCCACCAAGCCCGTAACCCTAACGATTCAAACTCAGGGCTTCCTATCTTCCATCTCAAGCAACAGCCGGTGTCCCTCTAGGAAGACAGAAAACTCCAGGAATAGAACCTGGAGCTACACAGACCCAACACCAGGGATAGTTGGGATAACCCCATCATAACAAAACTGACTTTCCACCACCTGGCAAATGGATCTTGAAATAGAAATTATACCTTAGTTATAGAAAATAAAGTTCTTTTTCTCACATGCCCAAGTTTGTGATCTGAGTCTCATTCCCACCACCTGAACACTATTGGTGCTCAATGAATATTCAGGGATCACGAGCCTTAACCTCAATCACAGACGCCGCAGCTTGGGTGACCTCCATGAGTGGCAGAAATCTGTGGCCTCTTGAAACTGTCTTCCCCAGTGATGTCAAGGTGATGATTTCTGAGAACAAGGATGGAGGTGGGTGGCACTTTATACAGTGCTATGTTACTTTTGTAATTTAAAATTTTTGACTAAAAAAGACCTTTATGTCAATTATATCTCAATTCAAAAAATTTTAATAAAGTTATATTTATAGTATACCCATTGCATAAGAACACTCACCAAATGATAGCTACCAGTGGAAAGATCAATGTGGAGCAATGATTCTTACAAGACAGGAAATTATGTCCTTTCCAATGAAGATTCGCTTTTATTATTATTGTTGTTTATTCTGCCCAATCTTTAGAGTATTTTGACTCACCAATCATGTATTTCATCAATTAATTAATGTAAATATTAACAAGTTCTAAACAACAGAACATAATACATAAATTCAAATAAAACCTGATACTTAAGTGGGTGCTTCCAAAGATTACAAGTGTATCTCTTTTTTTATTTTGAGAACATTTTTTAAATATTTTATTTATTTCTTTATTTGGCTGCACAAGTCTTATTTGAGGCAGGTGGGCTCCTAAGTTGAGGTGGGCAGGCTCCTTAGTTGCGGCATGCATGTGGGATCTAGCTCCCTGACCAGAGATCGAACCCGGGCCCCTTGCATTGGGAGCGTGGAGACTAAACCACTGCGCCATCAGGGAAATCCTATGTATCTTACTTTACGGAAGAATGAATTTTTTTAATAAAGTGATTCCTAAAATTATTTTCTTACTAATTTCCCATAGTTTTCTATCATAAATGACAAGGAGTAGGAGAAATAATATGCTAGTCTGAAAATTTTTTGTCTGAGGCTATTATTAAAATGCTTGTCATGGAAATCAAACAACTGAACACGAACCAATGGTTCCAGTCGCCTCTTCACAGTTTGAGTTTCCCACAAACATCTTTGTCCCGAGCATCTTTGTTCGCTATCATCTACCTACCTGTTTTCCTTCTTGAACCACAGAATTTCCCATGATCCCCAGCTTTACACCCACTGCTTCCATCTTTGTGGCTTTGCCCTCCTTCATTACCTAACAAGGCTGCGTAGTCCTCTCACACCTTACAGTCTAACACATGGCATTTTAATTTTGAGGGTGGAGAATACATAAATTATTTCCCTGCTTTATTAAGCATAGAGTATTGTATGTTGTGTTTACTTGAAAAGAGAATTACTCATATTACATACAACATGCAAAAATGTTGTACAAAGGCCCTTATCAAACTCATAAAGCTTTCCTTATACAGTCAGGGCCATCATAAAATTCATTTCTATTTTTCCATCCTTCCTGGTTCTTTGCTCCCCAAATGAGGGGATTACTAGAGGAAACTGAATCTTCCTTGCAAATCATACATCTGGCCTTGAAGATATAATTTTCCAACCTATGTTAGAATCCGTATTTACACAGACTTTATGAGAACACAGATGGAAATTCTATTTTAAGGATACGATGAACTCATAAGGAAACTACAAAGTTTAATCCTAAGTATGTATACTTGGGGTGTCCTCTCCCTTCTTATGCCCAGGGTTTTTACCTGGCTGGAGAGGAGCTAACCCTCTGACGTGGAAGGATAAATTTAGTGCCTCGTTACATACAAACACTTTTTCTGGAGGGAACTTTCCAAGACTTTCCAATCTGTCTCCCTGCCTCTAGATGCTGCGTGTTGCCTGTGAGAACACGGCTTCCACTCCTCTCCGCCTCGTTCTTCCGCCACCTGCAATCCAGTCAAGTCTGGGGACTGCGGGCGCTGACTTTCCTGTGTGGCTACGAGGCGGGAAGTGAGCTTATGCAGCTGTAACCACCAGTTCCCCTTGGAATCCCTTTTTGCCACCTTTCCCTGGGACACTGCCTGTCGGGTCCCGGGACCCCACAGTGTGGCTGCCTGCCTTCACCAAGGAGAGCAGCAGTGAAACGGGTCCCTCAAGAGCCGGTGCTCTTCTCTGAGCTTGGAGCAGGGAGGGGGCTGGACACATAGTTTCTAGCATTTCAAAGGCAGTTCTATCAGCTCTCATAAAACTTCTGTGGAACTTTACAAAGAAGTCCACCTTTCTAAGGGTGGTTCAACAAGGCCACCCTTCCCTTTTGCCCCAAGTCCAAAAAATGAAGAAGAGGCTGCACAGCAGAGATAACTCCAGGTTGCAGGTCTGGATCGTCCTCACCAGCACTCACTTGCTCTGGGCTCCCCACTGAGTTTCCATTTGCCAAAGTGCTTTTAGCAACTTAGTTCAAATTCAACCGGAGGAGCAAAACCAGTCAGAGACAGGTAAGTAAGAGACCTGGCTCACGACATTGTGCAGGCTGGAAGGGCAAGTCTGAAGGCCGTCAGGAAGCGGGCTGGGGGCCACGAGAGCTGCTCTCAAGGCCTTCGGTCTGCTTGCACGGGGCCCACCCAGATAATCCAGGGCCATCTCCCTAAAGTCAACTGACTCTCGGCGTCAGTCCCCGCTTCCAAATGCCTCACAACAGCACCGACAAGGGCATTAGATTGAACTACCTGAGACTGCAGCTTCGCCAAGTGGACACATCAAGCTGACCCCAGCCTGAACGTCTGTCCTTGCCCAGCCCCAGGTACGTGAAATGACGGCCCCCCACTCCACACACTTGGGAGGTTTTCCACCTGCTCTCTTTTAGAAACTTGAGTAGTTGGGTAAAAAAAAGCCCAATGAATATTGCATTCTAAACCAGGAACCTCATTCAAATTCTCTCATGTTTGCTAACGTACATACATATAATTCCACATCATGGTAATCATTGTACACATAACCTATTTTCTGCTATCTTCACCTAACTTTATTTCATTTAAGCATGCCCTCATACTGATATTTTCTACATGATAGCCATATTTTCCAATTAATTCATGACATTCATTCATGTTACTATGCTATAATTTTAAGTCATAGCCCCTTTTTTGACATTTGAATAGTTCCAAATGTTTGCCACTTAAAAATCACTACTGTGGGGCTTCCCTGGTGTCACAGTGGTTAAGAATCCGCCTGCCAATGCAGGGGACACGGGTTCGAGCCCTGGTCCAGGAAGATCCCACATGCTGTGGAGCAACTAAGCCCGTGCGCCACAACTACTGAGCCCACGTGCCACAACTACTGAAGCCTGCACGCCTAGAGCCTGTGCTCCACAGCAAGAGAAGCCACCGCAATGAGAAGCCCGTGCACAGAAAACAAAGAGCAGCCCCCACTCTCCACAACTAGAAAATGCCCGCATGCAGCAATGAAGACCCAACGCAGCCAAAAAAAATAAATAAAATTTTTAAAAAATTTTAATAAATAAAAATCACTACTGTGGACATATTTATGCAAATAATTTTTTAAACTTTTGAATAAAACCATTCTTATTACTTCTTCATATCCTCCAAATCATCAAGCCCATTGTAGATGCTGCACTAACACCTGCCCTGCTCAGCACCTGGCAGAGGAGAAGTGAAGGATCTTACCTCAGTTTCCTGGAGCAGGCTGGGTATATGAAGAAGTCTGCAGGCTTCGAAAGGCAGGAGACATTCTCAGTGCAGGGTTAGATGCTGCATGTGAATTGTGTTTGGACAAATTAACCTCTTCCTTCTGGTTTAACATGACCTTGTAAAATCAGATTTTCTGTTCCAGTAAACGTCCGTCTGAGGGAGGTTACTGGGGTCCTAGCACCTTTTAAATGCTAATAGCTTAGCAACTCTCCAAGGATGAAAAGTGCACAGTATAAAACATTGTTGAATGTATCAATATTTGTCCTTATGACGATGCTGCAGGACTAAGATTCCATGGCACACATTTGGGGAACCACAGATAAGATAAACAGAATCCTCAAGAAGCCACCCTTCTGTGTTTCCCCTTCTCATGCATTAATAATTATAGCTGAATAATCTGAGTCTATGTGGCTGAGACCAAAGGGGCCAAGAAAACAAGGGTGTTTAGGAGGTTGTTTGGATCTTTCCGGTACCCAAACCTCCAAGTCTAGGGGACCATGTGAGCTGTAGATGTGAAGTCTATGTTGATCAAATCCACCAGAAAGTTGCTGAATTCCCTTTTTCCTTTTATTTTGTAGAAACAGTTTACATGCTACATTTGAAAACAGAGCTTATAACCAGCATAAAATTTAGCAGAAGTAGTTTGGCCTCTCTGAGTTCCTAGGAAATCTAAGAACTCAAGTCACTTCACTGCAGCCTCTCAAATATTTCAAAACCAGAGCCTCTACTCCTCACTTCTCTCTCCTGGAGCTGACTGTTCATCGTCTGCCCCCCACTGCTACCCAGACACCCCAAGGTTAGAAAAATGTCTTCAGAACAAACGACAAGGAATCTGGCTCTAAAACAGTGTTTATAAAAATGGGACAGTGGGACTTCCCTGGTGGCCCAGTGCTTAAAAATCCACCCGCCAATGCAGGGGATACAGGTTCAACCCCTGGTCTGTGAAGATCCCACATGCCGCGGAGCAACTAAGCCCGCGAGCCACAACTACTGAGCCTGCGAGCCCCAACTACTGAAGCCCGTGCGCCTAGAGCCCGTGCTCCACAAGAAGAGAAGCCACCGCAATGAGTAGCCCACGCACCGCAACGAAGAGTAGCCCTCACTCGATGTAACTAGAGAAAGCCCGCGTGCAGCAACGAAGACCCAAAGCAGCCAAAAATAAACAACAAATAAATAAATAATTTTTTTAATAAATAAATAAAATGACATTTTAAAAAGTTTTTCATTTTTCCAAGAGAATTGAGCCTTGGAGGCACCTACTACATGCCAGTGGACGTGGCCGTGTCTTGAAAGACCAAGAAAGTCTGTGACGTGGCATCGAAGCGCATATCTCCTTGATGGGGAGACAAACAAATGAACTGAAGCATCAGGGCTCTGTAGGGCCAAGACTCCTGTTGGGGAGGAAGAAATTCTCCTCTCCCTTCTAGGTTCGTCTGGCTGGTCTAGAATTGAATTGACATGAGACAAATGAACAGGGGGAAGATCAAACAGAAGTTTAATAACGCGTACACATGGAAGAGACCCAGGAAAACGGAGTAACTCGCCAAAACGGACGAAGTCCTCACCTCATGTACCGTCCTCAGCCAAAGACCAAAGAGGGTGTTGAAGATGGGGAAGCAGTTAGGGGCAGCGACCAGGCAAAGCACAGTAGACAAGGGCAGGGCGGTCACACAGATGGAAGTCCTTGCTGCTCCACTGATGTCTCTGGAGGTTTGGGAGACACCCTTACAAACGGAGATCTCCCTTACAGATGCAAATGTTTCTCACAAGAGGGCAGCTCCTACTTGGTTTTCAGAGTTTTCCCCGTGCCTGCTGTTTCTTCAAAAATAACCAGCTTAAAGTAAGTAATACGCCCAAGAGACATATTTGGGGAGGCAAATTCTGCTCCCCTTCACTAGGAAAGCATTAGCCCCTTGGAGAAGGTAGCGGGTGAGGTGGGCTACTCCTCAGAGAATGCCTCAGGGAAGAAGCAAGACTTGGAAGGTTGAATGTGGTGTTTCCAAATCCCATCCAGCCGTAGGAGTAGGGAAACCGTGACAGTTTGCTTTTTCTGGTAACGTTGTAGTTCACTGTTTCTTTGTGGTAATTATCACTGGAATTTTATTGTTGCTTCTTTTCTTTTACTGGTGTTCTTTTTTTAATGGTTTGTTTGTTTGGGACTTGTCTTTTACCAGGTTGTCCTTTGCTCCACCAGAAATGAAGTATTTGGCACGAAGTGGCCACGCCTGCGGGTGTTCTGTAAATTCTTGGTGCCTGAGCCACTGCAGGTGGCCTGGTGGTAGGTGATGAGCTCACCAGGGATGCTGAGTCCAGGTGTGGTGGTGGGATGTGCGCCCTCTGCTGGTCTCTTCTAGAATTCACAGCTGGTCTTGAGGCGGCACCGAATTCCCTCAGTTCCAAGAATGTGACCTCTGCACAGTGCTAAGAATTTTCTGGCTAAAGAGATAGGGGATTAAAAAAAAAAAAAAACTTACTTCCACACCCATTCAAGTTGGCCGTCTTAAGACAAATCCGGGACTGGCATGGCAAAAAGAGAAAGTCTGAATATTTTATTTTCCTATCTGGTGGAGAAACGGAAGACAGGAGAGCTTGGGCCAGGGTCCCATTGTGCCTGTTGATGTAAGGGGCCCCACGGCATCCAGAGGGAGCCAGCTGCCAACGTTAGCAAACAACATCTGGTTAAATTTGCACTTTAGCTCAACAATGAATAGTTTTAGTATAAGTATGTCGTATGTGATATTTGAGACCTACTAAAAAAGTATTCACTGTTTATCTGAAAGGCAACACTAACAGGTGCCTGAGGGGTTTTTTGTTTTTTTTAACATCTTTATTGGGGTATAATTGCTTTACAGTGGTGTGTTTCTGCTTCATAACAAAGTGAATCAGCTATACATATACACATGTTCCCATATCTCGTGCTGGCGTTTCATCTGGCAACCCTAAGAGGGAGGAAAGAGAGACTAACGTGAGGAGAAAGGTCAGTCCAGAGTCTAAGAAGGCTGGAAGCTGGTGAAGGCTGAGCCATCAGCCCCGAGGCTCCCCCGCTCTCATGCTGGTCGCAGGTTCACTCACACAAGCTGTGCTTCGGCAGCCGGTGGCCTCCTTTCTTCAGGGGACACTTTGGCAGCCGCAGTAGGACCTCCTTAAACGTGTTCGTGTTCCTCCTGGCTTTCCACCTCTCCCCAGGGCCCAGCGGCTCGTTACCCAGCGGGTCTGACCCCTTCCCGTGTGACGGCAGACACAACTTCAGAACCTCAGTTGCCCACTCGCCTCTTCGGGGAACTTCCCAGTAGAACATGCAGCCAAGCAGCTGCCCGGTTCCTCCCGCTTGTCCCTGGAAAGCAGTTTCTCAGTTCCTTCACTTGCTTTCCTTTCCTCGGGCTTGTGTACGAAATTCCGAGCCTAGCCACGCTGTGGAGTCTGCGCCACATTGTGGACGGCCCATTCCTGGGCACCTTTCTGGATCAGCAAGGACTAAGTCGGGCCCTGGTGTGAATGAAGCCAGGCATTTGGGCTGTCTTCCTTCTCTCTTATTCCCGTTTGCTTCTAGAGTAAACTTTTGGAATGTTGAAGCGCTGATCCCGGGAGAGATGCGTTCGTAGAGCCAGGCCAGCTTACTTCATGCTGACTTAAGATGCTGGATTATCACAGACAGCTATTTAAAGTATATCAGAGAGGACGAGAGATAACCGAGATGATGAAGCGACTGTTCTCTGTGCCTGGCTTACATGGAACACTGACCCCATAAGGATCACGTCGTTCTTCTCGCCCCAACACCGAACATGGCATCTCACAGGGACAGACCAGGCATGAAAACTGGGGGAGATGAAGACAGTTCTACTAACATCGCTGGGGAAAGGTCACACTCTTTTTTTTTCTTTTTTTTTTTTTTGCGGTACGCGGGCCTCTCACTGCCGTGGCCTCTCCCGTTGCGGAGCACAGGCTCCGGACGCGCAGGCTCAGCGGCCATGGCTCACGGGCCCAGCCGCTCCGCGGCATGTGGGATCCTCCCGGACCGGGGCACGAACCCGTGTCCCCTGCACTGGCAGGCGGACTCTCAACCACTGCGCCACCAGGGAAGCCCCACACTCTTTTTTAATTAACTTAGATCTTTGTAAAGGATGACAGCCCCTCATCACTATTATGAGATTGAAGCTGATCTTTGTGGATGAGATGGAGCATGTCCCTGGAAACACAGGATAAATGTACATTTATGGGGGGTACCCAGAGGGGAGAGTCTAGAAACTCCTCTAACTTAGATTGGGTGACCATCGTTTGCCCTTCCTTCCCTTGTTTCATTTCAAAGACTCTTGACAGAACAAACAAATTATATCTGAAATAACGGTTGCTTAGGGCCTAAACATGCTCAGGGCATCAGGGTGCCGACACTCAAACCTCGCTGACGCTCTTCTGGCTGACGGGAGCCTATGATGGGCGCAGCTGGGCTCAGGTCTCATGTCGTCGGGGCAGCCGCAAGCCCGGCCGTCCGCTTTTGCTGCAGAACCTCTCATCTTCCCAAAACGTCGTTTCCTTTATGCCGTCTCATCGTCAAGCATTCCCCAAGGCATACGGACGGAGCTCACCCTGAGAGCCGGGCCTCCTGCTACTCCCTGAAACGCTCTCAGTCATGTCTGTGCAGGAGCCAGTGCCCTCCCCTGCCCCCCTTGAGTCAGGTGACCCAGCCTTCAAAATGCACTGGCACTCAACCCACTTCGGGAAGTGCCCATCATTCCACTGCACGGTTTGCTCCTTCCTCGGCTGTTCTGGAGTCCGGCTTCTGCCCACCGACTCAGCGCTGGACCTCGTCAGGCCTTTGACTGTCATGTGTGAATATCCTCCCTGGGCTGATGTAGCCTGCCTCGTCAACCAGGTGGAAAGCTCTTTCCCAGGAAGGACCTGGTGTGATGCGACATACATATCACAAACCTCCAAGAAATATTCCAGGAATAAATAAATATCGAGTGTCTGCGTTTGGCTCCCTAACTCTGAAGAATGTGGGAGCTGGTGGCCAAGAGAGCACCACCTCACTCATCAGAAGAGGCAAATTCCTGCAAAGTTAGCCCAATATATCTGTATGAACGATATCCTTCATATCATACATATTATGTGTTTTATATGTTACATATGTATATATGTTATAACTTCCATGACAAAGAGGAAGATGATTCAGGTGGGGAAAATCTGTGCTCCCCCTAAGATTAAAAAACACAAATCAAAGACTTCAGAATGCAATCAGTATTTTCAACCACTTATTAAAAGGAAAATGGTAATTTTCTGAAAAAGGCTCTTATTACCCAAAATCAGTCACAGAGAACGAATGCCATAGTGCCCTAACATTTGGGGGAGCATATCCACGAGGAGAAAGGTGAGTGTGGCAGCCCCCAGCCTGCCTGAGCCCCCGCAGGCTCCAACCCGTCCTGGAGCATCTTGCCCACCTGGCCCTGGGCTTTGCAGGCAGGGCTATAACCACAGACCAGGTGCTGATTTCTGGAAGCCAGTTTCCTTTCTGCAGGATGTTCATACGCCCATATAAATGAAGAAATGAGGAAACAGTGCAGAAGCCTGCTTGACGGAAGGTTTGTTTGTTTTTGTTTTTTCATTCTGACTGCAACTCCAGGAGGCCCTCATGGGTGGAGAAATGCTGTCCAGTCATAACCTGGCAGGACGCGTGGACACAGGTGTGTGGGGCTGCCGTGTGCCTGGGAGACGAGGGTGGTGGGTGTGAGGCCGGAAGGGAATCTTCCTCATCCCACTGTCACCTGGATCCTCTTCCTCCACCTTGGGAGCCAGAGGACGACATCTGTCCCCCAGAACTGCAGCAGGAGGGGCCTCTCAGGGACCAGGGGTAACTGACACACACAGGCCCACCTCCCTCTCTCCCACCTCTCGTGGAGGCTGCTAAGGGAGAGAAAAAATCTGGATAACTAATTCTAAGTAATGAGATCGTCCCATCTTTAAACTCCTAAAGCACTTAAAACCTATACCATTTAGTGCTAAATTCTGTTCTTCCTGGGATCACTTACAATCGTTTATTTGTTGAGTTTGGGTCTTCAACTCAAGTGTAACTTCCTCCAGGGCAGAGAATAACACAATTTTAGGACCATTTCTCCCAACCACCCCCTATGTCTAGTGCAATTTCAAATACGTTAAGTGCATTAGTTGATTAAAATGAGCTAGGAATAGTTTCATATGACAGCCTGTCCCAATATGTAATACCTGTCACTCAGAAAAGTCCTAGAAGAGACCCAGCGTGGATATGCTTCTTTTCAAAGACAGGAGAACCCAGCTTCAGCAGAAGCTGCTACTGCAGGCTCGGGCTGAGAAGGTGTCCCAGTCTGTACCTTGGCCTTTCCGGCCAGCCCAGGAGAGGTCACCAGAACTGGGTGGAGGTCAGGGTCGATAGGCCCTGGGGCCTGAGAGAGGTGAGTCTGTGTCTCTCTCAGGTGAGGACTACTCCAGGTGCCTGCATCACACACACCCAGAGGCCCTTTCCTCGCGGGACTCTGGGGCAAGGTGTCTGGCAACGGCAAAGCAGGACCTCTGGACTTAGGGTGGGTGTGGGGCAGTGGCAAAGGTCACACCCAGGACACCTAACGGCATCAGAGGCTGCCACAGGGGCCACGGCAGCAGTAGCTGAGATGGACACCTGGCGGAAGCCGGGACCTCTGCGGGGCCGTACCGGGCAGGACGGTGTTCTCTGCCGCGCAGTTGGTAGGAACTGAGACCTTTTCCAAACTGGACACCAACAAGATTGACAGCAGTCTTCTCCGAGGGGGTTGCTTCCACTTATTATGTATTTACTTGCTTGCTTGCTTGCTTATTTGGCTGCGCTGGGCCTTCGTTGCCGCGAGCGAGATCTTCATCGCAGCATGCGGGATCTTTTACGTTGCGGCGTGCATGTGGGATCTAGTTCCCTGACCAGGGATGGAACCCGGCCCGCCTGCACTGGGAGTGCGGAGTCTTAACCACTGGACCACCGGGGAAGTCCCCAACTTACTCATTTTTAAACCTGCGCCATCTCCTCTCCCCACCTCCCTCTCTCCTGGCCCCCTAACCAAGTCAGTGTGAATCGGGTTTGCTCTGGAAGCTCGAGTCCAGGGGCCTCTCTCTAGGTGTCCTCTACTCCGCGCGTACAAAAACATAGAGCAGGGGCAGCCACTCCGTGCCTGCAAGACCCCTTCTCCCGGATTCCCAGCAAAGCGGGAATACATTTCACACCAAGTTTGTATCTCCTTACACAGACCTCCCCAGGAGTACGCTGCTGCTTGAGCTGCGACGCTGGAGAACCTGTGATGTGTATCTGTAACCAGATGTCGCCGGAGTCTTCCCGTCCCTTAGGACTCGGTGACTCACTGCTGTTGCCCTGCTGCACGGGGGCGGGGGGAGTGGGGGGTTGGGGGTGGGATTTGAGTTCAAACGCTGCCCTTTCGGGAAGAAGGGAAGGGGGGTGATGGCGACTGTGGGGCAGCCCTTGCGGAGGAGGGGAGGCTCCATCCCCACGGGGCGCCTCGTCCGGAGCCCTCGGGCCTCACAGCGCCTCCATCCCCGTCTGGACCCTGCAGAGGAACGGAGCTGCCCCTCGGGGGGTCTCCAGGTTATCCCCCGGTTCGCTCTGACCCCATCACGGTCCCCTGAAGCCGATTCTCCGGTCATCCGGGGCTTCTTACTGCCGGGACACCGGGAGCTGCAATCCCCACCGACGAGCAATGAGGTCTCGAAGAGAAGGGTGGGCGGGGGCTCTCCTCTGGGCGGGGCGCACGGCAGGTCGGGGCGCGGGACCGCACTGCCCACCCGGCCCAAGCTCGCCGGACGCGCAGCCCGCTGGAGGGGCGGGGAGGGGCGGGCCGCACATTTAAGGCCGCACCGCCGCCCGAGCCGGACAGGCAGGCGCTCGGCTGCCGCAGGAGCAGGGAGCGCGCCGCCGGCCTCGGCCCCCGCCCGCCCCCCGGGGCCCCAGCCCGAGCCATGAGGCCGGTGCGTGCAGCCGGGGCGCGAACGCGCGGGGCGGCAGGAGAGGGCGGGCGGGCTCCGCGCGTCTCCCTCCGCTGCGCGGAGACCCAGGGCTGCCGGCGTGAAGACGCGAAGCCAGACGCGGGGCAGGGGCCGCCGGGGTCCTGATTCGCAGGCGGCGCGGGGCTGGGGACTCCACCGGTGCGCTGTGGTCCTGAAGCCGCCCCGGCCTCTGAGGCCCAGGAGTTCAGTGGGCGCCCCCGCCGAGGAACGGCGCGCTGGCGTGTGCCTTGGGGACCAGGCACGAGGGAGACCCTGCCCTCCTGGGGGATCTTGTCTCGAGCCGGGGAAATAACTTGCCCAGCCCTGCGCGCGACCAGCCAGCCCTCCACCCCGGAGCAGAGGAGGGAGAGGGCGCGGGGGGCGCTGTTCGCCGGGCGGGGAGGGAGCAGCTCCCGGGAGGAGGGGCCGGAGGGAGGGCGGCGCGTCTTCCCTGCAGGTGCCGCCGGGGAGGCCTCAGCTCCGCTTCGGAAAACCCACCTCGGGCCAGCACCGCACCTCTGCTTCTCTTTCAGAAAACAGAAATTTACTCTGTGGAGCTCAGCGGAAGCGGAGACATTGAGAAAACGGACAAGGGGCATGACAAGAAGTACGGGGGCCTGAAAAAGGACTGCTTGGAACGCAAAACGCATCAGCCGAAAGAGGAGCTTAAGAAAGAACTCGATCTGGTCAGTTGAGCCAACCGGGTGCCCCTGAGCACTGCCCTCCCCGCTGAGAGCTCGCCCCTATAACCCACCTCCCACAGAAGAAAATTAGGTCTCAAGAGTTTGAAAAGCCCTGAGACTTGTTTCCTTGTTTTTTTTTTTAAAAACAATGGTGTGATAATATCTGCCCAGGGGTCAGGCCTCTGAAGGCTCCCTGCGTTCAGTCTGTAGGCGCGCCCAGGTGGGACTCACTCAGAGGGAGTCTCTGACTCCAGTCCCCACAGGCATGGAAGGCCCAGACCGCTCTCCTTCCTGGTGGCTTCGCCGAGATGATACAAGCAGCCAGCTGCCACATTTTAGGGGATAAGATTGAACTATTTGAGGCAGAACCACCCCGGAGGAAAACCAAAAGCACTACACTTGCTAGGTTTCTGGGTATATTTGCCCCACGAGAAAGAATTTCAGCTGTAAGAGAGTTGGGCTTGGCTTCAGACAACCTTAGGCTCAGCTGAGGTCCAGTTCTCGTGGCTGATCTGTGACTGGGAGCAAACTACTTAGCTTTGCTGAAGCTCCGTTTTCTTTAGGTAAAATGGGAAATAAACAATTTTTGTGGGTCTGTCAGGAGAAAAGTGAGATAAGAGTGAGAGTGTTCTTAGTGGAAGTGTTTTGTGGACGTGCAACCCTGTTTCTAGTAAAGCTGGCTGCCCTGGAAAAGAGCTGCCCTGGGACTGAAATGTGACACCGCATCTCAGGAATGCCAAAGGGGAAACTTCTACGTGAGTTTGAGATTATGCTAGATTGTCCCTGCACTTCACTGCAGACCTTAAAGCTGTGATTCTTTGAGCAGCTGGTAGTAGTGTGTGCTTATGTGTGCTCCAGAGCCAATTGTTAAACACTCAGGAATTCGGCAAGCTGACTCATACTGTATTAGTAGCGTGAAGTGTGACTGGGCTGAGCAATCAGTAAATGCTACAAATCGGAGCTCTTTATTTATTTTTCCTGGAGAGCGGATTCAACAGCACACACCACTAGGCATTTGTCCATGTATCTTCTGATGACACTTAAGACCACAGCCCTGGAACTGGACTGACCTGAACTGAAATCCCAGTTTGACTGAAATTCAGTTCCCTGTTGTGAAAAATTGGAATTAAAAATGGTACCTCCCTCTTAGAGTTGTTAAGAGGGTTACAGAGAAAGCAGGAGAAAGACTGAGATAGTCATTCTTATTTCCTACGTATCTCTAGCAGTTAGGGGTGAAGACATAACTAGTCTTACTTGAAATTGCTAATTACAACATGAATACATATCCATTGTATCATATGCCTGTAAATTACAATGAGAACCTCCCTTGAGATTGGAGCATTTTGTGAAGATGTATAATACAGAAAAATAATTTCCATAGTATTGGCCAAAGTGTCCCCTTGCTTCCTTGCTGAGATACATCTTTCTTTCCCTCCCTTTTCACAACCTTCTCACAAGAGTCCTATAACTCGTGACTGCGTACTTGGATGCCCTTGCAACCCGACCCCTCCAGCAGGTTAGAACCTTGATGAGAACGCTAACATCCCCGGCTTCTGAAGACGCAGGCAGACAGTGACTCAAGCCTGGGCCACCTGGTGCTGCCCTGTGCTGTTCCAGCAGAGTTCACTCCCGCACCCTGGCCTGCTCTCATCCCCAGAGCCGGGCTAGCAGGAGACGATAGTGCAGTACAGCCCCTCAAAATCTGAGGTCCATCCATGAAACCAATGGCTCTAATCATCCTTTAACTTTTCTCTGCCCGGGACTTGGTGTACTGCACACAGAACTGTGTCTTAATCCTTTGACTCCCCGGCAGTACCACATTCAGTTGATATTGGTACAATGAACAAACGAGCAAGGCAGATCAAGCCTCTTTCGCGGGCTTCCCTGGTGGCGCAGTGGTTGAGAGTCCGCCTACCGATGCAAGGGACACGGGTTCGCACCCCGGTCTGGGCCGCGGAGCGGCTAGGGCCGTGAGCTATGGCCACTGAACCTGCGCATCCTGGAGCCTGTGCTCCGCAACGGGAGAGGCCACAACAGTGAGAGGCCCGCGTACCGCAAAAAAAAAAAAAAAAAAGCTCTTTTGTAACATGAAACTTTTTTGCATATACTTGAGAAAAGAGATGGTTCTGGTACCAGTCACAGTATAAATTTTTGTTTCAGACAATCAGAGTTCTAGAATCCTGAATGCTGGGTTTTCTAGGTGGGGTGAGGAAGACTTAGCCCGGGGTTTTCTGCCACAGGAAGAGGCTTCTAGTCCTTTAGCCCAGAGATTCTCAAAGGGAGAGGAGAGGGGGACTTTGCTCCCCAGGGAAGATTCAGCAATGTCTGGAGACATTTATGGTCATCACTTCTTAAGGGAGGGCACTGGTGGCTAGAAGCCTCCACAACAGAATTATTGGCCCCAAATGTCGATAATGCCAAGGTTGCGAGACTCTGCTTTAGCCTAATGATTCTGTGGCAAAATTAGCAAGTGTGCCCCCCCCGCCCCGGCCGGTATTTATTTGGCAGGTTTTTAATCTGGGGGCTTCTCTGACAGTGAACTGAGTCTCAAGTACTGGAATAAGGAAAGGCATGCTTCTCTGTACCAGACCGCCTGCCCAGTGAGGGCCGCATTGGTAACAGTCAGGACATGAAATGGTTTGGCACTACTCACAGCCCTCCGTGGATCCCACAGTTCAGGTCTGAGTTAAGTGTCCAGATCACTGGTGCCTGGACAACAGGTGTGCTAGGATTTGCATGTGCTGGAGACCAGACTGAGGTGAAATGCATTGCTTTGCTCAGAAAAACTAAGGACAGCTGCTCTGTGGTAAATGGCAAGTTAAGTCTGAACTGTTCAGAGGTGGCCAGAAAATCCCCTGGCCAGTGACCTGTCCTGCAGCGAGGTTCTCTTCTCTGGCCGCAGTAGCCCCTGGGACAAAGGTTCCTTCTCTTCATCCCACACTCCCTGGCCGCTCTGCCTTCCTCAGCGCTACTCCCAGCTTCCACGCACTTGCCGAGGCCGAGGGTTTGAGCCTTGGGATGATCTAATTCGCTCTGGTTCTCTTTTCACGGGCTTCAGGACGATCACAAGCTCAGCGAGGAGGAATTGGAAACAAAATACGGGACAAACATCATTACGGTAAGTCGCCGGAGAACCAGTGATGGGGAGAGAATCCCAGGACTATGCTCAGGGTTTGCGGAAAAGAATGAGTGACCCAAAGCTGCGACTCTGAGAATGCCAGCCACCCATATGCCCACCATGCGAGACAGCGCTGGTTCCCCTCGGGAGCTGGCTCGTCTGAACCACAGCCCTGGCCAAGCCCTCTGTTGAGCTGTGTGCTTGGTCACAGGCAGTTCTTTGACTGTGACCGCAGTGAAGCTGTGGTGACCCCAGGAAGGTTTGGATGCTTCCTCGTTGTCACGATCAGGGGTTGCTTTTAAACCCTGTGCCCAGGACGTATTAGGGTCTTATCAAGGCCTCCTCCAGAAAGGGACAAGGCTGCAGGGCACACCATGTGCCTCATAAAATCTCCCACCGCAGAAGTAGGGCTTCCTTCCGTGAATTCAAATCTCAAAAGTTTTGGTGTCTTAACATCAGGAGATTTGGGTGCACCTGTTCAAGTCAACAAGAATACCTGCAGTGTGAGGACCAGGCGATGCCTGGGTTTCAGGAGTTCGCAGTGGGCGGGGGAGGCAGACGTGTAGGAAAGCGCTCAGCAGCCATGCTGCTCTGCGAGACGGCATGTGAGAGGCCGAAGGGCATGCTGAGGGAATGGCGGAGTCTGACAGGCGAGGCTCCCTGGGTGGCGCAGTGATTGAGTTGGGACATAGTAACCGCTACCCACCCTCTGCAGAAATGTGACATCCAACCCAACGGGGGAGAAACGTCTGATTTCTGTTTCTTTTGGCTCTGCTTTCTCAGGGTCTCTCCAGCACCCGGGCTGCTGAGCTCCTGGCTCGGGATGGGCCCAACACACTCACCCCCCCCAAGGAAACCCCGAAGATTATCAAGTTCCTCAAGCAGATGGTGGGGGGGTTCTCCATCCTCCTGTGGATAGGAGCCGTCCTGTGCTGGATCGCATATGGGATTCAGTACTCCAACGATAAGTCCTCCTCCCTGGACAGCGTGAGGCCCTGGGGCTCCTCCTGGGTTTGGTGGTAACGGGGCGGGGGGCGGTGAGGAGTCAGCACCGTAACTCAAGGGCAGAGCACTGGGCTGGGGTCAGGGGTCCACCACTGATCAGTCACCACGTGAGTTTGAGAAAATCAGTCATTTTCCAAAGTGTAAAACAGAAATTATATCTGACGTTCTGGTGTCTCAGAGGCAGTGTGAGCATGGATTTTTAAGAGAGAGAGAGAAACACAGAAGTTCCTACGTGGAGAAAAAGGGTCCATATCCACGTGAAGCGCTTTGGGGCTTCCTCTCCTCAAAGCGAATTCTCTCCCTCTGCCGTGGAGAGCTTCTGTGCCTGCTGATCACAGAGGACTGAAACACAAAACTGTATTGGCCGACACGATGCTGAGAGGAGGAAGCCAGATGAGAAGGGCCGCATGCTGCACGGTTCCATTGATGTGAAATGTTCAGAGCAGACCCGCCCTGGATTCAGAAAGCAGACCCGTCGGGGCTGCCAGGGCTGGGCTGGAGTGGGGAGTGATGGCCAGTGGGCTCAAGGGGACTTACTGGGATGACGGATCGTGGTGACTGTCGCACAACTGTGTACCTTAGTAACGATCACTTAGTTACATACTTCAAGTGCGTAAATGGTGTGGCCTGCAATTTACACCAGGACACTACTGCCATGTCTCTCGCTGGCCATGGAGCACCCTGGCCCTAGGCTCCGGCTCATTCCTGACGCTTGTTTTTCTGATCGATGCCTGTCCCCCTCTCCCAGGTGTACCTGGGCTCCGTGCTTGCCCTGGTGGTTATTTTAACCGGGGTGTTTGCCTATTACCAAGAGGCGAAAAGCACCAACATCATGGCCAGCTTCCGCCAGATGATCCCACAGGTGGGTGCGGCACCCACTGTGGTGTCTGCGAGACTTGAGATGAGCGAGCATCAGGCTGGGGGAGTGGAAGAGCTTGGAGGCCTGGGCCCCCTCCCTGCTGCCTGCAAAGTGACCTAATCTCTGTGGAGCCCCTGTTTCCTCCCAGGGTTTTGAGATGATCAGCGAGATAAAATGGAGAAAAGCGCTTAGTCGGGAGCAAAGTGGGGCAGGAGCATGAGTCGTTGCACAGCATCTCCTGTGGTTTCTCCTCAGCGCTGGTGAACTGTTTAGACAAAAGCAGTCCAGGGGGTTCTGAGCGGGAACCAAGGAGGCCGACCTGGGATTCTTTAAGTGTCACCCTCTTTGCTCCCATTTCTCAGCCTGCCCGCATGTGCTCTCAGTATGGGAGGCCCCCCCCCCGTCCCTCCGCCCACAGGAACCCAGGAGGGGTCCTCTAGGGAGACCGTGCACTGCTGTCAGCGCGGCAGGAAAACCGCACCCTCGCTGGTCTGCAGAGCTGCTGGACAGAGGGGACTCTGGGTGGGATCTTCTGTGCTAGGAAGTGGAGACCCTTCTCTCGCGCCATTAAAGTTTTCCCGACCTGAGCAAGATTGTTAAACCCTTTGGCTCAACCTTCAGGAGTCTTCCTGGACCTCCCAGCAGGATCGTTCATCCTTAATGGTCTCCCTTCCCGCCAGGCTCAGGGCTGTCGCTTTGCCGTACCCTCCCATGGCAGAATTTTCTGGGTCCAAGAATATCTCCATGAGCTCCTTCTCAAGAAACAATAGTTCTTGGGGTCTCCAGGCCCCAAGTAAAAGTCTTTGTTTCATTTTCTGCTCTTCTGACAGCTGTGGGTCCTAGTGCCTCCCTTCCCGAGGTCTGGGGAGGGTGCAGGACTGCCATCACATTCCAGGAGGGAATCTGAGGCCTGGGTCATGGTTTTCCTTCGCAGCAAGCTCTTGTCGTTCGAGATTCAGAGAAGAAGACAGTTCCTGCAGACCAGCTGGTGGTGGGGGATATAGTGGAGATTAAAGGAGGAGACCAGATCCCCGCGGACATCAGGGTGCTGTCTGCTCAGGGGTGTAAGGTGAGCGTCACAGGCACCCCAAGGATCGTGCTCACGACCAGCTGGCTTGCTATGGTCTTTCCAGGTCTCGGCGTAACTGGGGACGGGACAAGGTGCCTGACCCTGAACTTGTTTCAAAACTTCTAGGTAGACAACTCATCTCTCACCGGGGAGTCTGAGCCCCAGCCCCGCTCCTCTGAGTTCACCCATGACAACCCCCTGGAGACAAAGAATATCAGCTTCTTCTCCACAACCTGTCTGGAAGGTAAGTCCAGCTGCTCGCAGGACCGCATGTTCCGCTCGTAGCGCTTCTCCGTCTTCAGGCTTTGTTTTCCTCTCTTTACCATCACTTGCTGCAAAGCTTCTCCAAGAGAAAACGTGGAATTGGAGAACCTAGAGAGCTGGTGTTTGGCCTTAGTAATGTCATGAGCTGACTGGCCACGTAAGCCACCAAAGAGAGGTCCGTGAGGCTGTGGTCCCTCCTAGCTGAGGACCCCTAGAATAAAATGTCTGCTCCACCGCAGGCACAGCGACTGGCATGGTCATCAACACGGGTGACCGCACCGTCATTGGGCAGATCGCCTCGCTGGCTTCAGGAGTCCAGAACTCGAAGACGCCCATTGGCATCGAGATCGAGCACTTTGTTCACATTGTGGCAGGAGTGGCAGTCTCCATCGGCGTCCTTTTCTTCATCATCGCAGTGTCCATGAAGTATCATGTCCTGGACTCCATCATCTTCCTCATTGGCATCATTGTGGCCAACGTGCCTGAGGGTCTCCTGGCCACTGTCACTGTGAGTCTGCACTGCTAGTGGTCGTATGCTGGCCCTGCTCACGTGCCATTCTGCCGTGCTGGGTGAGCGCCCACCACAGCTGAGTCTGCTCCGTCAGGGGCAACCGTGGTACATTCTGAACAGACTGTTTCTTAGAGGGACAAAAAGAATTGTGATTTGTTAATATTTGAATGCAATGTCCTTGAAAACTTATATTTTCATTTTCAGGAGATCTGTCTGCAAATCCCTTAAGATCTAGATAAGACAGTCTTGAACCACCATTTACGGATTTTCTAGAAGCCGGATACCTCCCCCCACATTTCCACCGTTCTTAAAAGGAAAACAAACCAACAGACTCCTTTGGCAGTTTCTACAGCTGAGGGACTTGAGCACCCTTTTCACCTCGCTCCTCTTCCCTCTCAGACTCCCACGGACACACACAAATGCCTTCCCTGTGTTCCCGCAGCAGCCCAGCCCCTTCCTGTGCTTACGTCCAGGTTCAGCTTTGGTTCTCCCTGCTTAGCTCACCCTTGAACAAGGCCCTTCTCTGCGGTGCGGGCCCCACGGGCAGGGAAAGGGGCTTCGTATCTTCAGTCCTGTGTGAAGGTGGCCTGGCGCCATCCTGAGCAACGGCAGAAGTTTTTGATTCCAGGTCTCCTCTGACTCCAGCAGAGAGTAATCTGACAGAATTGGAGGCAAACAGAACCCTTTGAGATCTGCAGGGTTCGGAGAGAGGGAAGAATGTTTAAATATGGAGCTCTTAAAGTGAAACAGATGCTTCTTGATTCCCCAAAGCAGCAAGGTAGCCCTTTGGGACAAGCCCTTTGGCAAGTAGCGGTGGAAGTCCGTCTTACGCATCCTTGCTTGTGAATGACAGCCAAGGCCCCCTTTGTAATTACACATGACTTGCCTGGCTCTGCGACCTGTGGGTGCCTTAGGATCATTTTCCTGAAGGAGCAAAGGGACAAAAGAGTGTTCCACATTTAACAGAAGAAAGGACTGTGGCATGTCCATGTATAGGGCTTTACGTGCTTTCTCAGTCACTGGGGCTGATGCAGCTTTACTGCATCTATAACCATACCTGACACTAGTCCAGCTCTACCTGTTTCTACATTATTGAACCCGAGTTCAAAAGGGTGGTTTTTCTCCAAGCTTCTCCCTCTCTCCTCCGTCTAGGTGGCTCTGTCACTGACAGCAAAACGAATGGCCAAGAAGAACTGCCTGGTGAAGGGCCTAGAGGCAGTGGAGACCCTTGGTTCCACCTCCATCATCTGCTCAGACAAGACGGGGACCCTAACCCAGAACAGGATGACCGTGGCCCATCTGTGGTTCGACAACCAGGTCTTCGTGGCGGACACTAGCGAAGACCATTCGAGTGAGTCTCCGGGCGCATCCAGCCTGGCCCTGCACTGCAGACTCGGCAGAGGGTCTGGTCTGCAGCCTTGGGGTGAATAGTGCTGTTCGTGGGTGCGAGCCCAGCACCCTTGGCATCCCCTGTTCTTCTTTCCAGATCAAGTCTTTGATCAAAGCTCTGCAACCTGGGCCTCCCTGTCAAAGATCATAACGCTGTGTAACCGTGCTGAGTTCAGACCAGGACAGGAGAGCGTCCCCATCATGAAGGTGAAGGCCCTGCACATGGTCTCAGTTACAGGCAGAGCCACGGCACTTTCTTGTTCTGATTTGGTGCTTGACTTAATCTCTCCAGCTGAGTAGGTTTATGCTGTAAGAGCAAGTCTAATCACAAGACCTGTAGAAAACTTTTTTCGCTGTAACTAGCTCCGAGAAATCTAAAAGTTCTCAGAATATTCACTTGGGCCTTTTGAAAATTCTGTCTCTTGCCAGAAAATGAATGTGCCTTTAAGTTACTTTCCTAACTTCTTTATCAGCTAAGAAGATATAATCAAAGGTTACTTATTACATAAATGCCATTCACTGATGTTTAACATGTAATCGGCTAGAAATAGAAGGAGGGGTCTTAGAGCGTATTCCTCTGGGCTGCCTGGAGCTCTTGTATAATTGCAATATACGAAACTTCTCTCTCTCCTCCCCTCCTTTCCTCCCTCTCCCTCTCCCTCTCAGGCGTCACTGAATCTGTGTTCTGGCTTTTCTGTTTGCCATCTCTTTCCTTCATTGACTCTTACTTATATTTTTTGTTTGCTTTTCTTTATCAGCCAGCTCATTAATTCTCCTTTTGGCCAATCACTTCTCTGTATCTTTCAAGTCCTTATCTCCAGTTCTAATTTCTCACCCAAATTCCATGCATCTCCAGCTCGCTGTGTGTGTTTCCACTTGGAGGTTTTGCAGGCTAGACACTCAACATACTATACTTGTCACCTTCCACCTGTACCCAAACTTGCTCCAAGTTAATATCTTATCCCAAATTTTCTATTTTTCTATGCTGTAACCATTTTACTTGTCATCCTTTTGGAAGTCATCTTTAACTTACTCCTTCCCAAAAATCTAGTGAGTCAACAAGGCCTATTACTCTTGTTTCAGAGCATCCAACTTTACGTTTCTGTTATCACTAATACCTTTCATCGGAACAACTGTACCAGCCTCTTAACAGGCTCCATGACTCTGGTTTATCCCTCCCCTGTCTTTCTTGCATGCCACTAATTTTCCTTCAATACTTCATTAGTTAGATGGACTACTTCATCTAACTTTGCTCAAAAACTTCCCATGCCTCTCTATTTTCTGCTTCTCGAGTGTAGGCCTCAGTGCTTGCCTTTTGGGGTTCTTTACATCTGCCACATTCTCCGTGTCCACCTGTGCTTCAGCACTCACAATAGAGTTTCCCCACCACGTGCCTTCCTTCACGGCTTTCTGGTTCTTCTCACAATAGAGTTTCCCCACCACGTGCCTTCCTTCACGGCTTTCTGGTTTCTAGAAGGCTTTCTTCTGCTCCTCTCTCTTTAGGTAACCCACCTGTCTTTCTTTCTCTTTTTTTTTTTTTTTTTTTGCGGCTTGCAGGATCTTAGTTCCCCGACCAGGGATTGAACCCGGGCCCTGGCACTGAAAGCACGGAGGTCTAACCACTGGACCGCCAGGGAACTCCCCCCACCTGTCTTTCAAGATCTAGTTCGTAACTGCTTTTTTCATGAAAACTTCCTGCTCTCAGAGCTCTCACTTTTCTGAACTCCCCTAATGCCAGCAGGTGGCGCCCTGCAGTTAACAGTCCTAAGTCAGTCACCGGTTGCGCGGTAATTGTTTTCTCTCTCCAGGAGATAGTAAGCTTAGGTTACGTGTTGGTTCGTTGCAATTGATCAGAGAAGAACCAGATTATGTGCTGCAACTATTTGTCTCTTGATTCGCAGAAAGCTGTGGTTGGAGATGCCTCAGAAACTGCTCTTTTGAAATTCTCAGAGGTCATTTTGGGTAACGTGATGGAAATTAGAAAAAGAAACCGCAAAGTAGCTGAAATACCTTTTAACTCGACCAACAAATTTCAGGTGAGTTTTTCGTCACAACTAAATCTTTATCATCACTAGAACAGCATTTCCACCTGTGTAAGTATCCTTTGGTTAATATGTATTGTGAATGACACTTGACTTCAAAAATAGTCCTCAGAGATGCAGGGCCTGGACGTCTGGTAAACCCATAACAGGTTTCCCTGAAGTAAGTATAGAAAAAGAACGGTGAAGGTCCTGCCGTTCCCACGCGTGAGCTATCTGTGTGACGTACACACTCACATGCACACAGACGCAACAGCACCCGCACTGGGTAACTTTGGCCAGGGAGGGGCAGCGGCCACATCCCAAAGGACGAGAGAAGGGTGGGGCATGGGGAGAAGCAGCGCTGCCCCTCGTCTGTGTCAGGCACTCTACATGCTTTGTCTCATTTAATCCTCATTATAAGCCTGTGAGGTAGCTCCAAGTAACCCCAACTGAAGGGTGAGGAAACAGGCCTTAGAAAGCGCTGAGGCGACAGAGTCACACAAGCATCTAAGTGGCACAAGCAGTTTTCACACCTCTGACTCCTGAGTCTATGCTTTTTCTACCGCAGCTCAGAGTCTGGGCAGTTCAGTTCAGGCCATGTTGGTAAGCCTTGCCCTTTGTGAAGACCAATGAGTGCCAGCCACACTGCTCTCCCGTTCTGCCCCACAGGCAGTACGTAGGGATCTCCTCTCCCCCGTGGCTCAGGAAGAGAATGGCGATCCTTGCCTAGTTGTCACCCCTCATGCCAGGGGTGCCCAGCAGTCATGTTAGGACAAAGGACAGTTTCTAGCCCAAGGTGCTGGCACAGGTGGGATTCCCTGTAGACTCCAAAGCTGAGAGTGGGGCATCGTGACTTGGTCTTTGCATAACAGTAAATTATGTAAATAGGATAACCATGTTTGTGTACAAGTTTCTGGTGATAACCCACACATTTTCTTTTATTTTTTTTAATTTATTTATTTTTGGCTGCGTTGGGTCTTCGTTGCTGTGCACAGGCTTTCTCTAGTGGCAGCGAGCGGGGGCTACTCTTCATTGTGGTGTGTGGGCTTCTCGTTGCAGTGGCTTCTCTTGTTGGGGAGCTCAGGCTCTAGGCACGCGGGCTTCAGTAGTTGTGGCTCACGGGCTCAGTAGTTGTGGCGCACGGGCTTAGTTGCTCTGCAGCGTGTGGGGTCTTCCCGGACCAGGGCTTGAACCCGTGTCCCCTGCATTGGCAGGTGGATTGTTAACCACTGCACCACCAGGAAGTCCCACCCACCCACACATTTTCTTTGGAAGGAATTTAGGACTGGAAAATAACTGTGGAGCAAACATCTTTGTGGATGATTGAACAGTAAAAAATCATGGTTAGCAAAACAGACAACTAACAAAATGTATGATGTAAAATGTAGAGGAAATCAGATTTCTGTTCAAAAATATAGTGAAAATAGAATGAGTAGCAATTCTAAAATAATGATTGTAACAATAGCTACCATGTGCTAATTTCCACACTTCTCACAACAGTTCTGTTAGGCAGTAGAGAAGGAGGAAACAGGACATAGCCAGCAAGGGACAGAGCCAGGACTCAGCAGACCCAGGGGACCATGCTCTTAGGACTAGGCAGGATGGCCTTCCAACCATGAACGAGACTCAGAGTCCCCCCGGGGCTCTGTCTCCTCCAGGGAAGGCTTCCTCGTCGTGTGAGATGTGAGGAAAAGCGGGTGCTGTGAGGCCTCGTGTACAGAATGTTGAGGGAGAAGTGGGCTCCCCAGAGTTGGTCTAGAAAGGAGAGGGTCCTTCAGAAGAGGCCAAAGAGCCTCTGGGATGCTATTAGTGCCATTTTATATCCACACACGAGCAACACTCAGCACTAAGCAAGGTGGTTGGGTGTCATGACCTTGGAGGTCTCTGGGGCATCGTTCAACCCAAGGAAACAAAGTGGACAGTCTTAGAATAGCAGTTCCCCAAACTGAGACTGGTCCATTAAAATATTTTCCACAGTTTATGGCAAATTGAAAAATTAGGACAATATTTTATAAAATTTTATATAGAGATGGAAGTATTGAATTTAGAAGATTATCCTTTATGTCCTGCATGGTTAGGGCAGGGACTCTGGGGCCTGCTGGCCAGAATTCAGGTCCCATCTCAGCCCCCTGCTAGCGGTCACTGAACTCTCTGCACCTCAGATTCCTCCCTTGTAAAAGGCAGTAATAATGGTACCCATGGCCATAGTTTTGAGAATTAAATGAGTCCATTTAACTTCTGGGCACTCAGAACAGTATACACAGTAAAAGTATTTATTATTCCTACTTTAAGTGTTAAAATGCCCTACCTTTCAGAAAATGATAGTGACAGTAGACGGAGGTTTTTGGTTTGGTTAGTTGGTTTTTTTAATGTCGCTACTTGGCAATGTGAAAAAAGCTGCAACCTTACGTTTGCCCTCCATGGTTTTCTTTTTTTTTTTTTGTACTCATCTCTGATATCCAAAAGTCTATAAACTACTGGTTTAGAATCAACTGGTAGACCCAAAATGATAGAATTTTTCTTTGTAACTTACTCATTCTCTCCCAAACACTCCAGCTTCCTAAAATTCTTTCCAGGGCTTAGAAGGGTACCTGGTATAAAATAAGGTCTAGACTTAGACACTTTATTATTGTCTATAAATTTTTCCACAGTTTTCCCGATTATCTCATTAGGGTACATCTAGAAGTAGAATTGTGAGGTCAAAGGGTAATGACGGTAAAGTTGTGATTCTTGTTACTTAGCTGTCCCCCCAGAGGCCTGTGCGTGAGAGGCTGTCCTCACAGCCCTCGCGTCCTCTGTCACATCCAGGCCGTGACGCTGTCCACGTGCCTGACTGAGTGCAGGACGTTTCGGGTCTGCAGGGAGGGCAGTCAAGGCAGGAGGTGAGACAAGGCGGCTCCCAGCCCTCTGACCCCACGGTCGCCCCAGGAGATCGTGTTCAAGGCAGAAGCTTTCACAGGACGACAGCGCATCGGGCCTCCCTAAAGCAGCCAGTTTCTGTTTGAGAGACAGGCTGAGTTTCCCCCGCGAGACACCCTGATTCAAATTCAGGGTGTTCCCCTGGGCTGGGACAGAGTCTAGCTCTCTGCATACTGCTTGGGTAGAAAGGACAGGATGCACCTGCAGAGAACACTCCTTCTTTATAAATCAAGAACCAGTAGCCAACAGAGAAAGGGGTGTTTTTAATCTTGTCGTGTTGCTCATTTAAAGGTGTGTCCAGTTCAGGCCCTTAGTAGCAAAGACGGTGTCATTGCCCAATGCCACACTGAACATGCTCAACCCCTTTCCCCCGCAGCTCTCCATACACGAGACAGACGACCCCAGTGACAAGCGTTTCCTCGTGGTGATGAAAGGGGCCCCCGAGCGGGTCCTGGAGAAGTGCAGCACCATCATGGTCAACGGCCAGGAGCAGCCTCTGGACAGGAGCACGGCCAAGGCCTTCCACACGGCGTACATGGAGCTGGGCGGCCTGGGGGAGCGCGTGCTGGGTGAGCAGAGCCCTGATCCCGCCCGTGAGGCCCGCGGCTCTCTGCCGGCCTCCGGCACACGAGGAGACGGGCCTGTGATGTAGCGGAGTAGCTCTGGCGTCCACTTGAGTCATAAAGGAGGAATGGTCAACGTACAAGACACACTGTGATGGATAGTGTGAGGGGCGGGCCCTTCCAGATCAGGGAAATCTGGGAAGTTACCGTGGCACGGGTTGCATTTCATTCTGGACTTTGAGTGAGGGAACTTGAAGGGAGGTAGGGAGCGCACTCACGCAGAGGGAACCTCGTGGGCCAGAGCACAGCGGTGGGAACGGATGGAGTGGCACGCGCCTTGTCGAGGCTGCAGGTGGACGAGGTACCACGGTCCTGGGACACAGGGCTAGAAGGGTCGTGTGGAGGTTGGCTTGCAGCGCCCTTCTTGGCGGGGACAGGAGCAGAGTGGGTCTCAGCAGGAGGTGCTGCCCTCACTCAGGCGAAAAGGGATTTGATCCCAGGCAACGGGAACGTGAAGGTCACATACAGAGACTGTGGAGGCAGAATTGGTAAGACTTAGCAGCTAATTAGAGGGGAAAAGTAAGTTTAAAAAACTGTTGAGGGGCCTTCCTGGTGGCGCAGTGGTTGAGAGTCCGCCTGCCGATGCAGGGGCACGGGTTCGTGCCCCAGTCTGGGAAGATCCCACGTGCCGCGGAGAGGCTGGGCCCGTGAGCCATGGCCGCTGAGCCTGCACATCCGGAGCCTGTGCTCTGCAACGGGAGAGGCCACAGCAGTGAGAGGCCCGCGTACCGCAAAAAAAAGAAAGAAAAAAAAAAAAAATGTTGAAGTTTCCCACTGAGCAGTTAGGGAAAACGTACTGCCAGTAACTGAGAGAAGGTGTCGTTAGAGGTGGAAGGAACCTTAGAAGCGCGGCCACCGTGGCAGAAGCCTGTCAGTGGCAACGTAAGGGGTATCACAGGACATGTTCTGCTGGGAGAATCGGGGGCCAACGAAACAGCAGCTCTGAACTACAGGGTGATGGATGGGTTCAAGGTAGCAGAAGTTCATACTGACGATAAGGCTCGTTAAACATCGTGAGAGCTCTTGCCAGTAGAGATGGAATCTGGAATGTGTGTTTCTAAAGGACATTTGAGTCTGTAAAGCAAATAAAATACATAAATGAGTTGATAATGCTTGAAGCGCGCCCCCCAGCACCAAGCATCCTTTCAAGGCAGGATTGCTGCCCGTCTGAGTTGCTCTAGGACCCTCACGTCTGACCTTTCCCTCCCACGTGATTAAAGGTTGAACATCGTGCCCTTCCCCTGACGCCCCAGTTCCTTCCCTGGTCTACGCAGGAGCACATTTTGTTTTCTCTGCCGAAAAGGGCCTTCCCACCGCCTGTCCTCCCTTCTTTCCCCGGGAAACATCGACTCCTTGCTCAAGAGTGAGCTCACATGACCTCCTTGGTGAAGTCTTTCCTGTTCTCAGGTGGCTGAGCGTAGCCCTGCTCTGTGGTACTCACCACGCTCCGGGCTCTTCATCTCTTTGTGTCTGTCCCCCACTAAACTGCAACCTCTTGAGAAGTAAAGGCTGTCCACTTCTGGGCTTTCTGTTTCCAGAACATAACAGAGAACCTAATGGGCACAGAGTAAATTATTTTGGGATGAAACATGTCTTTCCTAAAAACAACATGTGTTATGGAACTGAAGGAATTAAACAGTTCTGGTTAAACTCTAAAGTATTGGTAAAATACAAAGGACTGAGAGTGTATGAAAACGTTCCTTCTTTCTTTCATTCTTTTTTCTTTGTTGTTGTTCCTTCTTTCTTGTGTCATTTCTTATCCTAGTTTCATTGACTCCCAAATTTATACCCATTTCAGGTTTCTGTCATCTCTACCTGCCAGCAGACGAGTTTCCAGCAACCTATTCATTTGATGTAGACACAATGAACTTTCCTACTTCCAACTTCTGTTTTGTGGGCCTCTTATCGATGATCGACCCGCCTCGGTCCACGGTCCCTGATGCGGTCACCAAGTGCCGGAGTGCAGGGATCAAGGTGGGACTTACACATTCCTGAATTAACAAGTCCTCCATTGATGTTGGATCCCTTTCTAGGAACATTTGTCATGGGAGAGTCAGTATTTAGGTCTCTTCAACTAAATGTCATAATTCCCCTTTTTTTAGTCTCCACTTTCACTGTACTAAGATTTTAGTAACTGTCCCATAAAAGCAAAGTGATTGTGTCTGTGTGGAATAAACCACAAGAGTAACTGCAGCGAGCAGAAAGCTGTGTCCCTGTGCCATGAGGTGGTCACATCTTGCCCTAGACTGTGATAGACAGTAATAGGTTTTATTGCTTAATCTCGAGGTCCAGCTTCCATACTCCATTTCCCTCCTGATACAAAAGCCAAAATGTGAATTCCATTACCGTGTAAATCCCAAGGCTGTGCAGCGTCATGAAGCTGCCCAAGGAGACATCCTGTCAGCCCTTTCACATATAAGTTATGTCCGAAGGAAAGGCTGGATGTCAGAGGAGGAAATGTAAGAAGCTTAGGAGCAAGGGTAGATCTCGTGGGATCAGTGTGCCCTTCAAAGACAGCTGCTTCCTTGACCTACAGATCAAGGACGGCTCATTAGGGCAAAGCATAGTCACCCCTAGCCGTGCTGTACGGGGCCATGGTGGAGCAGGCGATGCCAGAGTGGTCCCTGCTCGGGTACCTGAGTCCCTCACCGTCCACATGCCCTTCTCACTGTTTGTGTTCTAGATCATCATGGTTACTGGCGATCATCCAATCACAGCCAAAGCTATTGCCAAGAGTGTAGGTATCATTTCCGCCAACAGTGAGACGGTGGAAGACATTGCAAAACGCCTCAACGTTGCTGTGGCACAGGTTAACAAGCGGTGAGCTCAGAACCCACCCAGCAGAACTCAGGTTCTTAGCCACGGGGCCCTGTTGCCTCTAAAGAGCCATGCTGTGGGTGCAAACCCCTTCCTGCCAGATATCCTCTCAGGGTTATGCGAGGCTGCTTTACTCTATAATGTATGTATCCATTCCTTCCTCAAAATTGGATTGAGCGCCGGACATGTGCCAGGCATGGTACTGATACCATGAGGGTTACCTGTATGCATGTCTTGTATGAAATTTCAACCCAATGAAGTAGATCTGAAAACTTAAGTGCCTGACTTAGCGTGAAGAAACTGAAGCAAAGACTTTACAGGAAATTACCAGCCATTGATGCAGTTGTATAATCAAGAATATTGAGAACACTTTGCATTCCATGTGCCCTCCCAGTCTGCATCTTGCGTATTTATTCCATTGGCTTCATAATGTGTAGCTGTGGAAACATACTTCTCTTTACTTTTTACTTGGTAGTAAATAGAATGGAAGCTTCGTAAGGAAAGACTGTTTTTCTTGTGTCTCCTAATTCTTTAAATCATGTTCATCCTTTAGTCCAGTCATCTGTCCATTTGTTCTGTATTCTTTCAACAAATAATTGTTGAGTGCCTAGTGTCTACCAGGCACTGTGCCAGACACTGGAGCTATAGCAGAAACAGACCAGACACTCTCCCCACATTTGGGGAGCTTTCCATTGAGCCAGAAGGGAAGAAAAATAAATTAACTGTGATGTGGTAAGTTCAGTGAAGGACACACAGGGACGAAGGAGCTGGCAGTGGGAGCCTGGACTGTTGATCATTTATATGAGTCAAAGGCTCCAAAGTCTTAGTTTGAAAATTAGTGTCATTGGCTTTATTATACTTTCATGCATGTGGGGAAAAAAGGGAAAAACCAAAGAGCCTCTTCTAGTTTACCCAAGCTTTTATGCCTTTTAGGAACATAGAGCTGTCAGGTAGTGAATTACTACCAGGGCAACGAATTACCAGTTAAGACAACCAAACAGTTGAACGGCCTCTGGGCACAGCAACGGTATCTGAAGTCCAAGGGTCTCCACTGCTCCTTTGTGTCAATAGCATTCATCTATGAAGACAGGTTTGGAGCTTTTGTTTATCTGTTTTGATTTTTTAAATAATAGGATTATACTTTTTCCTACAAGTTACCACACAGGAGAAAGGGGTGGATGCTTTGTGAACGTTTTCAATTGTCCACTGTATCAACTCCAGCTTCATGATCATAGAATAACACTTTTTGCAGCTCTGGGGAGAAAGGAAACACCCTTTCTTTCTTAACTTACTTTTATTTGTATATATTTTTTTTTAATTTTTTTATTTACTTTTTTATTTATTTATTTTTGGCTGCATTGGGTCTCCGTTACTGAGTGCGGGCTTTCTCTGGTTGCGGCGAGCAGGGGCTACTCTTTGTTGTGGTGCGTGGGCTTCTCATTGCGGTGGCTTCTCTTGTTGCAGAGCACGGGCTCTAGGGGTGCGGGCTTCAGTAGTTGTGGCTTGCGGGCTCTAGAGCGCAGGCTCAGTAGTTGTGGCGCACAGGCTTAGTTGCTCCGCGGCGTGTGGGATCTTCCCAGACCAGGGCTCCAACCCGTGTCCCCTGCACTGGCAGGCGGATTCTTAACCACTGTGCCACCAGGGAAGCCCCATGTATATACATTTTCTTACCAGAATATAGGAAGACCTGTAGTTTGAGTCAAGTGCTAGAATTCCAATATTTAGCACCGATAGGAAAGAACAGACCTAAAAAAAAAGGAAAAAAGCTCAGAACTTTAAGAATGAAAAAAGCATGCAGTGTTTTGTACTTAAGGATGTTTAAGCTGAGATTAGAAGGCTGGAGTGTTCACCAAGGGAAGGGAAGTTGACGTAGCAGGACGTGTGAGGCCTTTGCACGGAGAGTCCGGAGGCTCAGAACTGAGAAGCCTAGTGGGCTGCTGGCAAGAGTCAGAAGGGACAGATGGCATGGGCTGCACCCAGCCCTGCAGACCGAGTAGGGATTCCGGGGTCTGCTCAAAGCACAGCGGAAGCCTCGGGAGAGTGTGCACAGGGGACAGCACAGTCAGATCTGCACAGAGTTTCTAGAACCTCACTTTTATAGTCAGCAGTTAAAAGCTTTCCTCAGAGAAGACCTCAATAAACTTTTCTCCCTGCATAGCTCATGGCATAGCAGACACTATAAATAGGAAATGACAGTAAAGAATTGTTACCCATGTGTTTAGGCATACGCTGGATTCTAGGACCCAAAACGTACAAACAGGCAGGTTTTTTTTACCCTCCTTTTACTTGTTGAGTAAAGCATTGCCCCGGGAAGTACCACCTCTCACACATTCCTGGAAGGAAATGGCTAATTGGCTTTTTCCTACTGTTGAGTGACGCAAGGAAATGCCTTATTTGTCAGCCTTAGTTCACTGTCTTGAAATGAGACCAAAGTATCCCCAGTACTCACACACCCGGTTATCCCACCAGAGGACTAGGTGTCAGGACTTTGGGTTCCAGGTAAAATCAAAGAAGTTCAGCCCACCTCCCGCCCAGAACAGTGTTTCAACCTTGAGCCTCAGCCAGTTCCTTCTGCCCTTCTAGGGACGCTAAGGCCGCTGTGGTGACCGGCATGGAGCTAAAGGACATGAGCCCGGCGCAGCTGGACGAGCTCTTGGCCAACCACTCGGAGATCGTCTTTGCCCGGACGTCCCCCCAGCAGAAGCTGATCATTGTGGAGGGCTGTCAGAGGCAGGTGGGTGGACGCAGCACTGGAGGAGCCTTCCAGGTCTGTCACCATCCCACGGGGACATGCAGCGCTGAGCGCTGGGCCCCCATCCTCACCACCCCACATCTCCACCCGTCGGGGCTGACCCTCTGCTCACCCTGGGGCCTTGCTGCAGGCTCCCCAAGGGCCTTGCGACAGGGAAGTTTGGAGCTATGGGGGATGTGAGTGGACGCAGAACAGAAAGCGCAAAGCCATAAGACAGCGTACCCACTGTCGCCTGCACACACACTGGGTTTTCTCCCTCCAGGTTTGTGGAGATATAATTGACGCACAGCACTGTGTAAGTTTAAGGCGTGCAGCGATCTGACTTGCGTGTGTCATGAAATGATTACCACAGTAAGTTTAATGAACAGCTGTCTCATAAAGGTACAAAATTAAAGAAAAGCATATGTCCTGAAATGATTACCACAGTAAGTTTAATGAACAGCTGTCTCATATAGATACAAAATTAAAGAAAAGCATATGTCCTGAAATGATTACCACAGTAAGTTTAATGAACAGCTGTCTCATAAAGGTACAAAATTAAAGAAAAGCATATGTCCTGAAATGATTACCACAGTAAGTTTAATGAACAGCTGTCTCATAAAGGTACAAAATTAAAGAAAAGCATATGTCCTGAAATGATTACCACAGTAAGTTTAATGAACAGCTGTCTCATAAAGGTACAAAATTAAAGAAAAGCATATGTCCTGAAATGATTACCACAGTAAGTTTAATGAACAGCTGTCTCATAAAGGTACAAAATTAAAGAAAAGCATATGTCCTGAAATGATTACCACAGTAAGTTTAATGAACAGCTGTCTCATAAAGGTACAAAATTAAAGAAAAGCATATGTCATGAAATGATTACCACAGTAAGTTTAATGAACAGCTGTCTCATAAAGGTACAAAATTAAAGAAAAGCATATGTCCTGAAATGATTACCACAGTAAGTTTAATGAACAGCTGTCTCATAAAGGTACAAAATTAAAGAAAAGCATATGTCCTGAAATGATTACCACAGTAAGTTTAATGAACAGCTGTCTCATATAGATACAAAATTAAAGAAAAGCATATGTCATGAAATGATTACCACAGTAAGTTTAATGAACAGCTGTCTCATATAGATACAAAATTAAAGAAAAGCATATGTCATGAAATGATTACCACAGTAAGTTTAATGAACAGCTGTCTCATATAGATACAAAATTAAAGAAAAGCATATGTCATGAAATGATTACCACAGTAAGTTTAATGAACAGCTGTCTCATAAAGGTACAAAATTAAAGAAAAGCATATGTCATGAAATGATTACCACAGTAAGTTTAATGAACAGCTGTCTCATATAGATACAAAATTAAAGAAAAGCATATGTCATGAAATGATTACCACAGTAAGTTTAATGAACAGCTGTCTCATAAAGGTACAAAATTAAAGAAAAGCATATGTCATGAAATGATTACCACAGTAAGTTTAATGAACAGCTGTCTCATAAAGGTACAAAATTAAAGAAAAGCATATGTCATGAAATGATTACCACAGTAAGTTTAATGAACAGCTGTCTCATAAAGGTACAAAATTAAAGAAAAGCATATGTCATGAAATGATTACCACAGTAAGTTTAATGAACAACTGTCTCATATAGATACAAAATTAAAGAAAAGCATATGTCATGAAATGATTACCACAGTAAGTTTAATGAACAGCTGTCTCATATAGATACAAAATTAAAGAAAATTAAAAAAAAATTTTTTCCTGTGATGGGGACTCAGGATGAATTCTCAACAGCTTTCCTGTAATGTTGTATGTTACATCCCCAGTACTCCTTGTAACTGGGAGTTGGTACCTTTGACCCCCTTCCTCCAATTCCACCTCCCCTCACCCCCCCACCTCTGGTAACCACAAATCTGATCTCTTTTTTTATGTGTTTGTTTGTTTGTTTGTTTTTACGTATAACTGAGCTACAACACTGTTAGTTCCTGGTATGCAACATAATGATTTGATATTTCTTTACAATTCAAAATGATCACAACAATTAATTCAATTACCACCTGTCACCTTACAAAGATATTACATGTTGACTGTGTCTCCCACGCTGTACATTTCACCCCTGCAACTCATTTATTTTGTAACTGAAAGTGTGTCTTCATCCCCCATGCTTGTTTCACTCAACACCCCCACCCTCCCCTCTGGCAACCACCTGTTCTCTGTATCTATGACTGTTTCTGTTTTGTCATGTTTGTTCATTTGTTTTGTAGATTCCACATATAAGTAAAATCATACGCTATCTGTCTTTCTCTGACTTATGTCATGTGGAGCATAACACCCTCTAGGTCCATCCACATTGTTGCAACTGACAAGATTTCATTCCTTTTTTTTATGGCGGAGTAACAAATTTACACACCACATCCTCTTTATCCATTCACCTATTCATGGGCATTTGGGTTCCTTCCATATCTTGACTATTGTAAATAATACTGCAATGAACATTGGGGTGCATGTATCTTACCTAATTGGTGCTTTTGTTTTCTTCAGAAAAATACCCAGAAGTGGAATTGCTGGATCCACTGGTAGTTCTATCTTTAAATTTCTGAGGAACCTCCATACTGGTTTCCATAGTGTCTGCACCAATTTACAGTCCTATCAACAGTGCACAGGTGTTCCCTTTCTTCCATATCCTTGCCAACACTTGCTATTGGTTGTATTTTTTTTAAGTCTTTATTAAATTTATTACAATATTGCTTCTGTTTTATGTTTTGGTTTTTTGGCCACGAGACACGTGGGATCTTACTTCCCCAACCAGGGATTGAACCCGCACCCCATGCACTGGAAGGCGAAGCCTTAACCACTGGACCGCCAGGGAAGTCCCTGGTTGTCATTTTGATAATAGCCATTCTCACAGGTGTGAGATGGTACATCATTGTGGCTTTGATTTGCATTTTCCTTATGATTAGTGGTATGGAGCATCTTTTCATATGCCTGTTGGCCACCTATATATCTTCTTTGGAGAAATGTCTATTCAGGTTCTCTGTCCAGTTTTTAATTGGATTGTTTATTTTTTAATGTCAGGTTGTATGAGGTCTTTGTATAGTTTGGATATTAACCCCTTGTTGGATATATCATTTGCAAATATCTTCTCCCATTCAGTAGGTTGCCTTTTTGTTTTGCTGATAATTGCCTTGGCTGTGCAAAAGCTTTCTGGTTTGATATAGTCCCACTTGTTCACTTTTGCTCTTGTTTCCCCTGCCTGAGAAGAGAGATCCAAAAGAAATATTGCTAAGACTGATGTCAAAGGTGTACTGCCTATGTATCCTTCTAGGAGTTTTACGGTTTCATATCTTACATTTACATTTAAGTCTTTGATCCATTTTGAGTCTATTTTTGTATATGGTGTGAGAAAGTGGTCCAGTTTCATTCTTCTGCATGTAGCTGTCCAGTTTTCCCAACATCATATAGTAAAGAGGCTGTCTTTCCTCCATTGTATATTCTTGCCTCATTTGTTGTAGGTTAATTGCCCACATTAGTGTGGGTTTGTTTCTGGGCTCTCTGTTCTGTTCCATTGATCCATGTGTCTGTTTTTTGTGCCAGTACCATACTGTTTTGATTACTGTAGTTTTGTGGTATAGTTTGAAATCAGGAAGTGTGATACCTCCAGCTTTGGTGTTTTTTCTCAAGATTGTTTTGTCTATTTGGGGTCTTTTATGGTTCCATACAAATTTTATAATTACTTATTCTACTTCTGTGAAAAATGTCATTGATATTTTGATAGAGATGGCATTGAGTCTGTAGATTGCCTTGGGTAGTATGGTCATTTTAACAATATTATTCCAATCTAGGAACACAGTATCTCTTTCTATCTGTTTGTGTCATCTTCAGTATCTTTCATCAGTGTCTTATAGTTTTCCGAGTACAGGTCTTTTACCTCCTCAGTTAAATTTATCCCTAGGTATTTTATTCTTTTTGATGCAATTGTGAGTGGGATTGTTTTCTTCATTTCTCCTGAGAGTGCGTTGTTAGTGTATAGAAATGCAACAGATTTCTATTTGCTAATTTTGTACTTATTAGTTCTAATAGTTTTCTGGTGGAGTCTAGGATTTTCTTTGCTTAGTCTCAGGTCATCTGCAAACAGTGACAGTTTCACTTCTTCCTTTCCAATTTGGATTCACATTGGTTTTAATTATTCGCACACATCTTGTTTGGAGCTTGTTGCTCTTGCTTCTGGGATTTGCTGTCTTAATCTCTCCCCCCAAACCCAAAGCGGGCCTTCATTTTGCCTCTGGCTGACCTCGCAGCCTCAAGACAAAGGGAGTGGGTGTCTCCTGCCCAGGCTGCTCACTCACCTCCTCTTGGTGTCCCCATAGGATGCTATTGTCGCTGTGACAGGGGACGGAGTTAACGACTCCCCGGCTCTAAAGAAGGCAGACATCGGGATCGCCATGGGGATAACGGGTTCTGATGCAGCCAAAAGTGCAGCCGACATGGTCTTGCTGGATGACAACTTCGCGTCCATCGTCACAGGGGTGGAGGAAGGTGAGTGGGGTCTCAAGGGGTCTTAGCGAGGGCTGGGGCCACCTGCAAAATCAGAAGCGAGTCCTATAAGGAGAAACGTAACGTCTTTGCCTAGGTCGCCTGATCTTTGACAACCTAAAGAAGACTATCGCATACACCCTGACCAAGAACATCGCTGAGCTCTGCCCCTTTCTGATCTACATCATCGCTGGGCTTCCCCTGCCCATTGGCACCATTACTATCTTGTTCATTGACTTGGGCACAGACATAGTAAGTAGCCCTAAAGGGAACAGCGTCTGATAAATCCCCCAGGTGATGGAAACTTCAGAGTCATTACCTTCAAGAGCAAGAGATGCACTAAATCAATGCTTCTCAAACCTCGACGTGATGGGGCCTGAAGTTCTGCATTTCTGACAAGCTCTTAAGTGATGCCGAGTTTGCTGGTCCACCAACCACACTTCAGAGCAAAGGACTAGAGAGATCTGTCATATGTTTGAAAATTAAAACCACTGCGCTCCATATAAGAACTTTTCAAGATATAAGTTCTTCACCATTCCGAAAAAGCATGCCATTAGTCAGTTTCAGCTCACAGGCCTCCCTTTTCTTTTGAGAAGATGCAGATGTCATCAAAGTAGTCCCTGTACTGCTGGGGGCCCAGTGGCTGAAGTGATAACCCACAGCCACTCCTTGTTAAGTAAAAGAATCTGTGACCCCGAAGCCCCTCACCAAACACAGTAAGAAGTAGCCACGATTAACACTCTGTAAAGCGGCACGCTGACCTACAGTAACGTCACCTAAACCCTCTCCCCTTCTCGGACGAATCCCTTTAAGAAAGCTTCGTGGCAGTTATTCCCGTGGCTCTGGCTTACACAGGTGACAGGCAGCAGCAGAACTCATAGCCCTGCAAGTTGCCGCCTCCTCCCTCGTCTCATAGGACAGCTGCAGGGCACCCTCCACGCTGCAGGGGGCTGGGGGTATCTTTACGTTAGTGGGGAGCTGAGGCCCCAGAGCCTGCAGTCAGATCACTTTCCAGGCCGTTGAAGTTTGCTCATTTTCTCCACTCTAGTGGTTCTTCCAGGCATCACCAGGGACCTGGTTAGAAATGCAGATTCTCTGCCCTCCAGCGGGGGAGGACCTGTGAGAGGACCACTGGTCAGTGGCCGGGCGAAGTGGGAGACGACAGAAGGAGAGAAAAGCGCTTTATAACTAGCATTGTTTAGAACTGGAAGCACAAGGCAATGATCAGAAGCCAACTGATTCTTAAATTCTCTACAGACGACACACCCTGAGGCCTGCACCCTGGAGAGACCCGTTCCCTAACCCCACTGCCACGCCCCGGCCCCTGGCTATGCAACTGCTGTCCCCTTGTGTCATAGTGTTTCAGCGCCGGGCCTCACGGGGTCTCTCTCCCTCTAGATTCCCTCCATCGCCCTGGCTTATGAGAAAGCTGAAAGTGACATTATGAACAGGAAGCCTCGCCACAAGAAGAAGGACAGACTGGTGAACAAGCCACTTGCCGTGTACTCCTACCTGCATATTGGTGCGAGGAGGGGCCTCCCAGAGAATTCTTTTCGCCTTGTGGGGCGGGGTTGGGACGTGAGGAGGAACCCAGAGGAGAATGAGGTCGGGGCAATTCTGAAGTCATTACAGAACCTCTTCTGTTCTTTCAGGCCTCATGCAGGCCCTGGGAGCTTTTGTTGTATATTTCACCGTGTACGCGCAGGAGGGCTTTCGACCCAGCACTCTCCTTAACCTCCGGGTGGAGTGGGAAAAGGGCTACGTGAACGACTTGGAAGACAGCTATGGACAAGAATGGGTAAGGGCGGGCCCTCCAGCAGTGTCCTCCTGGGAACCGTGAGGGGACAAAGCAGGTGACAGCTTTCTCGGTTAACGGGGCTTGTGGGCCCCTTGGTCACAGCGGTTTGCCTCTGTCGGGGCTCAGCTCACCTCTCGAGTTAGGTGCCTAGAGCTCACCTTTTCACATTAGCTTTGCGATAGGTGTGTAAGAGTAACCAGCCAACATTGCCACAGTTGGGCCAAATCCATTAAGTTAGCGTCTTTTCCTACTCAGCCCGTTAAAGGCAAGAAAGGTTTCTTTCCAACCACAAGGAGGGGATCCTCGCTCAGTCTTGGTGAGGGGGAGAGAGTAGAGGCTTACGGAAGTGTGCTGATGCCTCCCTGAAGCTTCCATCCTGGCCCTCATGGACTTCTCTTTCTCTGGCCGTTGACAGACAAGCTACCAGAGGAAATACCTAGAATGGACGGGCTACACAGCATTCTTTGTTGGCATCATGATCCAGCAAATAGCAGATCTGATCATCAGGAAAACCCGGAGGAATTCCATCTTCCAGCAGGGTCTCTTCAGGTACGGCCGGCATCCACCCTCATGGTTCAGCCTGGGCCTTTGCTGCCGGGATGACGACGCGTTGACTGTGCTGGGTGTGTGGGGCTGAGCCTGGGAGTTCAGAATCTGTTCGCTTTTGTGTCTTACAGAAATAAAGTCATCTGGGTGGGGATTGCCTCGCAGGTTATCATCGCGCTAATCCTCTCCTACGGCCTCGGGAGTATCGTGGCCCTGAACTTCACGATGCTTCGGTGAGGTTCCCTTCAACGGTGGGGAGGGAGGAGTGAGCCGCCATCTGCTGTCACGGCCTAAATAATCACTAGGGTTCCAGAGACTCTTTCCCCTCAAGTCTTTCAAAGGAGGTAAAATGAAACCGGTTTTATATCAGTCTGAGCCTTTGACCTGCTAGTTTTTTTCAGAAGACGAGGTGGGTTTTCCATCCCTCACCATCCCATCTGTACCCTCGTCCGGCAGACCACTTCCCAGGCAGGCGTTGTTTCTAGTGGTCACAGTCCAGTGTGGTTTTACGCTGTGTGACGCAGTGGCGTCGTTCTCTCCAGTGAGGCAGGGAAGTGACCGAGAAGCTCCTCCACTTGTGGGGCGGGCCCCCCTCTGGGTGCGTGGGTCTCATCTCCCTCCCTCCGCCCCCTCCCAGGCCTCAGTACTGGTTCGTGGCTGTACCACACGCTGTTCTGATCTGGGTGTATGATGAGGTGCGGAAACTGGCCATCAGACTCTACCCTGGAAGTAAGTAGTAGTATGATTTGGGGGTCTCTGTCTAGTGCAACAGACTCCCCTCAGTTTCTAGCTTACTGTTTTCTACCTCTATAGGCTGGTGGGATAAGAACATGTACTATTAAGATCACCTTACTTCCCGAGCCCCCAGCTGCACGTCAGAATGTTCTTCATCTTCCGGCCGCCAGCTGGGCGATTGCAGCCGTGGGGACATCGTCAGAACGCGTTTAAGAAATGACAGAACTGTAGGAAAGATGCTCACTAATGTTTTGTAATTTAAAGCAGAGATTTAACTGTTTATACATGATTTTAATTTATATATCTATCTCGTTATTTTAAAATATGTGAATTTCAAGGGAACGGTGTAGGGAAGCATGGCGTGTTTATATGTATATAAAGGTCACTCGTGTTAAATAATCTCGGGTAATCCAGACATCTGCTGGGGTCTCGCTGTCCCTTAATTCTAGACAGGACTGCTCAAACCTCCATTCTACACTCTGTTAAAAGTCCAGTGACCTCCCTAAGATTCCTGTGAATTCCCAGGGAATTTATTACTTCACAGTCACCTTGCTCAGAAAAGGCTAATTCAGCTAGAGGTTTGCAAGGGATGAAGCGATGGCACATTTACATCACAGCAACTGGGACGACCTCAGTTTGACTCTGAGGCGTGGTCCTGTGATGCCCTCCCTCCTCCCGAGCTGACCACCCTGACCACCAGCTCCAAAAGGGAGCCCCGGGGGGCGTTGGCATAGGCTAGCCCCAGGTTCTCCCCTGGCCCAAAAGGGTTTTCATTTACCAGGATTCATCCTCAGTGGAGGACCATTGTGACTTAACACGTAATATTTATTTCTTGTAAGACAGTCGCAAAGCACTCTGCAGCACTAATTTTATGTTTCATGCTTTAACTTATTCATGTGTAACATGTGTGCTCACACCCATATTGACACCCCAGAGAGGCCTCGTTTTTAAGTAAAAGATGTTTTATAAAACTAGGCCTGAGGGTGGTGTTCTAATTAATTTGAGTTTGTCTAAAATGCAGAGCATAGGACAGATGTGATTTCAATTTTTTTTTTTTTTTTTACTTCTTCTGGTCATTTTACTTTTCCATGGAAGGTCTGAACTCTTCCCTCACCAACATCGTTGCTTTGTCCCCTCTCTGATGTGCGCACACTTTTAAGGCAGAATTTCTGTGGAAGGGTCTGTCCGTCAGCAGCAGCGTGCGAGAGAAAGCTGTTTTCACAGCCTTTCCGTCATCAGCTGCACGCCCAGCACAAACTGATTTGACAGGATGACATTGGTGAGCTTTTCCCATTCAGTGGCTGCTTCTCCACCTCTTCTCCATCATTCGCGCAGGCAAGGACATTCCGCTGCTGACGGCACTAGGTTGTGTCTCTGGAGCAGGAAAAGGGAGTCTTGGAGCCATGGTTCTCTGCCGTGTTCTCAGGGCCATCATTGTAACTTCATGTAAATAGATCATAATGTACTGTGTCACTGTGTGTATTGAAGTTAACATAATGTATTTAATCTCGAGGGTTTTCATCTCTGTCTTCAGCTGCAATTATCACTGGACTAATCTGACGTTAGTAATTCAGTGAACCAGAACCCTTTCCAGGCAGCGTCATGACGGCCTTCTCATTCCAGTCCTGGCAGGGCAGTAATGCTTCCTAAACTTCAACTAAGAATAATCTGTCCTCACTCTTTTCCCTGCCAGGCTGTCCAAGTGCCCCTAGCTGTGATGGCTGGCAGCTTATGGTCCTGCCAGAGCCAGTGGGAGAAGGCTGTAAATAGAGCACAAAGCTGTAAGGGGTTTATGGTAGGTTGGATTACACTTGAAAGGAGTTAAATTTGAAGTAGAGGAACCCTGTCTGGAATAACTTTCATATTGTACGTACCTACCCTCGCAAAAAGCTGACACTCAAATGTTTGTAAAATGAATAAGTAACAAATTTAAGGAATCACAGAAATTATATCAAGTTATATCAAGTAGCTTGATTAAGTTTTAGACAGAAAAGAGGCAATAAAATCTCATATCAGAGGGTTTTTGTTTTGTGTTGTTTTAGAGAGACTGCTTCATTGACCCACTAAGGCCTAGACACTTTTTAGAAAAAATAACAGTTAATTTAAATCTAATTGGTGTGGCAGAGTAAACTCAGAGATATAGAGATGAGGCTGGATTTATAGAGCATGTTTTAAAACAATCTGTTTTATTCTGATTATAAAATTGTAACTCATCTTAGAAAATTTGGAATATCCAAGAGTAAAAAGAAAATTAAAACCACCGAGAATCTCACTACCTAGTTATATACGTAAACAAGAGTGGTTATTTCTTTAGGGTTTTTCTATGCATATATTTATTTTTAGGCAGAATTGAAATATAAAGTTTTCCATTCTGCCTTTTTATTTAACATGGAGGATATGGTTCTAATGACTACGCATTATTCCATATTGAGAGTGCTTTTACCATATCCCCACTGTAGGATGGCGCATCTATTTCCTACTGGTCATCTGTTTGGTTTTTTTTTAAGGTTGCATCTTGTCACTAAATCTTATACCACATATCTCTTTTTTCCATTAATTTATTTATTTTTGTTCGTGATTTTTGGCTGTGTTGTGTCTTCGTTGCTGCGCACAGTCTCCTCTAGTTGTGGCAAGCGGGGGCTGCTCTTCATTTGCTGGGTGTGGGCTTCTCATCGTGGTGGCTTCTCTTGTCGCGGAGCATGGGCTCTAGAGCACACGGGCTTCAGTAGATGCAGCGCGTGGGCTCAGTAGTTGTGGCTCACAGGCTGTAGAGCGCGGGCTCAGTAGTTGTGGCGCACGGGCTTAGTTGCTCCGCCGCTATGTAGGATCTTCCCGGACCAGGGCTCAAACCCGTGTCCCCTGCATCGGCAGGTGGAGTCTTAACCACTGCGCCACCAGGGAAGCCCTATACCACATCTCTTATTATTTTATAATAGATTCCTCAAAATGGAATTAAGGGGTTAAGAGTATTTTTAAGGCTCTTGATAAATAGTGCCAAATTTATTTTCAGATAAGCTGTAGCAATTTATATTACTACCAGCAGTAATAAAGTGAATATCTTGCCTGTCAATAGGACATGAAAGATCTGTCAACTATAAGAGATTTTTATTCACTCAGTGTCTGCCGTGCAGTCTGAGAAAACAGCAGGGACAAGACAGACTCATGGAACTGGTGCTCCAGGGGAGGGGCAGAAAAAGTATCATAAATTGCGATCAGGGTTTTAATAGGTGGAAAGAGGCTTAGATAATTATCGGATGGGGCATTGGGTGAGCCCCCTTTAAAGGGGGGGTCAGGAAAGTCCTTTCCGAGGTGAATGAGCACAGAGGAGAATTCCAGGAGGTGTGGCAGGAACAGGGACGCAACAGGAAGACTGGTTCACCAGGCAGCTGGAGAAGCAGGCGGGAATCTTAGAACACAGGGTCTCCCAGGGTTTCATTGCAAACGCGACACCAGGCTGTTGAAGATTATTAACAAAGGCAGGGACTTGCTCCAGTTCACATGTTCAGGTCACTTTGGCTTCTGTGAGGAGGGTGGGAGCACATCCAGGCAAGAATGGACACGAGCAGGTGAGTTAGGAGCAAGGGAAACGATGATTAAACCGCACAGGTGGTGACAGGTGTGAGGCCCACACGTGAAGCCCTGGGCCCGTGTGTGTGTGTGTGTGTGTGTGTGTGTGTGTGTGTGTGTGTGTGTGTGTGAGATGTCTCCTAACGGGACAGTGTCAGCAGCTGGTAGTTATCAGAAACCTATTATGCCCCGGGTGCTGTGATAACCTAAAAGCACGGTCTCCTTAATGCTCACGACGACCCCATCAGTTAGTAGTGCCGACCTTGCACGACTGTCCAGCACTGTCAGTTCCCCTCCAGTGAAGCGGCTCAACTTTAGAATCTGTGCGGTCATGTCAGGAGAATCTGTGCTTGGACAGAAGACTGCACACTGCACAAAGCGCACCCTTCAGGCACACTGCAGATCCGAGGTTATGGAGAACTGATAGCAGTTCAGAATAGTCCGCGTCTGTGATATGCAAACACAGGGACAGCCCTCCGTCCTCTGGAAAAGCCAGTTTCGCTGCACTTGCACAACCCTCGGGCATCTCCAGATGAACGGGGGCCTCTGCTTCCTTGAACCAGTTCTAGCAACTGCCTAGTTCCCACGTGCGACTGAACAGAAGAAATTTAACACTTGTTCATTTTATATCTGGATGGGAGCCACGATTTTACCTTTTCTTTGAACATTATCCTTTCACACTGAAAAGAGAGGCAGAAAACCAGTATTTACTCCTTTCAGGGGCGCTGGGCCTTGACACAGACACCTGCCCGCTCAGCTGCCGTGCAGGATCAGGGCTCCCCCGGCCAGCACCCGCGCGCGGACTCCAGGGCCGGCTCTGTCCTGCACTTTCGCTTCACTGATGCTGCTTGTTCCGCTTCAGACCAGATCTCTGGGCGGGTTCCCTCTCCTCTGTCCCCATTCCTGGGTCCCGGCCCTCCCCGCAACATACCAGAACCCAACTCAGGGGATTTTATCTTTTTGGTCCAGAGGTTCTAAGATAAAGTGTAATGGAAATTTAAGGCAAAAGCCTGATTCATTTTAAAGGGATAGAAACTCCCTTCTACGGACTTGTGAAGATAAACTGAGATACTGTGGAGAAAAGTATTTTGTAAGCCTGAAAGTACTAGAATTTATTAGTTGGTGTTTTTGCCTACATTTTATATTTGCAACATGGGCTTTCTTCCTCTTGCTTTCATTTCTTGACAAATGAAGCACCTGCTGGACAGGGCACGAGGCTACAGGGTGTGAGCTGAGGATGAGCAACGTGGTGCCGCCTCGGAGCAGGAACGGTGAGACGGGAAAGACAGACTGTAAATAAACTGTCGTCCGGGGCACGACTGGAGGCCACAGCAGAGGCACGGAGGGTTGTGGAGTTCAGGGGCCACCCTCAGGGGCCCAGCTCAAGTTTGACGAGGTGGGATTTCAGTGGCAGAGATGAGGGAGAGCCTCACAGGCACCCGGGGAGGGAAGCGGCAGGGACCAGAGATGCACACACCGGTGGTGGGGGGTGGGGCGGCGGTTGTCACGATGTGGCCCTGGAAGCCGGCGCCCTTGGGGCAGCTTCAAGCTCCCGGGGGAAGTGACGGTAGGGTGGAGACAGCTCCGCCCTCAGAGCTCCCGTGAGCCTGGGCCCATTACTGCCCCCTGTCGTACCTGGGGGGCTGCAGTATCTGTGACCCAAACCCCTGAGAGGCAGAAATGAGCTTCCCTGTGGGGTTAACACCCTAACCCACGCACCCAGGGCCGGAGCAGGGATGGTAGAGCGTCCCCATAAATCGGGAGGCTGATGGCAAACCCTGTCGGTCAGAAAGTGACTGTCCTCAGTGGCCTCCAGCCCTGCGGTGAGCCTCTGACCCCTCCTGACCTGTCCACACAGGCCCTGGTCACCCAGCTCGGGGGCCTTGAGCTGGCTGCTTGCTCCACTGAGACGCCTTCTCCCAGACGCCCCCCAACCCCTGGCTGCTTCCCCTCCCACCCCTCCCGAGTCTCCTGACCAGCACCCCTTCTCCCCAACACTCCCCTCGCCTTCCTGTCTTCCCTTTTCTCCATAGCAGATCCCAGCATCTGTCCTCACGCTTTACTGCTGATCTGCTTTTAGCCTGGAGTGTAAGCTCCAGGAGGGCAGGGACTGCTCAGGAGAGGACCTGCCTGGCACACAGTACAAGCTTAGTAAATGTTTGGTGAATGAATGGCTGGGAGAGCAAGGAACAGACCGTCAACAAGAGAAAGAGGCAAGGGACTTCCCTGGTGGGCCAGTGGGTAAGGCTCTGCGCTTCCACCCAAGGGGGCCCGGGGTTCGATCCCTGGTCAGGGAACTGGGTCCTGCATGCCGCACGGTGCAGCCAGAAAAGAAAAAGAGAGGGAATGAGGCATGAAAAGAGGCTGAGAAACAGGAACATGGAAAGACCTACACTCAGAAGGCAAAGGAAAGAGGGGGCGGACTGATCCCAGAATCTGCGGACTGATCCTAGAATTTGTGAGCAATTTTTCAGAGTAAAGTGTCCTGGGCACTGGTGCCAGATAGAGCTGGTTTGAACACTCTTTGTCACATAGTTTTGTCAGCTCCAGGAGAGGGATAATAATACCTGCCTCATGGGGCAGTTGAGGGAATTAACCGTGAAAAACAAAACCTCATGGGGCAGTTGAGGGAATTAACCATGAACACAATACGTGGTCTAGTGGTTAGGATTTGGCACTGTCACTGCTGGAGGCCCGGGTTCAATTCCTGGTGGGGGAACTGAGATCCCCCAAGAGGTGCGGCCAAAAGAAAAAAAAACGGAATAGTGAGTTTAGTTCTTTTACCATCCTCATGGAGCTCAGCCTACTTTTAGACAAATAATAGGCTCTCAATAGCCATCCAAAAAAAAGTGAACAAATCAGAAAGTACACTGAGCCCAGACTGGGGGTGACAACAGGAAGGGTGTCAGCATTGCATTGCAGGGGATAACGTATATGCTGGCTATCTTTAGGAAAATGCAGTTTGCCTCAAAAAGCAAGGCTAATCATGTGAGACAAAGACCAAGAAAAAAGAGAGTAATTGGATGCTAAAATGGATGGTGCAGAAAAAGAGATTTGAAAAGAGTGTTTGGTGCTGCTGGGAATCCACCACCCGGGTTCAGCCCTGGTGGGGAAGGTTTGTGTACAAAAGGAAGCAGCTTTATGTATAAAAACCATGGTGAAATATGACATTTAATATACTGTTTTCACTAAAATGAGATGGGCCAGTGAATATAGGAATGAGTGTATTGGTTTCCAGAAAATTCCTGTCAATTCAGATGTGAGTTGTATTTGCCATTCAGTTAAAAGGTGAGGAGGTGGGAGAAGGTAAGAGGAGAGTGTCTGAGACAGGCTGAGAATTAAATTTCCCTGGTGAGCCTCCATTCCTCGTAGCTCTCAAATTCCCCTTCACCACAGCGAGCTTAATTAAACACGCCTCCATCATTTGTTCATCTTCTCCCAGAAGCCACCATCCAATGGAGGCCATCCTGTTAGAATCATAACCAGAGTTTGTGACCCGCATTTAATGGCATATCTGACTAGAGTGTGGGGAGTAAGGGTGCATTTACACCCTTACTTGCCACCTTAAAGTGGCAGCTAGAAAATATCATGGCGGGACAACATCTGCCCGAAGAGGTGGCTCTGCTTCTCGAGCTTTGCGTGAAGTGTTTTTATTCTTTTATGACATCAGAGAGGAGGGATGGAGAGCCTCTGCCCGTGAGAAAAGGGCAGGTCAGAGTTCGGAAAGGTCGAGGGCACCCCTCTGGCCAGGTGCCTTACAGCTAACAGCACAGCAGCGCCCTCAGGGACTGTTAGAGTCTGAAACAAGGGGCTGTCGACCCCAGCGCACGCCCCTTGGCCTGCCTCTCCACTGAGGGATCGCAGAGCCTGGGCTTGTCGCTGACTCTGCCCCCCGCTGGGGATTTCCTAATCATAATTCCTTGCTTCAACGCAAGCGAACTAAATCTCTGAAAATATGAGTGTTGTTTCTTCCTTGGTGTCTACAGCTTTACGTTTCCAAAAGAAGAAAATCTGATAGCAGTGGATGTATGTCTTGGAATGGGAGTCACTAGAGAAATGCACATGGGCCACAGAGGAGTCAGGAGAGACCTGGAGAGTGTAAGGTGATGCGAGTGAGAAAATGTCGCTGCCATGTCAGGAAACCAAGCGTGCTGCAGCCATCAGGCCGTCACAGTACAGCGGCCCAGCGGTGAGCCCTGAGGGAACCAGGATGGACCACTGCAGCCCTCCCACACAGCAAACCTCGAGGAGTCTCCAGATGGGAAAACACAGGGAACTGCCCCAGGTAGCTGAGGAATCATTTCAGGGAGCCCAGACTTCTGCATCTTCCCATACATAGAAAAGCACCAAATTCATTACCTTGAGGTGTCTGGTTTTCTTTAACTCACAGTAATCGTTTGATGTTCCAACTACCTAGTCTTCGTGGCAAAAACTCCCTGACCCCTTCAGGGCCGCCTGACACCTGCCTCCGCCCAGGCTGAAGCCCTCAGGTTTGTTTTTTGTATTTTTGAATTAATAATCTAATCTATTATACATTTTAGAAGAACTCATAAGGCTTGTCTTGTACTTTATAGTTTACAAGTCCGTTCATCTATTATCTTGTTTAATCCTCACAGTACCGATATCAGCCCCATTTAGCAGCGAAGGAAGCTGACGCTCAAAGATGTAGAAATCTTCCTCCAGGTTGCACTGAGAAGGGGGGATTTGAATACAGCCCCTGGCCCTCAGGTGCCAGGGTTGTGACCAACTGATGAGGTCTCTTGATAAGGTTTTTGCATATCTGGGAGCTTTGTTTTAAAAAAATGAAAAAAATACCTTCTTATCTTTAGCAACTGCCCTGCATTGGTCTGAATGGTTTTTGTACTCCAGTCTCATTAGAGTTGGGTGATTTAGTTTCTTTTGCTAACCTTGATATAGTTCTTTAGGGAATTAATTTCTCTGGCATTGTGAACTGTGAAGCCCTCAGTTTTGTCCACCGAATAGAACATAACTCTCAACTTCTAGGTTGTGCATTTTTTTTTCCCATCGACAGCAATCCGTCTCTCAGTGTGGGACTTAGTCCAGTTGCAGCCAGCCGCAGGACGGCTATTAGATAGCACAGGCCTGGGCTTCACCCTGACCTTCTGAGTCAGAACCTCTAGGTCCTAGGCCTCTGCATTCTCATAACCTCTCAAGGAATTCCTAAGCGCACCAAAGTCTGGGAACCACAAGTCAACCTCTGCTGGTTAAGTTCAGGCCAGAAGTGTCTTGAGCTCTGCAACTGAGGGCCCACACCCAACACACCCAGGAAGGCAGCCACCTGCCCTGATGGTGACGAATATGCAGGTGGAGACCGCTCCCAATTAACGGCCCTGAAGACGGCAGGGGAGGCGCACTGGGGGATGCTAACACCCTGCTGCCCTATAGGGAGGCTCATGGGGGTACATTTCCTCAACTTTTAGGGCCCCAGAGCTCTCCTTGGGACTATTTTTCAAGAAAGGACACTGCAGACCCCATCCTGTCCCCTAACTCTTCATAGCAGCAAGGTTGAAGCTTGCTCATCCCTACAAAGGCCCCCAAATCTGGCCTGGAGCTGCACTGGTCATCTGTCCATCAATCTAAAATTTCATGTCTGTGCAGTGCGTCTCTGTTATAATTCCCAAAGTAGAGTTTTCTGAAGGTGGACATGGGAATTGGTGTAGTAAAGTCCAGGAGCATGGTCCAGAAATCAAAACACTGGGACTCGAGCTCTACCCAGGAAGGTCAGAGCCTTGGCTTCCCCATCCTGAATGAGGATGTGCGATTCAGTGATCGCTAAAGGTCCTTCCTGCCCCATTGCCCTGAAATTTCTAGGGACAAAGCCAGAGTCACTTCCTGAAAGAGGGGTATTCTGCCCCCTCCAGAATATTCATGGAAGACAGCTTATACCTTCTCACTGCACACCTCTGCTAGCAGTGACTCAGAACAGAAAGGTCAGAGGCAAAGTAGCAGAGGACCTGAAAACCACCTGCAAAGGTAAGAAAGGCACCAAACTGCAAATGCTGTTTGTCATGGGCCTGGCGCCATCTGGTGCCCTTGGAGACCGTGTCACGCTGGCTGGAGTGTCCTCCCTATTGCCGGGTTCTGACACCAAGTGAGCGCTCACAACTACATTTCTACTGGGCACGTACCGTGTACCAGCCTCTGTGAATGTTGTATAATCAGTTATTTTCATGACAACCTGATACTTTTAGTGAGTCTAGAAGGAAAATGGTAAACCCAACGTTTTATCGAAACAAAAGCAGAACTGAAGTTAAAATATACTTGATCCTTTTTTTAAAATCATAATAAAATGCCATCGTGGAATATCTGTCTCTATGTTCTGAGGTGGCACTACACCAACAGTGTACAGGAAAAGGGTAAATCAAGGTTCATGACGCTGTCTATCCAAATTACTGTGTTCCATCGCACCCCACTTCCTCCCACTCCTATGCATATACCACCAACAACAAAACTGAATTTTAAAGTAGAAGGGAAGGTAATACAGCTCATGGAAGATAATAAATCACATGAATGTTTAGCTCGGGGAAAGACTTCTTAAACAATATGCAAATATTGCAAGTCTTAATGAAAATACCATAGTGAAATAAAACACCTTGGGACAACAAGAGGTATCAAAGTGAAAAAACAAGTCACGGCCTGAAAAGTATATTTGCAATGGAATCCAGGATAAATAAGGAATTGCTACAAATCAATAAGAAATAGAGGGCTTCCCTGGTGGCGCAGTGGTTGAGAGTCCGCCTGCCGATGCAGGGGACACGGGTTCGTGCCCCGGTCTGGGAAGATCCCACATGCCGCGGAGCGGCTGGGCCTGTGAGCCATGGCCGCTGAGCCTGCGCATCCGGAGCCTGTGCTCCGCAACGGGAGAGGCCACAACAGTGAGAGGCCCCAACAGTGAGAGGCCCGTGTAACGCAAAAAAAAAAAAAAAAAATAGACAAACATGTCCCCCGACCAAACAAATATGAAAGCCTGAATGACCGATAAATATGACATGATGCCAGCCTTACCAGTCTTTAGAGAAATGCAAATTAAAGCCACAAGGAGATATGAAAGTACAGCCATGAATTAGCAAAAAATAAAACCGATGCTAATCCAAGCATTTGCTAGAGGGTTCATACACTGCTGGTGGGCGTGAACAAGTTGGCTAAAAGGCAAAGAAGTTTATCTTGTATACTTTTGGGTGGGGAAAATACCTCCCCAGGTAATCTAGAATACACACCTGCCTTTAGGGGGGCTTGGGATTCAAAATATGCTATTGGAGTAGTCTAGGAAAACACAAGCCAAGAAATTAAAGTGGTCCTAGATTCATAGTTCTTTGGGAACTATGTTCTACAAGAAGCAAAAACATAATCTGGAGAAATATATCCTTAATGCTGGCTTCAGAGGATTCCCTGGGAATTCCCTGGCAGTCCAGTGGTTAGGGCTCCACACTCTCACTGCCAAGGGCCTGGGTACAATTCCTGGTCAGGGACCTAAAATCCCACAAGCTGCATGGTGTGGCCAAAAAAGAAAGGATTCCCACAGATAAACACTCCCAAACGTGAGTTTAAAATCCAAAATTACCAAACACATGAGGAAACAAATCACCATGAATGAAAATCAGTAGAAATAATAAATTGCAGAATTGGACCCCTCAAGAATGTCAGAGAAAGAAATTTGGAGGTACATAATGAAATAAGTGTTTAAAATATCAAATTAATAAAAGATAGAATCAAAAACATGAGAAAGGTACACAATACTATCCAAAAAGATCAGGCAAATTTGGAAATTAAAAAAAAAGAACATCTAGAATTAGATTAGTCATTGAAAATTTAACTCAGTGGTCAGGTTAAATGCAGATTAAATCCAGGTGAAGAGAGAACTGATTAACTGGGGGATGCATCTGAAAAGAATTATGCAGAATGCAGCACAGAGATAAAGAGTGGAAAATATGAAGGAGAGGTTAAGAGAAATAAAGGATAGAAAGGGACGGCCCTGTTACTGTCTAAAAGGAGTTCCAGAAGAAAACAACAAGGAAGAGGTAGTATTCAAAAAGACAAATGGGGCTTCCCTGGTGGTGCAGTGGTTAAGAATCCACCTGCCAATGCAGGGGACACGGGTTCAAGCCCTGGTCCAGGAAGATCCCACATGCCGCGGAGCAGCTAAGCCCGTGTGCCACAGCTACTGAGGATGCACTCTAGAGACCGCGAGCCACAACGACTGAAGCCTGTGTGCCTAGAGCCTGTGCTCCACAACAAGAGAAGCCGCCGCAATGAGAAGCCCGCGCACTGCAGCAAAGAGCAGCCCCCGCTCGCTGCAAGTAGAGGAAGCCCGCGCACAGCAAGATAGACCCAATGTAGCCAAAAATAAACAAATATATTAATTAATTAAAAACAACAACAGCTGTCACTTGAAAAACCTTCTAAAAAAAAAAGACAAATGACTGAGAATTTTCCAGACCAGTATGATAGGAATGAATTCCTCAGATTGAAGAATTGCAATCAATCTCAGGGAGGGCAAATAAATATCCACACTTCGATATTATAACGAATGTATAGAACACCAAAGAAAAACAACTTACCTATAAAGAATGACAATTGGATTCACAGTAAACTTCTCAATAGCAAAAATAAAGGTCAGAAATCAGTATGATGCTATCTCCAAAGTCTGAGAAAAAAAAACTGTCAATTTAGAATGTTATGTTACTAAATGATCATTCAAGAATGAAGATGAAATGAGAGTATTTTCATTCAAATAAAAGCTGAAAGCATTCACCATTAAGATACTTTCACTAAAGACATTTCTTCAGGGTGTCCTTGAAGGAGAAAAATTATCCTAGAAGGGAGGTATGAGACACAAGGAGGAATTAAGAATTGGCCAGTGTGTGAGTAAATGGCCAGACATTATAAAACTAGATTACCTGAATAAAATTAGGTTATTTCTTAAGCTAGCTGGAGCATAGATGAACATTCATAATTTTATTCTTTTTTTTTTTTTTGGCCGTGCCACTCGGCTTGCAAGATCTCAGTTCTCCCACAAGGGATCGAACCCGGACCATGGCAGTGAAAGCACCAGATCCTAAGCACCAGACCACCAGGAAACTCCCCATAATTTTATTCTTTATTCCTTATTGTGGGGCTAAAATATTTTATAATAAATTTTTTTAATAGTGCAGGGGAGGGAATTCCAGGCAGAGGCCCTAAGGTTAGAAAGAGCTTGATTTACTTACAGAAGTGAAAAAGGCCAGCGTATCTGGAGCATAGTGAGGAGTAGTGGGGAGAATGAAGCTAGAGAGGGAAGCAGAGGCCAAATCATAAAACCTTTGAAGGCCGTTTCAAGGATTTGTCCCAGTCAGTGGGAAACCATTAAAGGATTCCAAACAAAGGATTTAAACAATCTAAATTAAATATTAAGATAATTCTGGCTGCTCCATTTGAAAGGTCCGGAGGTACTAAGACCTATTATATGAGGCCTAAACATGTCATTGTATTTCTCACTGACCCCGATTTACCAGAATTTATTCAGCTGGGATTACCAAGGCATAATTCCCTCCATTTGGCCTGGTGATAATCAGTTAATTCCTTTGTACTGCACCACATTCAATTCACCTGAGGGCGCAAGAAAAACCCCTATGCAATGAGATTGCCATTATTCAAATTACAGTGGAAAAGGAGATGTGGCTAATTGCTACCATGTTGAGTGCAGGGAGAAATCTGAAGGTTTGGAGGAGGGGTAGGTGGCTCTAAAGCTGACGCACGAAGGATGAGGAGAATATGAATTGATGAAGAGGAAAGAGTGGGCATTCCAGATGAGGGGAACAAGTAATACCACTCACAGAACTGTAGAAAAATTAGCAGGCTACATGGGAATACTGGCTTGATTGGCACTCTAAATTCCATTTTGGATTAGTAATAGAAACTATTGGTTGGGTAGCGTGGAGATAGGTTAAGGAATCAGTACTTTTTCCTGAGGGCAACAAAGTATAAGGATTTTTGAGTACGGGTGAGCTTTTATTAAAATTGAAATATAGTTGATATACAATGTTGTGGTAGTCTCAAGTGTATAGCATGGTGATTCAGCTTTTGTTCTTTGTAGGGTTTTTTTGCAAATTATATTCCATTGTAGGTTATTCCAAGATATGGGGTGTAATTCCCTGTACTACGCAGTATATCTTTGCTGATTATCTACTTTATGTATAGTAATTTGGGTCTGTTAATCTCATAGTCCTAATTTGTCCCTCCCACCCCGTCCCATTTGATAACTGTAAGTTTGTTTTCTATGTCTGTGAGTCTGTTTCTGTTTTATACATAGATTAATTTGTATTAATTTTTAGATTCCACATATAAGTGATATCATGATATTTGTCTTTCTTTGACTTATTTCACTAAGCATAATATTCTCTTGGCCCATCCACATTGCTGGAAATGACAATATTTCATTTTTTTTTATGGCTGAGTAATAGTCCATTGTATATATAGACAACATCATCTTAAGCCAATCGTCTGTTGATGAGCACAGGGGTTGCTGCCATGTCTTGGCTATTGTAAATAGTGCTGCTATGAACATTGGGGTGCATGTAACTTCTTGAACTAGAGTTTTCATTTTTTCCAGATATATATCCAGCAGTGGAATAGGTGGACCATATGGTAGTTCTTTTTTTAGTTTTTTAAGGAATCTCCATGCTGCTTTCCATAGTGGCTGCACCAATTTACATTCCCACCCACAGTGCAGGAGGGCTCCCTTTTCTCCACACCCTCTCCAGCGTTTAGACTTTTCGATGGTGGCCATTCTGACTGGCGCGAGACAATTCCTCATTGTGGTTTTTATTTGCATTTCTCTAATAATTAGCAATGTTGGGCATCTTTTCATGTGTTTGTGAGCCATCTGTATGTCTGCTTTGGAAATGTCTATTTAGGTCTTCAGCCCATTTTTTAAAATTCCGTTGTTTGTTTTATGATATTGAGATGTATGAGCTATTTGCATATTTTGGAATATTAACCAGGAGTGAGCTTTTGAACAGAATACTTCTGTTTCTATTTCCAAAAATACGTAGAGGGAAAAAGAGAAAATGAAGCCTATGTGCTGATTTTTATTCTTAGCAGCTGAAGCCACCCTGCCATCCCCAGGTGCTTCATCCACAATATACTTGCCAAATTGCTACCAGATTACTTCATCCCTTGCTCACTCGATTTCCCCAGGACACTACTGCTTAAAGGGTAAGTCCAAACTCCTTAGCCCAACATTCAAGACTCTTTAAAATTCGACCCCAATATACCTCTCCAAAAAAGCTCACTTTAAGGAAGTTAAAACTCTGGCCAAATGGTCTATAAATTCCGAATAGGCCACAGCATCTCCCACCTACTTTCCCTTGCTTACACGGTTCTTTCTCCCTGGAATGCCTCATTTCTTCTGTTTACCTCTGTAAGTTCTACCCAGGTTTTAAGGTCTAGTGCAAACCCCAAGCTAGGAAGGCTTTTCATACAACGCAGACAATTCTTATTTTCTCTAACTTTCCTCTGGCATTTAATACAAGCTGCCTTAGTAGAAGTTACCCTTTTAGGTAGAGGGCTACATACCTCTCAAGCAGGAACCTGTTAGTTTATAAATTCTTAGCAGCCCCAAACTTTCTCAGCACAAGGCCTTGTATATATACCATCAGCGTCGACAACTGTTAGTAATAATGACCACCCCTTTGGTTTGAAATTGTTAACCAAATCTCCCCACCTATGGGTAGCTAGATTGGCTTCTCCACTAAGGCCGCTACGACCCACTAGAGAAGGAAGACAACTTCAACACAAAGGATCGTTCGCTACTCGCGACGCCTAACGCAATATAGTGAGTAATGCGTGGTTGGGTCATGAAACGCTTCCGGAGGACCACGCGGCCTTGTCTCTCACGCTCCAGGGGGTAAAACAAAAAAACCGCTACGCTCAGCCGGCCGCCCCAGGCTGACTGGAGGGAGGGCTGGAGCTTCCTCGCCACCGATTGGCTCCCTGGAGCCGCCTCCTCCGGTGATTGGCCACTGCCGCGAGGGACGCCGGGACGGCACGCGGCGCTGGCCTCACATTCGAGGCGGCGACGATGGAGGCGGCGGCGTACTGTTTTGGGCAGGTGGAGAGCAAGGGCCAGGCCTGGGGAGCCGCCGAGGCCCTGTGCAGCCGGTGTGGAAGAAGGTCGTCCGGAGCTCCGGGTGAGGGGCTGGGGGTCAGCCCGCGGCCCGCCGGCCGGCGGGGGAGCCGAGAGACAGGCTGGTGGGCAGTGGCCGCGGCGGCGAGAGAGAGCGGGGGAGCCCAGGCCCCGAGCCCGAGTCCGTAGGCCGCCTGCGAGGTCGGGACGCAGAGGCTTGGAGGGCGGCCCTCACCCCAACTTCACACCCCACCCCCTCACACCCCCTTCCACCCCCTCCCCCCGTCCCCTCACCCTCATCCCCCCGCCCCACCCCCCCTTCGGCCCCTCCACCCCCTCACCCCCTGCCCCACCCTACCCTCCCCCCTACCCCCTCACCCTCCACCCCCGTCACCCTCTCCCTCCACCCCCTCCCCTTCACCCCCTGCCCCCTCCACTCAACCGCCTCACGCCCCCACCCCACCCCCCTACGCTCCACCCCCTTCCCTTCCCCCAACCCCCTTCACCCGCCCCCTGTCCCCTCCACTCAACCCTCACCCCCCACCCCTGCCCCGCCCCACCCCCTGCCCCCTCATCCCCCGCCCCCTCCACTCCACCCCCCTCCTCCCCTCACCGCCACACCTTGCGCCGCCCCCTCCCTCACCGACCGGTTCGCAGGTTCGGGAAACCGGGGATGTGGGAATTTGGCCGTCATCCTGTGGTAAAGCAGCAACGACACGTGATTTTCTTGTGCGGCTCTTGTTGTGGTAATGAAATGTGGTAATGAAACGGGCGGGGGGCGTGTTGCTCCGTTTGCTTCAGGCGTTGTTTGGAAAGTAGCGCGTCACTTTTGTGCGTCTTGTGTTCTTCTGTCCTGGGCCGTCGGGGGCACCGTGCGCTCGTGACCCGCCCACCGAGACTCTCCTCCGCTGAAAACAGGTTCAGGTTACTTGAACGGCACCTAACAGGCCTTAGAGTGCTGTGCTTCTGCCGGGGCGGGTTGTTGACTGTCAGCGCCTGGAGCTGCCAGAAAGCCTTACTGTCACCCTGTGTGACTGTCACATCTTTGTACTTGCAGAGCGAAAGTCAGTTTTCTCAGTCTCTCCGGGACGGACTCCGCTTGGGAGACCTGAGCGTGTAGAGAAAGTTGGTGTGTTTTCCGGGGAAAGAGGCAAGTTTCTCCTGCCCGGATTTCGATCGCTGCTGTTACGTAGAACATCTCCATTATTTGAATGATGTAGTACTGCAGAATAGAGTTTTAGAACGTACGTTTTTAAAATCGCTGGTTCTTTCATACATTTGTATTGTGGTGCTGAGAAGTACTCAGTTGGAAAGATGGTGCCTCTGCATGTAGAATTGTCAAAGTGCTTTGTAAGCTGTAATGCAGCACACATTATCTCAACTTGTACAGTATCAGAAATCTTATAAAAGCCTTTTGATTTCTTTAGTAACGTTATCTCTGGAATTTAAATAGAGCTTTAAAATTTAGCTTGGTTGTAAGAAAGTTTAAGATGTTTCCTTGGCTTAAAAACTAAAGCTCTTTTTTATCAGAAGAATGCAATTATTATAATATAAATCAGCAGGAACACTATAATTTTATAGTAAATGATGACTAACTTTATTTAGCTACTTTTCCCTTTTTCTTGCGAAGCCTTTTAAAATGACAACCTTTTGAAGTGACATAGCTATAATGTTTATTATGATAAAGTTCTGCTTAGAGTATTAAAATCTTGGTATTAGATTTTCAGTCAGGATTATGGTATTTCCCTTCATACATGCGAAGTTTGTGAAAATGATCTTTATATGGGTCGCGTGTGTGACAGTGGTGGCATTTGACTTCTGCCCTGGCTTCTGTCTTTGCCAATGTCTTAATCATTAAGGCTGGGGTGGGGGGTGTCTTTTTTTTTGGAGTATATTTGATTTACAATGTTGTGTTAGTTTCAGTTGTACAGCAAAGTGAATCAGTTAAACATATACATACATCCGCTCTTTTTTTTAGATTCTTTTCCCATACAGGCCATTACAGAGTATTGAGTAGAGTTCCCCGTGCTATACAGCAGGTTATTAGTTATCTAGTTTATATATAGTAGTGTGCATATGTCAATCACAATCTCCCAATTCATCCCTCCCACCCATCCCCTGGTAACCATAAGTTTGTTTTCTACACCCATGACTCTACTTCTGTTTTGCAAATAAGTTCATAGGTACCCTTTTTTAAAATTTATTTTTATTATTTATTTTTATAAATATTTATTTATTTATTTTTGGCTGCGTTGGGTCTTCGTTGCTGCGCACGGGCTTTCTCTAGTTGCAGTGAGCAGGGGCTACTCTTTGTTGCGGTGTGTGGTCTTCTCATTGCAGTGGCTTCTTGTTGCGGAGCACAGGCTCTAGGCGCATGTGTGTCAGTAATTGTGGCTCGCGAACTCTAGAGTGCAGGCTCAGTAGTTGTGGCTCATGGACTTAGTTGCTCCGCGGCATGTGGGATCTTCCCGGACCAGGGCTCGAACCCGTGTCTCCAGCATTGGCAGGCGGATTCTTAACCAGTGTGCTACCAGAGAAGTCCCTATACCCTTTTTCTTAGATTGCACATGTAAGCAATATCATATGATATTTGTCTTTCTGTGTCTGACTTAACTTCACTCAGTATGACAATCTCTAGGTCCATCCATGTTGCTGCAAATGGCATTATTTTGTTCAAGAGAGGGGTTTTGCCAGTTTCTCATGTCGGCCCTCACTGTCCCCTTCACAGGATGGGAAATATAAATTAGCAGAGGGAAGTATGATCAGGTAGAAAGAACATTAGACTTGGAAACAGAACTAGGTTGGAGTCTGGATTATACCATTTACCCCAGATCACCAAAATGTTTATCCATCTCTAGGTTGAATAAATATTCCCAGCCTACTTAGCTGGGAATTTACAATGTCAAAATGAAGTACCTCAGAGCACTTTATATGATTATAAGAGATGGCAGATTCAAAGTGTTATAGGTACCAAATAACTGTATAAAGAAAGGCGAACAATACTACATAGCTCTGCCTGTTTTTTCTTCCGATTTTTCTCCCTCCTTCTGAATTGTATTGTTTCTCCTGAATTTTGTTTAATCATCCATTTCTAACTAAACTAGATATCTTTTCCTATACAAGAGAGTTCCCTTTAATTTTCTCCCCTGATTATACTGAATATTCGATGTTGACAAACTGAAAAGTTTAATTCACGATAGAATTTCATCAATAGGTCACCACCATGAACTTCAATGTGGACATGCTTTTTGTGAACTGTGCTTGTTAATAACTGAAGAATACAGCACAATTACATGCCCTGATTGTGAGGTAAGTTTTATTGTCTTTCACACTGAATGCATTACAGCCTAATGTTAAAGGTAAAAATGTTAAAGAAATAAAACATATTTCTGGTTAGGAACTAGAAACTTGCATTTTTGCTGCTGAGTCTTTTAAGTAAAGAAACCTAGTAAAAGGTAAAGCTTTTCACATCCATTTTATAATTGTTCAAAGAGATCAAGAAGAATGCAAGGTTAAGGTCATAAACTTATTAGCCTACATATTTTGACTCTGGAGATTTCTGTGGAATATTTCCTTTTTTAATTTATTTTTATTTTAATGAAGTATATTCCTTTCAAATCTCTACACCCCCTGCCCTTTTTTGGGGCCGCGCAGCGAGCGGGATCTTAGTTCCCTGACCAGGGATCAAACCTGCGACCCCTGCAGTGGAAGTGCAGAGTCTTAACCACTGGACGGCCAGGGAAGTCCCCAAATCTCTACTCCCCTTTTCCACACCAGTACCATGCAAGCAAATTTTGAATTTCCCCCTGACTCTCAACCTTTGCATGTCATCAAATTTACATTTGTGGAGATGTGTAAAAAAACAAAAACGAAACAGAAGGCAAACAACGGCCTAAAGTTAATGTTAACTTCAGAAGTGCTAAAAATAGTACAGTTGCACTAAAATCTGTGCGCCCGTAATAATGAGAACAAATTAAGGATTTAAAATAAAATTTACTGACCATTCTTTGCATTTACTACAAATATAAATGTTGCTCAGTTTATATAGTATGTTCCTGGAAAGTTGTCTTAATCTCTAAATTCATAGTGTTCCACTTGAGAGATCAGAGTTTGGGGATTTGTATCCATTGTTTTCTGTGGCAGACAATTAACATAGAGGCAGAAGACCTGGAATGCAGTCCTAGTTCTGACACCTTAAGGCTGAGTTTCCTTATTTGTGAGATGGAAATAATACCTGCTTTTTTTATCTCATAGGATTGTAAGAGTCAAATCTGAAGTATGTGAAAGTTCTTTACAAGCTTTAAAATAAGTGTAGTCGACCCTTGATTATTTAGGTGTGGATTAACTGGTTTGCAGGTTAAACGTGATAAAAAATATATATAATAATATGTATATAAACATAAATGTATAATTTGTGAAAGTTTCAATTATAGCATAAACATTTACATATAAGAAAACATCTGTTTTGGAATTACATACTTCACAAATCATGGCCTTTATTGTGGGAAATTCCTGTCCCCTTTCCCTTTTTTTTTTTTGACAGTCAGTTCCTCAGATGTGGCTAGCTACATAGTTAAGGCAAAGGGGAACTTAGCTCCTGTGGTTGAAATGGAGTATCCCTGACACATTGAATCTTATGGTGGGTAAAGAGTGTGAAGGGAAAAGGAAGAGGCAGAACTGTCTCTGCTCATATCCATCCTGTTCTGATATTCAAAAAACAGCAAGTTTATTAGAACGGTAACCTCTTGCCTTTTGTGGCAAATGACTTTGTGTTTAATGGTCTCTTAAATCACTATACTTGTATTATTTTTAGTGTTTTGGGTAACATCTAATGAAGTGTTTATAGTGTATTTACAAATATTGGTTTTTGATTTTAGGGTTGTAGCAAATCTATTTTGTATCATTTGACTAGCTCCGACTCTCACTTTGGGGGATATGTGATCTGTCCCATCCTTCCTTCCTTTTCCCCTGTGCTGAGTCCTTCAAGAAACCATCCTGAAATTGTTACCACTCTTTTATTAGTTTTTAAAGTTTAGATTTTTCCTGATAATCTTATATTTGGAATAAGAGATAATGGAAGAATCAAGTCTAAATTAGTGAAAAGTCTGAATTTATAGACTATTTCAGGATTGAAGTTTATTATTTTTAAATAATGTACATTGCTCTAAAAAGTAAGATTTAGGTACCTATATTCACATTAGACATATTTATAATTTATCTTTAATGTTGAAGGCATAGGTAGTGCTGATTACTTCAAGCTTAAGCCTAAAATGATTCCATTCAGGGTTAATGGGTATACTTGTGTTCTTATTTTTGAGTTTGGGTGAATATGAATTTATCTCCCAGTCTTTATCTTTTATACGTGTATGTTTTGTTTTATAGCATCCCTTCTGCTTTTGATTGATATTAATGGTTAATAATAACCATTCTATAATTACATACAGCAATATGGCAGGTTTTGTTCAAGGATAGGATCATACTTAGGTACCATTCCAAAAATACTGGCATTTTATTGATAATTTAGACCTGAGTCCAAAAGTATATTGGGCCATGAGGAAATGATAATTTATCCAATCAATAGGTAATTAATATATATTAAAATCCCATGTGGATTGGAAATGTTAATAACATGCAAATTGAAAATGTAAAATAGAAGAGACTATAGATAATTGTGTAATCTTGGATGGCGAAGCCTTGTTAAATATATCACTAGGGCTTCCCTGGTGGCGCAGTGGTTGAGAGTCCGCCTGCCGACGCAGGGGACGCGGGTTCGTGCCCCGGTCCGGGAGGATCCCACATGCTGTGGAGCGGCTGGGCCCGTGAGCCATGGCCGCTGGGCCTGCGCGTCCGGAGCCTGTGCTCCGTAACGGGAGAGGCCACAACGGTGAGAGGCCCATGTACCGCAAAAAAAAAAAAAAAAAAAAAAAAAATATATCACTGAAGTCAGAAACCATAGAAGAAATGCCATTTAAATTTGACCGCATTTTTTCATTTACAAGTAGAAAAAAACAACCAAGCGAAAACACCACCATAAATAAAACTTAAGTGACAAGCTGTGCTAGGGGAACGGGGAGAAAATCTTTATTATATATATTAGAAGTTAAGACTCTCTACACAATTTTAACTGAAATCTTTTAAATCAGTTGTATTTAATATTTTCTTAAATTTCCTGGGAGAAATGTTCTGCATCAAATCTACTGGTAGTAACATTAACTTCTTAACTATGAAATGACCAGCCAAAGGGGCATAAATGAGTAGGTGGATAGAAATTATTAAGGTTTTAGCCCCCAATTTTGGGGTGTGCGCCTAAAAATAACATTTGATCCAATGTGATGTTTTTAAAGTAATGCTTTTCTCCTAATTATCTAATAATAGATAACTGTCTTTGGTATGTTATACTTGAAACCTTGCTAGGACATCCTCTTCCCACCAAAGACACATATGTATTTACATGGGAGACTATAACATTTAGTAGTCTGCTTTATATCTCTCAGCATTAACCTATCCTCATGAGCGTCTCCTACATTACTTTTTTTTTTTTTTTTTTTTTCCTTGCGGTATGTGGGCCTCTCACTGTTGTGGCCTCTCCCGTTGCAGAGCACAGGCTCCGGACGCGCAGGCTCAGCGGCCATGGCTCACGGGCCTAGCCGCTCCACGGCATGTGGGATCTTCCCGGACCAGGGCACGAACCTGCGTCCCCTGCATTGGCAGGTGGACTCTCAACCACTGTGCCACCGGGGAAGCCCTCCTACGTTACTTTTAATGGCTGCATAATAAACCCTGGTACATAAGTGCTGTAATATCTCTTTATCAAAAACACTTAGGTGGTTTTCAAATTCTTTCACTATATTTTTGCATAATTCCTCAAACCCACTCCCACCAAAAAAAAATCCCATCAGCAGGTTCTGTTAATCTCTGTGTCTTAAAAAAAAAAAAAAATCGGTGTTTGTCACATTTTAAAAAACATATTTGGCAATTTAATGGGCAAAAAATTGGGTATCTGCTTGTTTTAAATTGCAAATCCCTGATTGCTAGGGAAATTGAGCAATTTTTCATATGTTGACTTCTCAGCTCTTCTGGGAGGATCTTTAACAGATCCTTCCAGGTCCTTTCCATATTTTCCTTTTGAATTGTCTTTTTCCTAACTTGTAAGAATTCTTCATGTGATAGAAATATTAACACTTCGTTCTGTGTATTTTAACTATTGATATTTTCTCCCAATTTTTCACTTTTAGTTTTATTACATTTAACCATTCAGAAATGTTTCCTTTTTCAGTTGTTTTTTCCCCCTTCCTTCATGGCTTCTAAGTTTTCTTTGATTAGGCAGACTTTTCATCTCAGAGTTATACATATTTATTTTTTTCAATACTTATATAAGTATTGAAGTATAAGTATTTTTAAAAGGCGCATATTAAATCTCTTTCTGTTTTATATGATGTAAGGTGGGTATGTAACTTTCTTCTTCAGAATGATTAGCTGGCTTTCCCACATGATTTATTGAATAATGCTTCGTCTATTTAATGGAAATGCCATTTATAGGCTGTATGAAGTTCCCTGTATATGAGGATCTGTTTCAGGGCTTTGTTCTGTCCATTTACAGTTGACCCTTAGACAACTCAGGTTTGAACTGTGTAGGTCCATTTATACCTGGTATGTTAAAATTTTTGTAATTTTTACACATTATATTTTCCATATGAACTTTAGGATTATATTAATTTTATATTAGATGTGTTTTAGGGTATTAAATCTTTGTCTTCAGGAACCTAACATAATTTTCCATTTATTCAGTTTTTGTTCTATGATACCCAGTAAGTTTTTTTGGTTTTCTTTTCTTAGGGCTTATATTTTTCTTATTAAAGTTATCCCCAAGTATTTTAGAGTTTTGAACATACCTTAAGATAGCATTGTAAAATTTTTACAGTAAATTTTTAAAGTAATGTTCCAAGTATTTCCTTTATAAGTGTGGTGTTTTAGTTAATGTTCTGTTTAATTAATAGCTGTCAAATTACTGATTTCCTCAAAAATTAAAATAGGATAAAAATATCACATAAGTACAATTTTTCTTTGATTTAAAGAGGATTTAAGGATCTTTTCATTTATCTATGAATGGCTCACTAGTTTTTTGAATTCTGGATAAACAGAATTTATTGAATGACTTTCTGTTTTTTTGTTTTTAATCTTTTGTCGTAAGGTTGTTTCAACTATAAATACAAAACAAGAATACTGCCCAATAGATGGATGTATTAAAGAAGATTCTTTTATGGAAAAACTTCAGCCTAAAAAGTATGTTCCATGTGCACTTATTTTAGTATTTAAAGTTCAGTATGTTTCTGAAAGAGTTATTTTAGAATTATTGATTAAAGGTCATTCTTAGATTAATATTTCTAACCCATTGTTTACAGAGAGCTCTTTAAGTTTATAATTTGAGCTGTTAATGAATCCAGCTCCTAAAGAAGCAGCATTAGTTTGTCCTTATTTAAAGTGAGGCAAAAAAAAGAATGCAAGATTACCATTTTTACACTCTGTTTAATTGTTTTAGTCTCTTTTGCCTACCTTTAGCTCTTCCAGACTCTTTCCTGTTCTGTGGTTCTTTATTGCCTGTCCAAATAAAATCCAAAATCCTTTAGGCTAGCAGTCATGACTTTTCACATAACTGCTGCAGTTTCTCTGTCCAGATTTAAATGGGTGCTTAGAAACCAACAGAAGAGTTATTTCTTTGGGTACTAAAAGCACTTAGCTAAAGTCTGGCAACTGGTTTTTGATAGAACCAGCGGTAGCACTCAGGCTCATTGAATGCAGGTACTGCTCCCAGCTCTTCTATTTGTATTCCATCAGTCACTTCCTCCATAAGCTCTGAGTGGAGTGATTAGAATAAATCTTTAGGAATCTTTGTGGCTCTGTGTGAGTCATAACATATAGGAACACCTACATATCTAGCAGGTGACTTACTGTGTGAGGGAGACCGACTTTAAAAGGGCAGTAAAGATTGTGCACCTGCTCCATAGGAGGGAGCCCCTACTCAGCTCCAGCCAGTCACTGGAGCTGTGTGTTGAGACCATCCCAGTGGTCCCAGATTATCCTTTTCTTTTCCAAGACAAAATAGAAATCTGGACTTCTATGTGAAACTTCCTTACTTTTTAACCATCATGCAAGTCAAGTTTGATTGTACTTTTGTCTAGGTATGTGTAATGTCAAATACAGTTGCAAAGTAAAGTTTTACTTTCAGAAGTAGATGAATCTGTTTTAGGTACCCCATTTTTTTTCCAAATTGCCATTTTTTAATTAGTTCTCCATGTCGAGTGTACTTACGTTAGAAACCCCTATTTCCTAATTTCAGTAGAGTTTGGTTTAAATAGTTATATATTTTAAAATAGAAGTATTCCTTGATACATGATGTATTTCTTTCCTGATTTGTCTTTAATATTTTGAAACAGGAATTGAATGATGGACTCCTTATGGCTAATGCATTCACATATGTTTTCAAGAACATGAATATCCACTTTTTAAAGTAATTGAATGTTTAAAAATTACCTAGTGTATTATTCTATGAGAGTAACATTTAATCATAATAAACTATTATAGGCTTATGATTAACTTATTCAGCAAACACTGAGTGCTTACTGTGTGCCAGCCAACATAGGGATATAAAGATAAAAATAGGCCGAAACTCTAGCATCTGTAGACAAGAAATGCAGCTTACTCTTCCGTTGAAATTAACTTGCCTAGTAAATTCATTACCTTTATGTACATAAGGCAGGCCTATAAGTACATTTTTTAATAGCTGGCATTTGTGTGTATTTTAATTGAGCTTAGGATAGTTCAATGATTACCAACATCTCTACCAAAAAATATCAGGGAAGGAGAGATGATTAGGAAATTAAAGCACAATTTATACTGTAAGCTGTTATTTTTTAGGAATTTGTAAAAAGTTGAATTCTTTTTTTTTTTTTTTTTCCGGTATGTGGGCCTGTCACTGTTGTGGCCTCTCCCGTTGCGGAGCACAGGCTCCGGACGCACAGGCTCAGCGGCCATGGCTCACGGGCCCAGCTGCTCCGCGGCATGTGGGATCTTCCCGGACCGGGGCACGAACCCGTGTCCCCTGCATCGGCAGGCGGACTCTCAACCACTGCGCCACCACGGAAGCCCAAGAAGTTGAATTCTTGATTAAAATTGTTTTATGTGAAAGCGTATTTAGTCATGGTTTTCCTCTCTTTGCATATCATAGATAATTGAGAACCCACTGTAAGTGTTCTTGTAAGTCATCATAAGAATTTTTTTTTTTTTTTTTTTGCGGTACGTGGGCCTCTCACTGTTGTGGCCTCTCCCGTTGCAGAGCACAGGCTCCAGACGCGCAGGCTCAGCGGCCATGGCTCACAGGCCCAGCCGCTCCGCAGCACGTGGGATCTTCGCAGACCGGGGCACGTGCCCGTGTCCCCTGCATCGGCAGGCGAACTCTCAACCACTGCGCCACCAGGAAGGCCCCTCAACATTTTTTCAAACTTACTTTTCCCCTCTAATTAGCTGCTAAGTCTTACCAATTCTGCCCCCAACAGGGAAGTCCAGAATTATTTTTGATAGAGGGTAAAAATCAGAATAGAAGATTTAAAACATTATATAAATGTTGATATTTAAAATAATGTACTTGACATTTTTCCAGGATGAAGAATTGTTCTCAGGACTTTAAAAAGACTGCTGATCTACTAACTGTTGGTTTAGAACATTCAACCTCCACACACGGGACTGTTTTGAACCCATCAACTGTAATAGAGGTATGAAAAATGTAATTCATGAAGTGAGATGAGGCCAAACATTTTTACTTTTCTCTGGTAGCTTAACTTTCCTCTCCTCTCAAGGGTCGTATAATTATAGATTGTTTTGGAAGCTTAAAGGTAACAGAGGTAAACCTACACTCCTTGCATGAATCTCTTGTTTTATTCTAAACTATGTCTCAACAATTCTCTTTTCTTCCCAAGGCAGCCCATTCTACCTTTGACCAACTCTGTTAGTGCTCTTGATATTTACCTGTATGTAGCTGCTTCCCTTTGAACCTAGTTACTGAATTCAGATTCTGTGAAACTTGTGTAAAGTACAAGTTTCTAAATTCTTTTCTTTTTCAAGATTTTTTTTGATGTGGACCATCTTTAAAGTCTTTATTGAATTTGTTACAATATTGCTTCTGCTTTATGTTTTGGTTTTCTGGCTGCGAGGCATGTGAGATCTTAGCTCCCCGACCAGGGATCAAACCCACACCCCCTGCAGTGGAAGGCGAAGTGTTAACCACTGGACTGCCAGGGAAGTCCCACAAGTTTCTAAATTCTAAGTGTGATTTTCCAGTTGTTTTAATGACAGCTAAAAGGCCTAATGGCACTCGTTGACGATGATGTAATTGTTGGAAGATTTGAATTGTACCAGTTACTACTTTTGATGACTTTAAATAATGTATTCTTTTAATTGAAGGTTAGAAACACAAGAAACTCCAAAATGCAGTTGAAAGGAGTATTAAGTTTTTTTGTTAAAGAGATCATTAGTGGGCTGGGAGAGGAGAGAGCACTATCTTCAGTGTTTAAATCTTAACGTAGCCTAATCATAATCTTGTTTTCTTAAAAACTATTACTTTTTACATGTATTTATTTATGGCTGCGATAAAATTTTCAGGTAGTTTTAAGTTGCAAAATGTTTATAGGACATAATCCCATTTATTCAAAAAGATAGCTAAAAAAAGAAATCCGGAATGCTATCACCAAAACTCTAAAATGTTCTTCGTTGCTTGTTTTCAGATTTCTGTAATTTGTCTATGTTGCTTTTGTAACCAAAACGGTAGCTTGATGTTTCTGCAACTAATACAGTATATCTAAGCATCTGTTTTTATATTTTGTATTTGTATGTGGTCCCCCTCCCCCTTCTTAGGAGACTGAAACTGTGGAAGAAATTGATGAAGCATTGAAGGTGGCAGGGAAAAATTTTGAACGATTAAGTATTGCTGTAAAAGTAAGCATTCTGAATGATCAAATTCTATCATAAATTAAGGCATGTTCTCTTTAAATGTGTATATTTAGATGTAACATCACTGAAGGTAGAGCTTAGCACTGAGTTATTAAGTATGATAACCTAATGAGAGAGAAACGTACAAAAGAATGGAAAACTCTCATGGCCTGCTAGGATTAGTCTCCTAGCATTGTTGTGCTAGCAGCCTACTGAAATTGGAGCTTTATTAAGGAACTCTCATTTCTGCTTGCTGTGAGCTGAATTTTGTCTTGGAAGCATTGCAGATCACCCTTCTAACATTGCTCATTATTTGGCTGTATACTGTTACACTGAGTCTTATGTTCTTTTCTTTCTTACCTCATCACCCAAGAGAGAGACTCCCTCATTTATTGACAAACAGCAAGCTCCTTGAACCTAGTAATGGCAAATTTACAACCAGGGCATTCAAAAAGTTATAGCTGATAATGAAATTTAAGACTTCAACAGATGAATTTGGGAGAGGGGTAAAAATTCAACCCATAACAGGTTCATGTCCTTCTCACATGCAAAATACATTCAGCACATCTCACACCCCCAAAATTCTTAACCTATTTCAGCATCAATTCTAAGTCCAAAATCTCATCTAAGTATCTTCTAAATCAGGTATGGGTGAGACTCAGGGTATGACTCATGCTGGGGCAAAATTCCTCTCCAATCTGAATGTGTGAAACTAATAAATTATCTCCTTCTAAAATACGTTGGTTGGGCAAGCAAAGGATAGACATTCCCATTCCAAAAAAGGAAAAATTAAAAGGAAAAAAAGAAAGATCTCAAGCAATGATTCTTTGTTTAAAAATATAAAGAAGGGCTTCCCTGGTGACGCAGTGGTTGGTAGTCCGCTTGCCGATGTTAGGGACGCAGGTTCGTACCCTGGTCTGGGAGGATCCCACATGCCGCGGAGCGGCTGGGCCCGTGGGCCATGGCCGCTGGGCCTGCGCGTCCGGAGCCTGTGCTCCGCAATGGGAGAGGCCACAACAGTGAGAGGCCCACATACCTCAAAAAAAAAAAAAAAAATATATATATATATATATAAAAAGAAGTATGTAGAATAGTCAACATTTTAATTCAAGTATTTTAAAAATATATAGGTATAAATTTTTTTTTTTGGCCGCAGCATGCAGGATCTTAGTTCCCTGACCAGGGATTGAACACATGCCCTGGTACTGGGACCGCGGAGTCTTAACCAGTGGACTGCCAGGGAATTCCCTAATATTATATTTTAAGTTTTTATGAATTTAAGGAATCCTGCCAGAGAGAAACTCAGCTATCCAAAATGATCCATTTCCTGTACTGATTAAAAGTGATACGAAGTTTAGAAAACTTAGTGGATTTTCTAGGCCTTTTTGCTAATTTATCAGTACAGAGTGCTAACAAAGATGTGATCTTGTTGATAAGTACCAGGATTTAAAGTTTAACCTTGTGACTTATTTTTATTATCTGATCTCTTGTGTTGTTATTTTGAAAAGTCCAAAAAGTACCTTTTACTTTCAAAATTATGTTGAATAGTACAGTTCCTACAAAATAAAAATACCAAATTAGGTCTTTGTATTATGTTCTTCCCAGGTGCTCGAACACATATACAATCAAACAAAAGAGGAGACAGTCAGTCTTATAGAGGTTCTGGAGAAACAGTTTGATCAGCTTTTCACTTCTCTTGATTCCAGGTAATAAGTTAAAAATATAGACTCAGTGCAACTGAAGCTTTTAACATTAACTTGTCATTTTATTCCTTTGTATAGACTGAAGAAATGAGTAAATTTTAAACAAGTTTGGAAGGTAATGGGTGGTCCCTACAGGCTGATGTTTACAGCTTCAAAATGAAGAACTATTTATTTATTCATTTAGGCTATTTGTCTTCTGGTCCCAAGGCTGTTAAAATAAACAATTTCTTTCTTAAAGCGGTTAGCACAGAAAAATACTTTCCAATTCTGAATCCTGTTGTAGAATTCAGCGTACTTGGGAAAATGCAAACATACATTTTCATGTGGATAGTTCCATCACTTTTTTTCAGGTATTTGCATCAGAGCAAAGAATACTCTAGTGATTTTTCTAAACAAATACCATACTGTTACATATCCAGTCTTTTTGAAAAGTTGATATATGTGATCTCAAATAATCTTTAATCACACTTTGCATTTCAAGAGACAGGCTCATAAAAGTTGTGATAAATATATTTAGAAATGGTACTTGCCTATTTGGCTCTTAGTTCTTTTTTTTAGTCTGATTAGGATGACTAGAACATATGCTCAACACTACGAATGTATCAGTTGATATTCTTTATTCCTCAATGCTGATGGTATGTCACATTTGGTATTTAATTATAACACTTAAGTGATAGGTCATGTGCATGCATTTAAAAAATACTTCTTAAAAGTAGTAAATACACAGAATGAAGTTTACCTTTTTAACCATTTAAAAATACAGTTTAGTGGTGGAGGGAGGGGTAAATTGGGAGCTTGAGATGAACATACACACACTGTATAAGATAGATAACCAACAAGAACCTACTGTATAGCACAGGGAACTGTACTAAATATTCTATGATAACCTTTTTGAGAAAAGAATCTAAAAAAGAATGAATATATGTATATGTATAACTGAATCACTTTGCTGTATACCTGAAACTAACACAACACTGAGTATCGACTATACACCAATAAAATTAAAGTACAGTTTAGTGGCATATGGTAATTCTACGTTTAACTCTTTGAAGACTGCCAAACTACATTCTATGGTGGCCACACGTTACATTCCCACCAGCAGTGCACAAAGGTTCCAATTTCTCCACATCCTCACCAACATTTGTTTTTTTTTTAAAGATGAGCCATTTTCAGAATGTGAAGTGATGTCTCATTTTTGGATTTGACTTACATTTCCGTAATGACTGGTATTGTGGAGCACATCTTTTCATGTGCTTGTTAATTGACCATTTGTTTATTTTCTCTGGATAGGTATGTATTCCAGTTCTTGGCCCAATTTTGATTTGGATTATTTCTTTTGTTGTGGTCGGAGTAGGAGTTCTTTATACGTTGTGGATGTTAGTCCTTTATCAGATACATCATTTTCAGATATTCTCTTTCTGTGTCTTACCTTTTGTTTGTGTTTTTTAAAAAAGGTTTTTATTGGAGTATAGTTGATTTACAATATTGAGTTAGTTTCAGGTGTACAGCAGAGTGATTCATTTACACATACATGTATTCTTTTTCAGATTCTTTTCCATTATAGGTTATTACAAGATACTGAATAGGGTTCCCTGTGCTGTACAGTAGGTCCTTGTTGTTTATCTACTTTATATAGGGTAGTGTGTATCTGATAATCCCAGCCTCCTAATTTATCCCTCCCTCCCTTTCCCCTTTGGTACCATAAGATTGTTTTCTATGTCTATGAGTCTGTTTCTGTTTTGTAAGTAAGTTCATTTATATTATTTTTTAGATTCCACATAAAAGTGATATATGATATTTGTCTTTCTCTGACTTCACTAAGTATAATATTCTCTAGGTCCATCCACGTTGCTGCAAATGGCATTATTTCATGCTTCTTTATGGCTGAGTCGTATTCCATCGTATACATATATCACATCTTCTTTGTCCATTCATCTGTTGGACACTTAGGTTGCTTCCATGTCTTGACTGTTGTAAATAGTGCTTCTGTGAACATTGAGGTGCATGTGTCTTTTTGAGTTAGATTTTTCGTCTTTTCCAGATATGTTCCCAGGAGTGGGATTGCTGGATCATATGGTAACTCTATTTTTAGGTTTTTTTTTTTTTTTTTTTTTTTTTTTTTTTTTTTTTGTGGTACGCGGGCCTCTCACTGTTGTGGCCTCTCCTGTTGCCGATAGCACAGGCTATGGACGCGCAGGCTCAGCGGCCATGGCTCACGGGCCCAGCCGCTCCGCGGCATGTGGGATCTTCCCGGACTGGGGCACAAACCCACGTCCGTTGCATCGGCAGGCGGACTCTCAACCACTGCGCCACCAGGGAAGCCCCTATTTTTAGTTTTTTAAGGGACCTCCGTACTGTTCTTCATAGTGGCTGTATCAATTTCCATCCCCACCAACGGTGTAGGAGGGTTCCCTTTTCTCCACAGCCTCTCCAGCATTTATTATTTGTAGGCTTTTTGATGATGGCCATGCTGACCCATGTGAAGTGATACCTCATTGTAGTTTTGATTTGCATTTTTCTAATAATCAGTGATGTTGAGTATCTTTTCATATGCCTGTTGACCATCTGTATGACCGTCCTCTTTGGAGAAATGTCCATTTAGGTCTTTTGTCCATTTTTTGATTGGTTTTTTTTTTTTTAGATATTGAGCTGCTTGTATATTTTGGACATTAAGCCTCTGTTGATCACATCGTTTGCAAATATTTTCTCCCAGTCCGTAGGTTGTCTTTTGTTGTCTTGTTTATGGCTTCTTTTGCGGTGCAAAAGCTTGTAAGTTTGATTAGGTCCTATTTGTTTATTTTTGCTTTTATTTCTTTTGCCTTGGGAGACTGACCTAAGAAAACACTGCTTCTGTGGCTTGTCTTTTCACTCTCTTGATAGCATTCTTTGATCCAAAAAAGTTTTTAATTGATAAAGTTCAGCTTATCTGTTTTTTCTTTTGTTGCCTGGGTTTTGATGTCATATGCAAGAAATCATTGCCAAATCTAACATCATGAAGCTTTCCCCGCCCTGTGTTTTCTTCTAAGAGTTTTAGCTCTTACATTTAGGTCTTTGAGTCATTTTAAGCTAATTTTTGTGTATAGTGTAAGGAAAGGGTCCAACTTATTCTTTCCCATGTGGATATCCAGTTTTCCCAGCACCATTTGTTGAAAAGACAGTCTTTTCTCCATTGAATGGTCTTGGCACTCTTGTCAAAACTCAGCTGAACCGTATATGTGAAGATTTATTTATGAGCTCTCTGTTCTGTTCCGTTGGTCCATCTGTCTGTCCTTGTGGCAGTAGCACACTGTTTTAATGTGGCTTTGTAGCAAGTTTTGAAATCAGGATGTGTGAGCTCTCCAACTTTGTTCTTTTTCAAGGTTGTTTTGGAAGTTTAGGGTCCCTTGAGATCTCATGTGACTTATAGGATGGGCTTTTCTATTCTACATGAAACATCATTGGGATTTTGATAGGGATGGCTTTGAATTGTAGATTGCTTTGGGTATTGACATCTTAACAATATTAAATCTTCTGGTTCATGAACATGGGAGATCTTTCCATTTTTTTTGTCTTCCTTAATTTCAGCAGTGTTGTGTAGTGTACAAGTCTGTTGCGTCCTCGGTTATGTTTATTCTTGAGTATATTCTTTTTATTCTGTTGTAAAATGAATTGTTAATTTCCTTTTCGGACTGTTCATTGTTAGTGTGTAGAAATGCATCTGATTTTTTGTTGTGTTCATTTTGCATCCTACATCTCTGCTGAATTCGTTTATTAGACCTACTAGTATTTTTGTGGCATCTTTACCTATAAGATCATGTCATCTGCAAAAAGAGATCATTTTCCAACTTCTTGTAAATTTGGATGGCTTTTATATCTTTCTTTTTTTTTGCCTATTTACTCTGGCTAGAACTGACAACGATATATTAAATAGCAATGGCAAAATCTCACATCCTTTTCTTGCTACCATTCTTAGAAGAAAAGCTGTCAGTCTATCATCGAATGTAATGTTAGCTGTGGGTTTTTCTTATATAGCCTTTATTATGTTGATGTCATTTCCCTCAATTCGTAATTTGAGTGTTTTTATCCTGAAAGGTGTTGAGAACGTCACATCCTTTTTCTCTATCATTTGAAAGGACCCTGTGGGGGGATTTTACTTGTTTCTGTTAATATGGTGTATAACATTAATTGATGTTCATATATTGAAGCTTCCTTCATTCCAGGGAATAAATCCCACTTGACATGATGTGGTATTCTTTCACTATACTGCTGATTCAATTTAGTAGTATTTTATTGAGGATTTTGCATTAATATTTCTAAGAGACATTAATCTATAGTTTTCTTACAGTGTTTTCATATGGCTTTGGTATGAGGGCAATGCTGGTCTCATAGAATAAGTTAGGAAATGTTTTCTCTGGCTCTTCAGATTTTTGGAAGAGTTTGAGGAGGATTGGTGTTAATTCTTCATAAAATTTTTGGTGAAGCCATCTAGTCCAGGGCTTTTCTTTTTGGGGAAGCTTTTGATTACTGATTCAATCTTCTTACTTTTTTTTTGGTCTGCTCAGATTTTCTATTTCTTCATGATTCAGTGTTGATAGGTGGTGTGTTTCTAGGAATTCGTCCATTTCGTCTAGCTTATCCAATTTCTTGGCATACAGTTATTTACAGCACTGTTTTCAAATATTTTTTGTCTGTAAAATTGATCATCCTATGCCTACTTTATTTTTGAGTTTAGTAAGTTGGCTCTTCTCTTGTTTTCCTAGATAGTGTAGCTGAAAGTGGTCAATTTTGATCTTCTCAAAGAACCACCTTTTGGTTTCTTTGATTTTTCTCTATTTTATCCTATTTATATACTTATTTCCACTCTAATCTTACTACTCCTTCCTTCTGCTAGCTTTGGGCTTAAGTTTGTTCTTTTCTGGTTCCTAAGGTGTCAAGTTAGGTTGTTGGTTTGCCATGCCTTTTTTTAATGTGTTTACAGCTGTATATTTCTCTTTTAGCTCTGCTTTCACTGCATCCCATAAATTTTGATACTTTGTTTTTCCATTTTCCTTTGTCTCAAGATAGTCTCCTTGTGTTTTTCATTTTTCTTTGATCCATTTGTGTTTAGTAGTATGTTATTTAATTTCCACATATTTGTGAATTTTCCAGTTTCCTTCTATTATTGATTTCTAGTTTTATTCCATTGTGATCAGAAAAGATACTTTGTATACTTTCAGTCTTTTAAAATGTATTAAGAGTTCTTTTTTGCCCTAATATGTTGTCTAACATGGAGAGTGCTCCATGTATGCTTGAGGAAGATGTGTATTGTCTGTCATTGGGTGGAGTGGGTTTTTTTTGGTTTCTTTTTTCTTTTGCGGTACGTGGGCCTCTCACTGTTGTGGCCTCTCCTGTTGCGGAGCACAGGCTCCGGACGCGCAGGCTCAGCTGCCATGGCTCACGGGCCCAGCCGATCCGCGGCATGTGGGATCTTCCCAGACCAGGGCACGAACCCGAGTCCCCTGCATCGGCAGGTGGACTCTCAACCACTGTGCCATCAGGGAAGCCCTGGGTGGAGTGTTTGTATGTTAGGTCCAGTTGGTCTACAATGTTGTTTAAGTAGTCTGTTTCCTTACTGATATTCTGTATGGTTTTTCTGTCCACAGTTGGAAGTGTAGGATATTGAAGTCTCCACCTATACTTACAGAGCTCTCTCTTTCTCCTTTATTACATCAATGTTTGCATCATATATTTTGGGCCTCTGATGTTTGGTACATATGTATTTATAATTGTTTTATTGGTGAATTGACCCTTTTATCAGTCTATAATGTCCTTCTTTGTCTTGTAACGGTTTTTGACTTAGTGTCTATTTTGCCTGAAATTAGCATAGCCACCCTAGCTCTCTTTTGGTTACTATTTGCATAGAATATCTCTTTCCATCCATTCACTTTCAACCTATCTTTGTCTTTAGATCTAAAATGAGTCTCTTATAGACCTAACTATATGCTGTCATTAAAAAAAAACCCAGGCTTCTCTGGTGGTACTGTGGTTAACAATCCACCTGCCAATGCAGGAGACACTGGTTCGAGCCCTGGTCCGGGAGGATCCCACATGGTGTGGAGCAGCTAAGCCCATATACCACAACTACTGAGCCTGTGCTCTAGAGCCCACGAGCCACAACTGCTAAGCCTGCGTGCTGCAGATACTGAAGCCCGGGCCCCTAGAGCCCATGCTCTGCAACAAGAGAAGCCACGGTTATGAGAAGCCCGTGCACCACAACGAAGAGTAGCCCCCACTCACCACAACTAGAGAAAGTCCACGTACAGCAACAAAGAACCAATGCAGACGAAAATAAATTAAAAAAAAAAAAACAAAACTCACTTTTCTTCCACTCTCTGCCTTTTAAAAATTTTTTTATTTTTATTTTTGGCTGCATTGGGGCTTCGTTGCTGCACGTGGGCTTTCTCTAGTTGCGGTGAGCGGGGCTTATTCTTCTTTGTGGTGTGCAGGCTTCTATATATGTCTAATATCTTTTTTTGTCATTCATTTCCTCTATTACTACCTTCTTTTCTGTTTATTTGATTTTTTTTTGGTGGTGACACATTTTGATTCCCTTCTCATTTCTCTTTTGCATATTCTATAGTTAGTTTTTTTTGTGGTTATCATGGGCATTACAAATAACATCCTCACATCTATTTTGAATTGAAGCCAGCACAACTGAATTGCATACAAAATCTCTACATTTCCACCCCTTCTTTATGTTTTGTTGTCACAGTTGCATCTTAATACATTGTGTATCCATTGACATAGCTTTATAGTCATTTTATGTATTTGTTCTTTAAATGCTGTGGAAAATATGGAGGAGTCATAAACCAAAATTACAATAATAATACATTTTGTATTTGCCCATGTATTTAGCTTCTCCAGAGATGTTGATCTCTTTCATTTTAACCTGAAGGATTCCCTTTTGCAAAAAACCCCGATCTGATTTAAAAATGGACAGAGGGACTGAAGAGACATTTTTCCAACGAAGACATACACCTGGCCAATGGGTACCTGAAAAGGTGCTCAACGTCACTAATCATCAGGAAAATGCAAATGAAAACCACAATGAGATATCATCTCATACCTGTTAATATGGCTATTCTTGAAAATACAGGAGATAACAAATGGTAGCAGAGATATGGAGAAATGCAAACCCTTGTGTATCGTTGTTGAGTATGTAAATTGGTGCAGCCACTATGGAAAACATATGGAGGTTCTTCAAAAAATTAAGAATCCACTAATTCTAATTCTGGGTATTTATTCGAAGAAAATAAACACACTAATTTGAAAAGATATATGCACCCCTGTGATCAATGCAGCATTATTTACAATAGCCAAGATAAGGAAACAACCTAAGAGTCCATCAATGGATGAATGTTTAAAGAAGATGTGGGGTGTGTGGGTGTGTGTACACACACACACACACACACACACATATATAGATGTCTTTGTATGCAATGGAATATCACACAGCCATTAAAAAGAAGGGAATCCTGTCAGGCCCTAGATGCGGAGGACAGATTGGTGGCTGCTAGAGGCGGAGACAGGGGTGGGTGAGGGGGGTGAAAGGAGGCAGGAGGTGCCGCCTCCCAGTTACAAAATAAGTGTGTCGTGAGGGTGCGGCGCAGAGTGTGCGGCCGCAGTTACTAGCATGGTGTCACGTATTTGAGAGCCACTAAGAGAGCAGGTCTTGAACGTCCTTGTCACAAGAGAGAACTGTAACTGTGGTGGTGGATGGCAGCTGGACATTTTGCAGTATATGCACTTATAAGTTCATAATGCTATACGCTGAAATTAGCACAATGTCATATGTCAACATACCTCAGTTTTTTAAAATAAAATTTTTTAAGTTAAAATTGTTTTGAAAAAGAGAATTGGGCGTTTGCAAAAACAGCCACCTCTCCCAGTCTTTGCAGACTGTTTGCCTGTGCAGCTGAGTTTTTGGATCAGCCTGGGTGAAGGCTTAAGGTACTTTGAGGTCTTCTCTGAACATGTATCTTGCATGAGTGTGGCTTGTTTGACTCCTTTGTATTCTTAGCTCTTTACAATGTCTTAATTTCCTAAAGCATCTCACCCCAGCTTCTCCTTTGAGCCTCAGGTGGGCTGTTGTGTGTCTGTATCTGTGGTCTCTGTTGCCAGAGCACCTGTAGCTGTTAGTCTCTCTGCAGCTTTCCCAGCCCACTTTCTCTTGCTGCCTGAGTTCCACATTAGGTAAAACAGCTCTTCAGGCAGCCCCCCAGACAAATGAGGACGTTGCGAATAAGGTTTGCTGCGGCCCCTTCGGAGGGAAAGTGTTGGGAACTGCGCTGCTGTCTCCAGACCAGGACTGCACCACGCTGAGCAGGGGTCTGGGCAAGGTCAAGAAATGAAATTTCCTACTGATTTGACTGTGGGTTTCTCTCAGTTGCACATCTGCTTCATTGCTGTATACCTTTGTCCACTTCCCAGAGTCCTATAAGATTGTTTTAACCAGTCTTTGGCTCTCATTTGAAATCTCCATTGGGGAACGAGGGCTTAGAGTTTCCTAGTCTGCAATTTTGCTGACATCACTCCCTGGGCATGATTTTTTTAGGAATCATCTGGAACTTATCAAAATGACCAATTATCCCCTAAAAAAATGATTTTCATAAAGCATATATATAATTACTAAAAGTTTTTTGGAATACTTCTTCACCTTCGGAGCCTTGTCACATTCTTATTACTCTTCAGTGTGGCAAACGTTCCTTTTTTGAGGCCAGATTTGATTTTGAGGAAATCGTTTTATTTATTTGATGAATAAGCAAGTTAGACACTATAATTTTTGGTCAAAATATCTTAATTTCCATAATAATTAATTCCACTGTAGACAAAAATTTTTGAGAAGTGAGGCACAAATAATGAAGAAATAACTGTGAGCTTCGTAAGTGATTACTTTGAAGATTATAGTTCATCGCTACCTAAGTTTTGGTTTGGTGAAGTCTATTTTAAAGTCTCATTATTTTTTATATAAATTTATTTATTTTAAATTTTTGGCTGTGTTGGGTCTTCATTGTTCCGCATGGGCGTTCTCCAGTTGTGGCGAGCGGGGGCTATTCTTCATTGCGGTGCGCGGGCTTCTCATTGCGGTGGCTTTTCTTGTTGCGGAGCACGGGCTCTAGGTGCAGAGGCTCAGTAGTTGTGGCACATGGGCTTAGTTGCTCTGTGGCATGTGGGATCTTCCCAGACCAGGGATCGAAACCATGTCCCCTGCGTTGGCAGGCAGATTTTTTTTTTTTTTTTTTTTTTTTTTACGGTACGCGGGCCTCTCACTGTTGTGGCCTCTCCCGTTGCGGAGCACAGGCTCCGGACGTGCAGGCACAGCAGCCATGGCTCACAGGCCTAGCCGCTCCGCGGCATGCAGGATCTTCCCGGACCAGGGCATGAACCCGTGTCCCCTGCATCAGCAGGCGGACTCTGAACCACTGTGCCACCAGGGAAGCCTGGCAGGCGTATTCTTAACCACTCTGCCACCAGGGAAGTCCTGAAGTCTCATTTTAAATTCATGTAATATGTATCTGCTTATGAAATTCTAAAATGTCTAGGTAGGTCCTTGTGAGAAATGAGTACAGATATGTCTTTGTAATGGCACAAGTGACTGCAAGAGAGCCAGGATTTCTCTCTTACTTTTAAAAGTGATAGAATCGTCTAGTGTCTGTCATACCTCTGCAGTTCTATGACAGCTGTATCTGTGACATGATAATTGTATCCTACAAAATTTACCTTTTTTCTAGTTATATGTACATAGCTTTCAACTATAATAGATTTCTGGGCTTCCCTGGTGACACAGTGGTTAAAAATCCTCCTGCCAATGCAGGGGACACGGGTTCGAGCCCTGGTCCGGGAAGATCCCCCATGCCGCAGAGCAAGTAAGCCCGTGTGCCACAACTACTGAGGCTGCACTCTAGAGCCCATGAGCCACAACTACTGAAGCCCATCCACCTAGAGCCCATGCTCCGCAACAAGAGAAGCCACCACAGTGAGAAGCCTGTGCACTGCAACGAAGAGTAGCCCCCGCTCACCACAACTAGAGAAAGCCCGCACACAGCAATGAAGACCCAACGCAGCCAAAAATTAATTAATTAGTTAAAAAAAAACTATAATAGATTTCAGTTGAATGCCTCATTAACCATGTTATTTAAGTTCATAAAGTAGTGAATTTACCTTTTCAATACTGCTGAGTTATTTAAATTTACTTTCATAAAAATGTTTATGAAATACTGAAAAATAACTTTATCTTAAATGAAGGAAAAAGAACCTGTGTGAAGAGGTAGTAAGAAATACGGATGATTACTTATCAAATATAATAACGGCTAAAAGATATATTGAAGTGAAAAAAAATGATTTGGATGCAGCTATGAAGATAGCAAGAGAATTAAAATCCACACCTGCTCTAAGAATATACTGTGACCTGAATCAGGTAGTTTTAACAATTCATAATGTGAATTATTTCTGTGGTGGCTTATATTACCTACTTTGGAATATAATATTTAAGACTTAACAAGAAGAATTTATTTTTCAGATTATCCTAATTTGTATTGGCATCAATTTAGAATTCTTAGGTGTTTGAATTCTAAGATAAACATTAATAAACTTGTTTGGCCTTTTATTATTACTTACCACTTAGGGAAATGGTGCAATAAAGTCTTTATAACACACAGTCTGAGAACAAGTAGGATGACATTGAGTCGAAAGTTGTTTCTAGGACAGTTGAGTAAAAAATGAGGACAAGTAAGTGTAGCAAAGTAAATAGGACTATTTTTTTTTTATAAACAGTTAGGTATGACTGTCAACTCTTATTAAGATGCCATTTAGGTTTTTAGACCTTATCAAGATGCCATTTAGGTTTTTCTCCCAGCCCCCAGCTGTGCACCTCAGGAGACAAGGTGATTCAACTCTGCCCTGTCATCTAAACATGTGCCTAGAATTAGGCAGCAGTAGAAACATGTTTCTTATGGGATCGTTTGGCAGGATGGGGTTAACCATTGATCCTCTTTGCTGATTTCTGTCTTGCTCCCTTGGGGTGTAGATCCTACTCTGTTGTCTTTGAATCTTCAGGGCCTCATTACCCATAGATGATCAGATATTTGGATTGAACTGAAATATAAAATAGAAGCCATTGGTTTACCTGCCTCCAGAGTCTTGAACTTTGAAGGAGAAGAGTTTGCCACCATCTTACTTGACCAGGCCTCCCTCCAGCTGTAGTTCTAAGAATAGTTATAGTTCCTGTGTATTACATGTGAGGCATTAGGAGGTGAAAAAAAGTAAAATTTGGTCTTTACCCTAGTTAGCTGCATTAGGAAGATGGGGAAAAAAAAAAAAAGAGAAACGTTTGAGGACAGCAGTGCAGGTGCAGAATGAATCTGATCAGAATTTTCCCTGATCATGTAGCTGTATCCCATTTATTAACTAGTGTCTTTTGTTATCTGTTAATACAAATCTTCAAAAGATTTTAGATTTCTTTTGGGGAAAAATTCATAAACTCTTATTTGCATCCCTCCCTTTGCTTGCCTAAAATCAAACCCTGAGCACATTAATTAGTGAAAATACCTAAAGGGTATAGTTTTTTTTCTAAAATCTTACTGTGTTTCAACAGTATTTATAACAAAGCAAAATGCACATGAGTGATACTTCTCTTTTGATTTTAGATTATCTGGACTTTGAAATTAACATTTGAGAGCGAATTGTCACAAGTCAGCTCTCTAAAACTAAGGAACTCTCCCAAGTAAGTAAGTTATAATTCAGGAGAGCGTGGTAATTAAATATAAAAATGTATTAGGCTAGATTTATTAAAATAACAAGCAGTTATAAATTGAAAATTTGGGTCAAAAAATGTTTCCCAAACTAGCAACCAAATTAAAATAAGTGTAATTTGTGATAAATTAGAAAGTTATTTAAATGTTCTGTCTTTCAGAGTTTTTAATGTTAGCAACTAATTTTTATTAGGAAAAGTAATAAACTTGTATTAGAACATTTTTTATGCTAAGTATTTAATTTTAGGTTGAATATGAATTGCAGTGAGATCATCTGTATGTTCAACAATATGGGAAAGATTGAATTTGAGGATTCAACAAAGTAAGTATGAGAATGGCAATATGCTATTAGTGTCTGACATGGTGTAAGGGACAGAAATATTATTTGAGACAGAAAAATTGATGTTCAGTGTAATATTTATGATTCAAAATCTGAAAAATAATATAAAGGGCAAAATGGTTACTATCAGTTAAATTCCACATAAAATATTTAAGAATTAAAAGACCTAGAAGGGGTCAGTATTCAATGATATATATCAGAGTCATCTTTTTTAAAAATAAATTTATTTATTTATTTATTTATTTTTGGCTGTGTTGGGTCTGCGTTGCTGTGTGCGGGCTTTCTCTAGTTGCGGCGAGTGGGGGCTACTCTTTGTTGCGGTGCGCGGGCTTCTCACTGCAGTCACTTCTCTTGTCACGGAGCACAGGCTCTAGGCACACGGGTTCAGTAGTTGCAGCATGTGGGCTCAGTAGTTGTGGCTCACGGTCTCTAGAGTGCAGGCTTAGTAGTTGTGGTGCAGAGGCTTAGTTGCTCTGCGGCATGTGGGATCTTCCCGGACCAGGGGTCGAAGTTAGTACCTTTTTGTCCCTGTACTTAACAAACATATTGCTGTTATCTTACACCTCATTTTGAGTTAATCTGTCGAATCCGCATTGGCAGGATTCTTAACCACTGCGCCACCAAGGAAGTCCTCCGAGTCATCTTTGAGATTCATTCATTCAGCTAGCATTGAACACTGATGTTGTGCTAGGCACTAACACCCTAGATACTGAGATTTATGCAGAGAAGTTAAACTAAGTAGACAATGATACACATAAATAATAAAGTACATAATTGCTATGATAGTAGTTTGTGCAGAATTTAATGGAGATGCAAAGGAAGGAATGATCAGTTCTTTGAGATGTAACGGGTCTTAGAAAGAGGAGATTTTATTTTCCCTCATCCATGAAAAATGAGTAGCAGTTGGAAAGGAGGACAAAAGGGAGGCAGGCATCTTTGCAGAAAGAACTGTATGGGTAGTGAGATCACATACTACATTCAGCGACCTGCATGTATAATTCCATACGGCAGAGGATACATAGAGGCTGAATCCTAAAGACTTTGTTGTGTAGTGGTATTTGGACTTTATTTCTTAGACCTGTGCTATCCAATATGGTAGCTGCTAACCACGTGTGTTCATTTAAATTTAAGCGTAAATTAATTAAAACTAAATAAAATGAAAAATTCAGTTCTTTGGTTGCAGTAGCCACATTTCAGATGCTCAGTAGCCATATTTGGTTAGTGGCTGTCAGATAGTGCAGCACAGTTTCATTATTGCAGAAGGTTCTGTTGGACAGCACAGCTGTAAATAATAGAAAGCCACTAAAAGATTTTGAGCATGAAAGTAAAAATAATTAGGTTACACTTGTAGAAGATAACTCTAGTGACCATAGAGGGTTCTTTGGAAGAATATGAGGCCGGAGGCTGAAGGATGGGTTAGGCTGTTATATGAATAGTCTCAGCAAATGATGAGAAACCAAATGTAGGTAGTAGCACTAGAGAGGAACAGATAATGACAAATGCTGAATAGGGAAAAGTGGTGTAACTTAGTAACTGTTCGGGTGTGGGGAATGAGGAAAAGGGAAGCATCCTCAGTAATTTATAGGTCTGTATTTGGTGATGAATTGTGGTATTATTCACCAAGTTTGGAAATACAGGAAGAAAAGAAGTTGGGAGGGGGAAGATAGTGGGATATGTTGAGTTACTGTTGTTTACTAGGTATCTCGGGAGAAATGTCCAGAGGGAAGTGAGCTGTATGTGCTGAAACTTAACAGGAGGTTCTGAATTTCATTCTTGGTTTAGGAGTAGTCAGAATGTAAATGGTTTAGAAACCCCCAAAAGAAAATAAGTTTATTCAGTTGTAGGTGGTATGACTCCTAAGGAAATCGTCCCCCAACAAGCATCACGTTCATTATTCTGAGGAAATAATGAGGGTCCAGCCCACAGCCTTACAAGCTCAGAAACAGACATGAGCAGATCTTACTCTAAGCCAGGTAAACTCATGTAAGCCAAGTTCAGAAAACTGACATATAGTCAGAATGCCAGTTTATTAACTTAAGGGGCAAATATAATTGACACAGGGACTAGAATACTTATGTTGACATTCTTTTCCAATATCCAGACAGACACAAGAAGCCAAATCATCAGAAGTTGCTTTGTTGAGGTGTTTTCCGAATAAAGGGAATAAGGTTTATCGAATAGCTGAACAGTGTTGGTCCTGGACAGCCCGCTACATTCCTTTCCCCCCAGGGAAGACCTTGCCAGAGGCCTCAAGTACAGTCCTTTGGCTCAGCTCATCTTCCCCACATGTGGAGCCCTGGCCTCTGTTTGCCTCTGTGACTTGACTTTTTGCACTTTTCGTGGATGATCATCCTTTCCAGTCAGTACGTTCTTCTAGATATTTTCATAACTTGAATATGGTTACTATCAAATATTTTTAATACCAAAGGGTATATTGTCTCTTTAAGAGTCTGTATTGATCTTGCCTTGGTTTTAAATTTAACTCAGAAGTCTTTTAAATTTCTTCCTAGTTTTTAGGGAAAGTATCACTGTAGCCTGCCTCTGCTGATGATGGGTGGTAATTAAAGAATGGGTTTGCCCAGTGAGAGCAAGTATTGAAGTGCGTCAAGGACAGTGCCCTGGAAAAAAATATTAAATTTTAAGACAGGGAAAGGGTAATCTGCAAAAAAAAACAAAACAAAACCAAGAAGGGGTAGGAGAGAGTGGTGTTCTACAACTAAGAGGAGAAGTCTGTGAGACAGGTTGGTTGACGGCATTAAATGTCTCAGTAAAGCCAGACAAGAGTTACTGTAAAAAGAAATGTTTTAGATTACAGAGTTGTCAACCTGTATGAATCCTCAGAAGTGTTTGGACCTTTAGTCAGTGTGTATTAAGAGACGGGTAAGTTAGGTCTGCTGAATCCAGTTGGCTTTTTAGGTTCTTATTTCTGATTTCATTTGGCTTTTTTTTTTTCCCAAATTTATTATTTATGTTTGGCTGCGTTGGGTCTTCATTGCTGCACGTGGGCTTTCTCTAGTTGCGGCTACTCTTCGTTGCAGTGTGCGGGCTTCTCGTTGCAGTGGCTTCTCTTGTGGAGCACGGGCTCTATGCATGCAGACTTCAGTAGTGGTGGCTCGTGGGCTTAGTTGCTCCTTGGCTGTGGGATCTTCCCGGACCAGGGCTCGAACCTGTCTCCCTTGCATTGGCAGGCAGATTCGTAACCACTGCGCCACCAGGGACGTCCTCATTTGGCTTCTTAAATGGTGATCTGTGAAGAACCTAAATGTGTCATGGGTTAACGAAAATTAAAGCTTTTGAGAATCTCATTGTTTTGATAGAATATCTATACTTTTAGATTTGATAGCCCGTATCTGTGTGGATTTATGAAGGAGATAGAAAAAGTTGTAGAATAGTGGCTATTGAATAATCATATCCAAAGGATTCAGACTGATGGTGATTTTTGGCCTAGATGGAGGTTTCTAGTAATTTTCTCAGGATTGTACCTCTCACTGCTTCCTACACTTTATTTTTAAGCTAGTGAATTAAAAGAAGAAATAATCTTAGCATAGTTTAAAATCAAACACCTAAGCCAAATTAAAATTTGGATAATTGAAACTGAAAACCTATATCCACTGTCCTTTTAGGATCAGATCATTGTGATATGACTGTATATCAAGTTCTTTCTTCAGGTTCTCATTGATTTTACCTCTTGTTGACCTTTTAAAACCCTTGGGCTTGCTTGGGAATGGGCAGAAGTTTCGGGATAATGGAAATGTTCTAAAATTAGATTGTGGTTATGGTTACCAACTCGAAATTTAGTAAAAATTAATTGGATTTTATAGTGTGTAAATTATAACAATACAGCTGTCTAAAAAAATACCTGTGGGACACCTATACAACTTTAACTCTTTGTATGTGTCACAGTACTGTCATGTGGAAAGGGAATGGTTTTAAGGTGGTTATTAAAAAATTATGAAATGATTTAAAGTAGCCTCTGTATTTTTAAACAGATTTGATCCTCAAGAAAGTGAAATGGGACAGAATGTTCAAAAGAAATATAATCATAAAAAGGAATTTTCTTGTAGTGGTACATACCCATCACTAGAAAAGAAAAAGGTTGACATTTCTATCCAAACTAGTGAAGCCCGCCCACCAACTCCTTTGCAACGGGAAAGCAGTGATACGCATTTAGAAGCAAAACACTTCCCGCCACAGAGCAAGGTTGTTGCAGTAACCCCCTGTGAAACCCTTGCTGCTCTGCCTCAGGCGGGACCGAGCCCTGATGTGATCATCGAAGAAGTCATCGAAGAAGACCTGGAAAGTGAGTGAAAATAGAAAAACAAGGAAACAATATATTGTGTCTGGAATTAGAAACGAAGTTAGTACGTTTTTGTCCCTGTACTTAACAAACATATTGCTGTTATCTTACACCTCATTCTGAGTTAATCTGTTGATTCCATGCCCCTACTTTCACATTTTCCAAAGTTAGGATAATTTTTAATGCAATAATATAGCTAAACTCTAATATTTGGTTTAATTAGGGTGTTTGACTTTTTAGTGTTCCACATACAAACCTCTATAAAAGATGAAAATACTATAAATAAATGACAACCATATTAGAAGCAGTCTGATGACTTTGTTCTTAAATTTAAGAACAGCATATCTTAAATCTTTGTTCTGAGATACAGTCCTTTATAAAATGAACAAGCATGAATGTAGTAGCATCTGTTAATAATGTTTGTGAACATTTAAATGTATCATAATTGTTTGATTAGATTTCCAATGTTGGTGTTCACCCCAATTCAAAATAAAGGACATGCTGTTTTCTCTCATTTCCACAATATTATTATTATCTCACATTATCTCAGTGAGTTAAGAGAACTATCAGGACTTGGCCTGCTGATACAAGGGGGTCTTGCCCTTCCAGTCTTTTGCCCATTCAAGTACAGCTTTTTAAACTGTATGTTAAGTATGTCATTGTCAGCATAATAAAACTAATAACAATTGCCTTTATTTTCTCTCTTGATGAAGCATGCTTCACAGATTATCTTGTGGAGACACCTAGATATCCAAAAGAGCCTCTTCAGAAAAAATCATCTGTTCCTTTTGGATCAAAAGCAGGTACGTTAACAACTCTGAACTTGTTGAAGCAGAGTTAATACATAGTAACTCTTATGGAGAGGGAGGCAGTGAGTAAAATGAATTTTACTAATAACTAAAACTTAGTTATTTATTTATTTTTGCCACGCCACACGGCTTGTGAGATCTTAGTTCCCCGACCAGGGATCAAACCCAGGCCCACAGCAGTGGAAGCGCGAGTCCTAACCACTGGCCCTCCAGGGAATTCCTAAAACTTCTTCCTTTTTACTGTTATAAGTTCTGCCTGTTACTGGCAAAAATATTTCTGAAATTTATAACACTTCTCTCAGCTGTCTCCCCAGCTACACATACTTATCTCTTTACCTCATCCTCAGTTTGGGTATTATTCTGTGTGATCTGTATTGGATAGGTAAAATGATCTATTTGTTCAGTTTTTATCATCTATCTGTACTTCAGTTCCTCCTAGTCTTTGTTCTTTAAACATTTTTACTAGATATACTAGGACACCTACATTGTTCAAAAATTAAATATATATGTATTAAAATACCCTGTGAACCTTTTCCCCTAACCTATTCCCATTCCATTTGTCCTTTCCTCCCTTCCAGTTTCTTTATTCATATTTGAACAAATACACATATATTATTTTTCTAATTCTCATTTTTGGTTGTTTTTGTACACAAAACATAGCATACCATATACACTGCAGTGTTTTTTTAATTCCTTTCTTTTTTCCTTGTTTTTTTTTTTTTTTTTGTCTTTTTTTTGGCCACATCACATGGCATGCAGGATCTTAATTCCCCAATCTGGGATCGAACCTGTGCTCCCTGCAGTGGAAGTGTGGAGTCTTAACCACTGGATGGCCAGGGAAGCCCCTTAATTCCTTCCTTAACATTATATTCTGGAGATCTTTTCATATCAGTAGAAACACTTGGCTTAATTACTGCTGTAAACAAAAAGTTTCTCACTGTCTTTTATTCTGCCCCACCCTTACTTCCACCAAAACACACATATCTCCCCTTAAATGCTGCTCAGTATGTTGTCTTTCCCAGACTTTTTTTCATACTTCTCCCGCCTGATTTAAGATTCAAAGTGGCTATGAGCTAATTATTAGTTCTTTCAGTTTAGTATAGTTTAAACAGGATTTTGTTTCTATATTAGAAACATCGTTATCAATGGGGTTCTGAGTTCCAATTATGTTTATAAATAAATTCTGAAATTTTGTTGTAATACAGTAGAGTTACAGCATATACTCTGACTTTAGAACCTAACTAACTACTTGAACTTCAATTCCACTTATTTAACATATTTTGCAAATAAAATAAAAGGTTTGCAGTTCAGGTTGCTAAAGAAATTGTGGAAGTGGGATGTGTTTGTTTTATCAGTCTAGTTACTGTTTGGGGTTTGGGTTACCTTTTGTGGGCCCAGGTATTCTAGAGTTTGCAGTGCTACAAGACACATTCTTTCAAAGGATACTGCATTCAGTTTCTGTGAATTCTTTCCTGACTTTTGGCTTATTAATGTGGTTTAAATATTCTCATCCAGGTTCTCCAGAGCTAGTTTTTGTAAGCCATGTAATACATCCTTGCCACTTCTACATTCGGAAGTATTCACAAATAAAAGATGCAACAGTATTGGAAAAGAAGGTGAATCAGTTTTGCAGTAAGAGTGTATACCTTGATCCTTCAGACATTTTGGAGCTAGGTAATGAAATATTACTCTAAGTTAAAATATGAAGCTTATTTAAATATTATAATATTGGCCAACCCATATAGACTTCTTGTAATACAGATTTGTGCAAGCATAAAGGTTTTGGAATTATTTAACATAAGTTCAGTTTTATTTAGGTAACTTAGCTAAGTATTAAAATCAACTTTTTTTTTTTTCTGCTCAGAGTTACCTAGTAGTAATAATATTACAGTATACAGTATAATTCCAGTATTTTTAATGTCATTTAAAAATGATTTTTAAATATTTTTAGTATCATTTGCCAAGTTTAACTGGAGTCATACTAATTTGGAGCTTGCTTTTTTTTAATGTTCTTTTCCATTATGGTTCATCACTGAATATTGAATATAGTTCCCTGTGCTATCCAGTAAGACCTTGTTGTTTATCCATTCTATTTATAATAGTTTGCATCTACCAACCACAAACTCCCACTTCATCAAAAACCAAATATGGTATTTGTCTTTCTCTTTTTGACTTCACTTAGTATGATAATCTCTAGTCCATCCATGTTGTTGCAGATGGCATTATTTTGATCTTTTTTATGGCTGAGTAGTATTCCATTGTATATATGTACATCTTCTTTATCCATTCGTCTGTCACTGGACATAAAATTGACTGTTGAGTGAGATATACACAAAAACTCCATTATGGAGTAAGGTGAGATATTTTTAAAATTACAAAACCCATGATGGGTTATATAATTTGTCCCCTCATCTCCAGAGAAAAGTATTCCTCTGAGTGTTCCTTGTAGTATGACTACCATCCCTTGCTGTCTACATGTGAATGTTGAAGATGTCGCTGAACGCCTGAGTGAGATAGATGCAGGGCAGTGGCATCCATTTCCTAGGGTCACACAGAGGGTAGTTGGTAAATTTAATCAGTCCATCTTAATTCTAAGGCTGTGTATAATTTGCTGTCATTTAGGCTTTCATTACAAACGTTTTCCTTGTAACACTTGATTAAATTTGATTATACTCTGTAATAAGATGAAGCTATGATTTGTTTGATTTATTAATAGAGCATTTTTCTCATTCTATTAATATCAATGCCTCTATATAACTAATACCAAAAAGTACTATATTGTCTGTTCAGCTTTATAGTATGGGGTTTTTTTTAATTTTTTAATTTTTTGGCTGCATCGGGTCTTGGTTGCGGCACGTGGGTCCTTTCATTGCAGTGCGTGGGCTTCTCTAGTTGCAGTGCATGGGCTTCTCTCTAGTTGTAGCATGTGGGTTTTCTCTCTCTAGTTGTGACGTGTGGGTTCCAGGGCATGTGGGCTCTGTTGTTTGTGGCACTCGGGCTCTCTAGTTTGAGGCACATGGGCTTAGTTGCCCTGTGGCATGTGTTATCCTAGTTCCCCGACCAGGGATTGAACCCACATCCCTTGCATTGGAAGGGGGATTCCACCACTACCACTGGGGAAATCCCCATAGTAGTTCTTTAAAAGTGTTAACTAACTCTCAGCTCATCTTTGTAGCTTATCAGAATATCAGAAGACTAGAATCATCATATACTTCTGATAAAAATGAATAATAATTTTTAAAGTTAAAAAACAGTGTTTAGGGCCTTCTCTGGTGGCACAGTAGTTAAGAATCCTCCTGCCAGTGCAGGGGACACGGGTTCGAGCCTTGGTCCAGGAAGATCCCACATGTCACAGAGCAACTAAGCCTGTGCGTCACAACTACTGAGCCTCTGCTCTAGAGCCTGCAAGCCACAACTGCTGAAGCCTGTGTGCTCTAGAGCCTGCGAGCCACAACTGCTGAAGCCTGTGTGCCTCGAGCCCGTGCTCTGCAACAAGAGAAGCCACCACGGGACTTCCCTGGTGGCGCAGTGGTTAAGAATCCACCTGCCAATGCAGGGGACATGGGTTCGATCCCTGGTCTGGGAAGATCCCACATACCACGGAGCAACAGCCTGTGTGCCACAACTACTGAGCCTGCATGCCACAACTACTGCAGCATGCGCACCTAGAGTCCTGCTCTGCAACAAGAGATGCCACCACAATGAGAAGCCCGTGCATCTCAACGAAGAGTAGCCCCCGCTCGCAGCAACTAGAGAAAAGCCCGTGTGCAGTCATGAAGACCCAGCACAGCCAAAAATAAATAAATAGAATAAATTAATTTCAAAAATCGTGTTTAAATTCTGAATATCTAAGGAGGGAAGAGTGTAGTGTTAAACTTAATTTTACGGCTGCAAATAATTCTCTAAATTTAATACATGCACAAAAGAGCTCAGTTTAGATTTAGAAAATGTTCTAAGAAAGCCAAAAAGTCATCCTTTAAGTTGTCAAGGATAATTATTATTTCAAGGTAGATATACATGATTTAAATACTCATTTATCGTTTTTCTTTCAATTTTTTTTTTTTTGGCTGCGTTGGGTCTTCGTTGCTGCATGTGGGCTTTCTCTAGTTGTGGCGAGCAAGAGCTACTCTTCGTTGCGGTGCACAGGCTTCTCATTGTGGTGGCTTCTCTTGTTGCGGAGCATAGGCTCTAGGCGCGCGGGCTTCAGTAGTTGTGGCTCACGGGCTTCAGTAGTTGTGGCTCACAGGCTCAGCAGTTGTGGCTCACAGGCTCAGTAGTTGTGGCACACGGGCTTAGTTGCTCCAGGGCATGTGGGATCTTCCCAGACCAGGGTTCGAGCCCGTGTCCCCTACATTACCCTGGATTCTTAACCACTGTGCCACCAGGGGAGCCCTTATTTATCTTTCAAGAAATTAATGGTAAGGGAAGAAATGTAATATAACGCTTTAGCAGAGTTTCCTCTTGTTCCCTTTTCCTGCCTGTGTTCTTCATTATAAAGAACAACAGATTACTTCAATAGACTTTTATCTCATCTATTGCAAGAAAGAATAGTTTAATAGCGTATAATTTAAAACTAAGAATATTGGTTATATGGTATATCAGCATAAGAGAAGGGTTGATGACAATCTCAAGGCCAAAACAGATGTTTTGGTAGAACTTAAAAGGTTGCCCTGATGTGCCTCTCAACTATCCTGTTTTTATTAGCATGTATAGAGGGGATTATGCAGCATCTCTCTGTATATAATCAGTGATCAAGTCTTAACAAGTATATTTCTGATGCTAGATGAGTTTTTAAGAGGATGGGCTCTAAGACTACCTGGGTTCTCTTCCTACCTCTTCTAAGTAGCCATGTCGCTTCGGCTGGGTTTTCAGCCTCTTTTTGCGTAGTTTCCTCACCTATGGGATGGAAGCACCATCTCCATGGGGTTGTTGTGGGGAGGAGGTGAATTCAAACATAAAATACTGAGAACATTGCTGAGCCTATAGTAAAAATAAAAATTCTTTCTAACTTGATCTTTTTTTCTGGTTATTAATTTGTAATTCATCTGATCCCTCCATAAGGAAAGACCATAAGGTCTTCCTCTGCTGCTTGGTGCTTGGTTCATCTTCCCCTTCTCTGAACTCCACTGTGTATTAATTTCTTAATTTTGGCCTTTCACACTCTCCCTTTCTTGGTTTCTTTACTTTCACTCCCCTTTTACCAAGAGAATGTCATTGCTGCTTCCTTTATGCTACTAAAGTATTTTATAGATTTCGGTATATATATATCTGTACTTGCATGTGTGTACCTGCACAAGGATAGGTCTTTATTGTTATAAGTACAGTGTATTATAGTCACTTGCCTGTTCCCTTTCCTTTCTTGAGCTTCTTGATAGCAGGACGGTCTTACTCATCTTTGTTATAGTTTATAAAACACAGGTCCTCAGTAAGGACTGCTGGCTTTGTTTTCTTTGTTTTTACCTCCCCGTCTAGGACATAAGTTTCTGTATAACAGAAACTGCCAAAATACACTACCTTTTAATCCCTCTCATAGCACTGACACAGTACTGTATCATCAGTTAATAAATGAATTAAGACTTCTTAGTGGTGGAACTAATGTACATGTTTGTAAATTAGAGCTAATTAGATATTCTTCTTCATAAACATTGATAATGATTTGTCTCCATTATTTAGGTGCAAGAATATTTGTCAACAGTATTGAAAATGGAATGTGGTGTCGAGGAACTATTACTGAATTAATTCCAATAGGAAGTGAAAGTATTAGAAAACCTTGTATTCCAACCAAATTCTCAGTCCACAAAGTTGCACTAATACAAATATTCATGGTAGATTTTGGAAATTCTGAAGTCCTAATTGTTGCAGGGTATGTTATTTTATAATTACTATGTGTTCCTGGTCTGCTTAGAAACACTTGTGAATGGGGGAGGAGGGGAGATACTAAAGAAGAAAGAAAAGTAGGAAGAGGTAGAGAGGAATAAGTTATCCTTCTTCACTTCCAAGGCATATACCTTTTATTTTGCTCTGTAATTTGTCTTACTAATTACTAAATTAGTAAAGTATTAGCTATCAGTGTTACTAGATTGGGAGCTTGGAAAAAGAACTTTCTGATGTTTCAAACTTAAATGTTCTTCTATATAGCCTCAAAGCAGAAAATGAAGCACAAAAATGGTGGGGTTTTTTTGTTTTCGTTTTTTTTTGCGGTACGCGGACCTCTCACTGTTGTGGCCTCTCCTGTTGTGGAGCACAGGCTTTGGATGCGCAGGCTCAGCGGCCATGGCTCACGGGCCCAGCCGCTCCGCGGCGTGTGGGATCTTCCCGGACCGGGGCACGAACCCGTGTCCCCTGCATCGGCAAGCAGACTCTCAACCACTGCTCCACCAGGGAGGCCCCAAAAATGGTTCTTTTAAATAAAATGTTACGGTTAGTGGCCAGATGATTGAGTAAAATTTTTAATCATATTTCCATAATTCCATTATTGTATGTTAAAGTGGCATAGTGTCTAACTCTAGGTGTTCAAAACTGTTTCCCCCAGTCTTCTAGGAAAATAAAACAAACTGAAAATGTTCTTCTAGTAAGGACCAGTATTAACTCTTGCATGGTCACTTTATTAAATGGTCATAGCTTTATAAATAGATTTCTGTTTGGGGGTGTCATTATGCCTTTTAAATTTAAACCAAATAGGTATATGAAAGACAATCCAGATGAAGGCAGTTGAGATTTATTTCTATAGGTAGAAACAGTGTCTGTGTTTATAAAAGCTAGATTAAGTCTATATAGTGAGATAGTATGAATCAGAATATAACTTTCTAAGAGAAAAATACCATATATTAACACATTTATATAGAATCTAGAAAAATGGTAGTGATGAACCTAGTGTCAGGGCAGGAATAGAGATGCAGATGTAGAGAACAGACTTGAGGACACAGTGGGGGAAGGGTAAGCTGGGACGAAGTGAGAGAGTAGCATTGACATATATACACTACCATGTGTAAAATAGATAGCTAGTGGGAAGCAGCTGCATAGCACAGGGAAATCAGCTAGGTGCTTTGTGACCACCTAGAGGGGAGGGATAGGGAGGGTGGGAGGGAGGAGATATGGGGATGTATGTATAGCTGATTTACTTTGTTATACAGCAGCAATTAACACATCATTGTAAAGCAATTATCATCCAATAAAGATGTAAAAATAAATGAATAAATAAATTTTTAAAAGAGTATAACTTCCTAGAAGATTTAACTTAAAGAGAGTATCCTTAGAAATGCATACCTTTTGTGGGGTAAGGCAAGTTTGGGCTTGAAGCATTATCTTCAGTAAATATTGCTTCAATTCTTCCCAGAGTTGGTGATACTTATGTGAGATCAGAACATATTGCTAAGCAGCATGTCACACTAAATGACTTGTGTCTGGCTCTGAGGAAGTCTGAGCCATATATTGAAGGGCTGCTGAAAGACATCCAGCCATTAGCACAGCCATGCTCATTGAAAGACATTGTTCCACAGAACTCAGTAAGTGAGACTTAAATTATTTCTTATTCAGGGGCCAAATAGTCCAGTTTTAGCTATGCATTGCTGATCAGATTACTGAATGTAGGTTCAGTTCTCTTGTTAAATACATTTTGTATAATAAACTATTGGTGCCAATAAAAAAGGAAATGAACTTCAGTTTCTACAATTAGAATCGTTCTTAATGGGAAATTGAGTTGAATATGCATATATGAACATAATGATAGGTGAAATATCCAAGTAAACCACAAAATTTTGGAGGCAAATAAATATGGAGAGAAAAATAAATTTTAAATGTTATGTGGTATGTGTTTCCATTCATTTCTTCACTATTTCCATGGCCCTTTGCTCACTGCTTATAGCCTATATTGCATTCTGTTTATATTATTAATGAATATTTATTTCCCAGAAAGATTTAAAACTCCTATGAGACAGAAATTGTGTGTAAAAATACTTGTTAAGCAGTTATATTATTATAAAGTCTGTGAAAGCAGGAGTCTGCACCTTTGCTCATCTTTGTATTCCAACACTTAGCAAATCACTGAGCACGTAGTAGGCGTTCAGCAAATATTTGAAAGAATGAACAAATGAATAAAAAAGTAAAAGGAAACACATACACATATTAGCCCTGGTATTTTCCTCAAAATGGGAAATTTATTTTGGCTTTAATTTTATCTTTTTTTTTTTTTTTTTTTGCCTTTTCTATTCTGAGTGGGCTTTACTTTTATACTCACGAAATCTTTAGAAGATGTTTTATTTTTAAGGAATGTGTAGTTTTGGCCTGTGAAATTTACTTTAGGTATGAGTACTTAAAGTTTCAAAGTTCAGTGAGAAATTTTTTTTTCAATGGGTGAGTATTTTTCCTTATTGTTTAAGTAGCATTTACCTCATATATTGCTAGTAATGGAAACTAAGTTACCTGGTAATGATTGTAAATATCTTTAATGTATGACATGGCTTCCATCATGCTTTCAAAATTACCTTTTGGATTTCATCGTTTAAGTGGAAAATTTGTACATAATACTTGTTTTATTTTTAAACTTTTATTTATTATCTTGATATTAATATTCAGAAGTAAAACTAAGTCCTGAAGTACAACAGCTTATGGTCACCTTGAGACCATGTTTATAAAATCTAAGTGTGATACGTACATTGTGCATACATAAAGACTGTCCTTGGGTTTGTGGGCCCAGCTGCTTCTAAATATCTATGGTTGGTTAAGTGCCTTTGTTCGAATTTGCAGACTTTGGCTGTTAAAAAGCTAAATCTACAACATTGTACCATTAGAGCTAATTATAATTACTGAATACATTGGAATTTTACTTTTTCCACAGACTGAAGGCTGGGGAGAAGAAGCTAAAATAGAATTTTTGAAAATGGTAAATAAGAAGGCTGTTTTAATGAAAGTTTTTAAAGAAGAAGATGGTGTGCTAATTGTAGATCTGCAGAAGCCACCAACAAATAAAATAAGCAGTGATATGCCTGTGTCTCTTAGAGATGCATTAGTTTTTATGGAACTAGCAAGGTAGGTAACTTATTAAAATGTAAATATTTTCAAGGTTATAGCTATAAATTGGAACAGCAGATTTTTACCTTTAAAAAATATGGGCTCTGGGGCCTCCCTGGTGGTGCAGTGGTTGGGAGTCCGCCTGCCGACGCGGGGGACGCGGGTTTGTGCCCTGGTCCAGGAGGAGCCCGCGTGCAGCGGAGCGGCTGGGTTCGTGAGCCGTGGCCGCTGAGCCTGCGCGTCCGGAGCCTGTGCTCCATAACGGGAGAGGCCACAACAGTGAGAGGCCCGCGTACCACAAAAAAAAAACAAAACAAATGGGCTCTAAAGTGAACTGTCACATACACTAAGAGGGCGCACCAAATCCTAACCACTAGACCACCAGGGACATCCTAACATACTCGAAGAGGTTAAAAATATTGCTGTCAGAGTTTTCTAAGTATGGTTGTCTGTGAAAATTGCATTCAGGTCATTTGATTTAAGGAAATAGAAAAATTAAGGTAGCTCAAAATAGAAACTATTGGTAGATACGGAACATTTTTTTAGACTCTTGCTAACTTTTACAAGTAGCTCCACTAGGGTTTCAAGAATTATAGTTTAAGAGTTCTTACATTTTCTAACCTTTGGAATAAGATCATGATCACCACTCTATATTTAATGTATGAATCTAGAGTAGATACTTAAATTTCTTTCCTTTCTCATGTCTGATGAACAAAGTAAGATGACTAAGTAACCACAGAGATGATGGAAGATACTACTTTCTGTCCTGAGCAATTACACGACTCTGGAAGTGACCCAAGTAGATTCCATTCTGGAAAAATAGAACTTAAGTAGAGTATTGGAGCTGAAAGGGGTCACAGAAACCCCTCAGCTGGCCTTTCTGATTGCTACCATAGATGCTGGGTATTGTCAACCAAAGGAGTAGAAACTTTGAGTAGAACATACAGGCCCAACTCACAAATGTTCCAGCACAAACTTGAAGGTTAATTACTGAGTTTTGAGACTTGACCTCTTATTTATCCTGGTTTGATAATTGGAGACAATACTAAGAAATGTTGTAAGTTAGAAGAGAGAAATTGGAAAAATACTCTTGGTAGATAAATCAGTATGTGTGTAAGTCCTTTCTTCAGATCAGTTAATCCACTGAGAGAAGAGAGACTTAATGGCTCTTGCTTATGCTTTTAATTAGGTTTAAGTCTCAGTTATCAAGAAGTCACTCTGAAAAAAATACAACTTTACACTATCATCCACCTGTTTTGCCTAAGGAAATGACAGATGTTTCAGTTATGGTTTGTCATATAAATAGTCCTACTGATTTCTATCTTCAGTTGGTAAGTATATAGTGGTCCTTTGAGACAAAATATTTTTTCAAATTTTAAGTAGAAATTTATAATGGAAGTGAGTGCCCAGTATGAATTGAGAGCAAACCACTATCAACCTTCTGCAAATTTAAGTTTCTTAGTAGTTTTTTGTTTTTAAACAAGAAATTCACATGATTCACAGTAAATTGAAGGAAATCTTTTATCAGGCAAGTTAGTGAAGTATGGAGGGGAAGGAGAATGAAGGATCCCTAATGTGTAAATGTTTCTTGCTACTTTCTGAAATCTAGAAACCAGGAGAGCACGTAGAGCTGGCAAATCAAAATAAAATGATAACATCTGCTTCTGATAATGTATGAGAATTTACTTATTATTCCTAGGTAATTTTCTGAATTACAATACCAGAATAGATTCAGATTAAAGGCATTCATAGAAAATTTGGGGTATATGACTGATGGGTCTGTTTTAGATAGCTACCAGCATTAAAGTTTATCTTTATTGATCTCTTTGTGTCCATGCTTTATGTGTCACCCACAAAGCAGTATGGCCCTTAGAATGAGTTAATTCCAGTCCATTGCCCATTTTTGAATTGGATTATTTATTTTGCTGTTGTTGGGTTATAGGAGATCTTCATACATTATGGATATTAATCCTTTATCAGATATATCATTTTCAGATGTTTTCTCTTATTCTGTGGCTTACCTTATCACTCTCTTGATAGCATTCTTTCAAAAAGTTTTTAATTGATCAAGTCCAGTTTATCTACTTTTTCTTTTGTTGCCGGTATTTTGATGTCATATCCAAGAAATCATTGCCAATCTAACATCGTGAAGCTTTTCCCCTCTGTGTTTTCTTCTGTGAGTTTTATAGTTTTAGCTCTTACATTTAGGTCTTTGAGTTATTTTGAGCTAATTTTTATATATGGTGTAAGGGAAAGGTTCATTCTTTCCCATTTGGATATCCAGTTTACCCAGCACTGTTTGTTGAAAAGATGGTCTTTTCTCCATTGTATGGTCTGGGCACTCTGGTCAAAACTCAGTTGACCATATACGTGAATGTTTATTTCTGGGCTCTCTGTTCTATTCCATTGGTCCATCCCTCTGTCCTTATGGCAGTAGCACACTGGTTTTTTTGGTTGTTTTTTTTTTTTTAAATTGAAGTATAGTTGATTTACAGTGTGCCAATCTCTGCTGCACTGCAGAGTGACTCAGTTATATACATATATACATCCTTTTTTTTTTTTGCATTATGCGGGTGTCACCACTGTGGCCTCCCGCGTTGCGGAGCACAAGCTCCGGACGCGCAGGCTCAGCGGCCATGGCTCACGGGCGCAGCCGCTCCGCAGCATGTGGGATCTTCCCAGACCAGGGCACGAACCTGTGTCCCCTGCATTGGCAGGTGGACTCTCAGCCACTGCACCACCAGGAAAGCCCTACATTCTTTTTTAATATTCTTTTCCATTATGGTTTATCCCAGGAGATTGATTATTGTTCCCTGTGCTGTACAGTAGGACCTTGTTGTTTATCCACTGTAAACGTAATAGTTTGCATCTACCAACCCCAGACTCACAGTCCATCCCTCTGCCTCTCACCCTCCCCCTTGGCAACCACAAGTGTGTTTTCTATGTCTGTGAGTCTATTTCTGTTTTATAGATAGGTTCATTTTTGCCATATTTTAGATTCTACATATAAGTGATATCATATGGTATTTGTCTTTCTCTTTCTGAATTACTTCACTTAGTATGATAATCTCTTGTTGCATCCATGTTGCTGCAAATGGCATTATTTTGTTCTTTTCTATGGCTGAATAGTATTCCATTGTATATATATACCACATCTTCTTTATCCTTTTATCTTTCGATGGACATTTAGGTTGCTTCCATGTCATGGCTGTTGTGAATGGTGTTGCTATGAACATAGGGGTGCACGTATCTTTTTGAATTAGTTTTCTCTGGATATATGCCCAGGAGTGGAATTGCTGGATCATATGGTATATCTCTATTTTTAGTTTTCTAAAACCTCCATACTGTTCTCCATAGTGGCTGCACCAATTTACATTCCCACTAACTGTAGGAGGGTTCCCTTTTCTCCACAGCCTCTCCAGCGTTTGTTATCTGTAGACTTTTAATATTTTTAATTTTTTTGCTTTTATTTACTTTTTTGGTCATGCTACATGGCATGCAGGATCTTAGTTCCCCAGCCAGGGATCGAACCTGTGCCCCCTGCAGTGGAAGCACGGAGTCTTAATCACTGGACCATCAGGGAAGTCCCTATAGACTTTTTCTTTTCTTCTTTTTTTTTTTAATGGCTGTGTTGGGTCTTAGTTGCTGCACGCAGGCATTCTCTAGTTGTGTCGAGTGGGGGCTACTCTTCGTTGTGGTGTGCAGCCTTCTCATTGCAGTGGCTTCTCTTGTTTCAGAGCATGAGCTCTAGGCATGCGAGCTTCAGTAGTTGTGGCACACGGGCTCAGTAGTTGTGGCGCGTGGGCTTAGTTGCTCCGTGGCATGTGGGATCTTCCTGGACCAGGGCTCGAACCCGTGACCCCTGCATTGGCAGGTGGATTCTTAACCACTGCACCACCAGGGAAATCCCCCTATAGACTTTTTAATGGTGGCCATTCTGACCAGTGTGAGGTGGTACCTCATTGTAGTTTTGATACGCATTTCTCTAATAATTAGTCATGTGGAGCATCTTTTCATGTGCCTACTGACCATCTGTATGTCTTCTTTGGAGAAATGTCTATTAAGGTCTCCTGCCCATTTTTCAGTTGGGTTTTTTTTGTTGTTGTTGTTGAGTTGTATGAGCTGTTTATATATTTTGGAGATTAAGCCCTTGTCGGTTGTATCATTTGCAAATATTTTCTCCCATACTGTAGGTTGTCTTTTCGTTTTGTTTATGGTTTTTGCTGTGCAAAAGCTTGTGAGTTTCATCAGGTCCTGTTTGTTTGTTTTTGTTTTTATTTCTATTGCCTTGGGAGACTGATCTAAGAAAACATTGGTACAGTTTATGTCAGAATGTTTTGCCTATGCTCTCTTCTAGGAGTTTTATGGTTTTATGTCTTATAAAAGTCTTCAAGCCATTTTGAGTTTATTTTTTGTGCATGGCGTGAGGGTGTGTTCTAACTTCACTGATTTACATGCAGCTGTCCGACTTTCCCAGCACCACTGCTAAAGAGACTTTTTCCCATTTTATATTCTTGCCTCCCTTTTTTTTTTTTTTTTTTGCGGTACGCGGGCGTCTCACTGTTGTGGCCTCTCCTGTTGCAGAGCACAGGCTCAGCGGCCATGGCTCACGGGCCCAGCCATTCCGCAGCATGTGGACCCTCCCGGACCGGGGCACAAACCCGTGTTCCCTGCATCAGCAGGCGGACTCTGAACCACTGTGCCACCAGGGAAGCCCTACTACATTTTGGCTTAGAAAAGATTTCATAGGAACACTCCACTTTCAGATAGCAGGGATACCTGTATTTGTCCTTTTGGCACTGGCTTTTTTCACTTAGCATATTGCCCCATGTTGTAGCATGTGACAGGACTTAACTTCTTTAAGGCTGACTAATATTCCATTGTATGTAATACCACATTTTATTAATTCATTCATCCGTTGATGGACATTTGGTTTGCTTCTACCTCTTGACTATTGTGAATGATGCTGCAATGAACATGGGTGTGGGAATATTGTAGTGTCATGTTTTGGTTCCCTTCTTATTTCCTTTTGTGTATCTATATATTTATCTATTGTTACCATGGGGATTACATATAACATCCTAAAGTTACAGAAGTTAATACGAATTGATACCAACTTTAATTGAACAAAACGCTACTCATGTATAACTCCATTCTCCTTTTATATTATTGATCTGTGTACATTGTGTGCTCAATAATGTAGATTTATAATTATTTTTATGCATTTATCTTTTAAATCCTGTAGAAAATAAAAGTGGAATTACAAACTAAAGTTAATAATACTGGCTTTCATGTTTGTCCACGTATTTATGTTAACCACAGATCTTTACATTTTAATGTGGCTCTGAGTTACACTCTAGCACCTTTCATTTCCTCCTGAATGACTCCCTTTAGCTTGTTTATAAGACAGGTCTGGTGTTAGTGAACTTCCTCACCTCTTGTTTATCTGTGAATAGCTTATTTCTATCTGTCTTTTGAAGGATAGTTTTGCTGGATCTGTAATTCTCAGTTGATGCTTTTTTTCTTTCAGGAGTTTAAATATTACCTTCTGACCTCCAGGATTTCTGATGAGAAGTCAGATGATAATCTTATTGATGATCCCTTATATATGACAAGTCACTTCTCTCTTGCTGCGTTCACAACTCTCACTTTGTCTTTGGCTGTTGACAGTTTGTGTATCATGCATCTAGTGTGTCTCTCTTTGAATTTATCCTACTTTGCGTTTTTTGAGTATAGTAACTTTCTAGGGCAGCTATAACAAAGTGCCACAGGGAATTGCTTGGCGGTACAGTGGTTAGAACTCTGCGCTTTCACTGCCAGGGGCCAGGTTCAATCTGTGGTCAGGGAACTAAGATCCCACAAGCTGTGTGGCATGCCCACTCCCACCCCCCTCGTGCAAAAAGTGCCATATAGTAGGTAGTTTAAAAAAGCAGAAATTTATTTTCTCACAGTTCTGGAGTCTGCAAGTTTAAGATCAAGGTGTTGGCAGAGTTGGTTCCTTCTGTGGTCTGGGAGGGAAGATCTGTTCCATGTCGCTTCCCTAGATTTGGTGGTTTAGCACTCATTGGCTTCTGCTGCATCATCCCGGTCTCTGCTTCCTTCACATGGCGCTCTCTCTGTGTACTTGTCTGTCTCAATTTTTTAATACAGACAACAGTCATGTTGAATTAGGTCCCGCATAAGACTTTAACTTGATAATACCTATCAAGGTAAAACCCTACCTCCAAATAAGGACACATGCTGAGGTACTGGGGGGGTTAGAACTTCAACATATTTGGGGGGGAGGACACAATTCAACCCATAAGCAGTCCACTTTCTGCTGTATCAAAAATTTCCTCCCCACATGCAATAACACCATCCCAACATTCCAAAAAATCTTAATCATTCTAGCATCAAATCTAAATCCAGAATCTCATATAAAATCACTAAATCCCTGATTATCTGAATCAGGTATAGGTAAGAATTGTTTAACTCAAGCTGAGGCAGAACTCCTCTCTGTCTCTGAATCTGTGAGACCAGACAGTAAGTCTAAAACCTAGCAGGGAAAATTCCATTAGATTCTTATGGCTTGAGAATAATCCTCATTGGCTGGATGCTCTGTCCTCCAGTCCCACTAGGGTGGTGGCCCTACCCCTTCAGTCATGGCAGCAACCTCACCCATTGGAATTGAGGATTTATCCTAACCCTCTGGAACCCGGGAGGAGGCCCCATCCCTGGAACAGAGGAGGAACCAGTCCTGCCTCTCAGGTCTGTGCCCTCTGGGCCTGAGTAGCAGTTGCAGACACACTAGCCTCTGAATCTCCTTCAGGATCAGTCTTCCCTTTTCTTGAAACATAAGTTCATAACTGAATAGCTCTGTCAGCTCACTTCCTGCCTATAGAATCCCACAAGCCCACCGGCCCCCCTTCATTTCCTCTCACCTCTGTCCCCTTCAGTTCACGCTGGCATTGTTTCTGCTGAGATGAATGATTAGATCCACAAGTCATATACCCATAATCTCCTTTTTTTTTTTTTTTTTGGCAGTACGTGGGCCTCCCACCACTGCGGCCTCTCCCATTGTGTAGCACAGGCTCCAGACACGCAGGCTCAGCGGCCATGGCCCATGGGCCCAGCCGCCCAGCGGCATGTGGGATCCTCCCAGACTGGGGCATGAACCCGCATCCCCTGCATCGGCAGGCGGACTCCCAACCACTGCGCCACCAGGGAAGCCCTACCCATAATCTCTTGAGCAGACACTGTCCAGCCGTGCCCTTGGTGTTCACTCCAGAGCTTGCTTTCTCATTTTTTGAAATACATATAGACTGAGAATTCTCTAAATCTTCAGATTCTGCTTCCTTTATGTTTAACAATTTATTCTTCAATTTATGTCTGTCCTCTCACATTTTATTATAAGCAGCAAGGAGAAACCTGGCTGGCACTTTGACACTTTGCTTAGCAGTGTCCTCAGCTAAATATCCAAGTTCAACTTTTCACCCAGTAGAACATAATTCAGCCAAGTTCTCTACCACTGTGTAACAAGGATTGCCTTTCCTCCAGTTTTCAGTGTCATTCCTCATTGCTGTCTGAAATCTCACCAGAAGCACCTTTAACATCCATATTTCTGCCAGTAATCTTTCCAAAGCAATCTGGTTATTTTCATTCAAGTACCGCATAATTCTTCCTTTTCTTTCTATTCATTACCCAATTTCAAAGCTTCTCTCACATGTTAGGTATTTATTACAACAGCACACTACTTTGCTATTCCAAAATCTGTATTCATTTCTTAGGGGTGCCATAAGAAAGTTCCACAAGTTAAGTGGCTTAAACAACATAAATTTATTGTCTCACAGTTCTGGAATCTAGAAGTGTGAGATCAAGTTGTTAGTAGTGTTGGCTCCTTCTGAAGGTTGTGAGTGAGAATCTATTCCATGCCTTTTTCCCTAGCTTCTGGTGGTTAGCTGGAAAATTTGGTGTTCAGTGGCTTCTGCCTCACTCCAGTTTCTGCCTTCATCTTTACATGCATTCTCCTGTGTATGTGTCTTTGTGCCCAAATTTACCCCTTTTAATAAGGACACCAATCACATTGGATTAAGGCCTACTTTAACGACCTCATTTTAACTTGATAAATACCCTATCTCCAAATAAGGTCATGTTTTGAGGTTCTGGGGATTACAACTCCAACATATCTTTTTGGAGGAGACATAAATCAACCCATAACATTGCTTGGATTTGTAGATTTGTGTATTTCATCAAATTTGGGAAGTTTTTGGTCATTATTTCTTCAGATACTCTTTCTGCTCCTTTCTTTCTCTCTTCTCTTTCTGGGACTCCCATAATGTATATATTGGTGTGATTAATATCTCACAAATACTTTGGTCTCTGTTCACTTAATTCTTTCTTCTTTCTGTTCCTCACTATTTCAGTTGTCCTATATTCAAGTTCACTGACTCTTCTGCCTGATCAAATATGCTATTGAACCCCTCCAGAATATTTTTTGTTTCAGTTATTGTACTTTTCAGCTCCAGAATTTGATTCCTTTTTATAATTACTGTCTCTTTGTTGATACTTTCATTTTAATCCTTTATTGTTTTCCTGGTTTTCTCTAGTTCTTTGTCCATGTTTTCCTTTAGCTCTTTGAGCATATTTAAGACAGTTGTTCTAAAGTCTTTGTCTAGTAAATCCATTATCTGGGCTTCCTAAGGGCTGATTTCTGTCTGTTTATTTTGTTCCTTGGAATGAGCCATGTTTTCCTGTTTCTTTGTATGCCGTCTGATTTCTTGTTGAAAATTGGGCATTGACTATTATATAACTCTAAAAGATCACCCACCACACACATCCTGGATTTTTTAAAATTGTTGGAGACTAGTAGTTGGTTTATTTTAAGACTTTTTCAAACTATTCTTACAAATACTATTCCTAGTATGTGATAACTGAAGTCTCTCTGTTCTTTTAGCTCGTGTTCAGCAAATGTTTATGTTGATTTCCTTGAATGTTGAAAGCTTAATTGGGTGTTTGCTTGGGTGCTGTAAGCCTTTGTTTCCCAGAGCTCTAACAAAGTTGGTTCAGATGGTTTCTCATTTTTTCAGTGTTTCTGTGGGGACACAAGAGCTTGGAGCTTCAGAGTCTGCTGTTTTGCTGATGTCATTTCTCTGTTGAATTTTCCAGTGTTCCATTTGGGTAATCTGTTAATGGAGGAATATGAATAATACCTACTTAGAAATAAAGGTTTACAGTCTGTGCATCCAGACCTCCGTCCATTTCCTCCATCACATATAGTAGTCCCCCATTGTCTGCAGGGGATACAAGACTCCCAGTGGACGCCTGAAACTGTGGACAGTACTGAACCCTGTATATATGATGTTTTTTCCTATACATGTATACCTAAGATACAGTTTAATTTATAAATTAGGCACAGCAAGAGATTAACAACAATAACCAACAATAAAATAGAACAATTACAACAATGTACTGTGGGAAAAAAAAAAGGTTTAAAGTGTTGTGAAAATAATTTATATGAAATAACAAAAGATTCAGAAAATTTCCACTTGCATTATTATACCCACAAAAGAGAAAAACTTCATTTTTTGACCATTTGAGATGGATTTTAAAATATTTTTCATCTTAAGAATTGGTATTTGGAAAAATAAACATTTATCCTTGGTTTTGTTTTAGGAGCTGTGTTTTAAGTAGTATAAGAACATCAGGTTTTAAAGTAACCGAATAGTCCCATTTAATAAGATAAAGCTCTATTCAATTATGCAGTCATTTCACAAACTCTACTGAAATGATTGATTTATTAAAGAAGATTTATCAATTCACATTAAAACCATTAGATGGATGGCTGATGGGAAATTGGACGTTCATACAATGCCAGAGTAGTACTACATGAATTACTTGGTGACCACAAGGGAAAAACGTAACTGTATAATGAAGGGATGAGAATCACAAGCCCTTTCTGTAGGTGAATCTTAGCATATCATTAGTGAGTCAGTAATATTGTGTCTTGATGTGTTGCAACTTGACGTATTCTAGCCAAAAGGTTTGGCTTGAATCCATCAAACTTGTAGATACAACTCTCAGTTGGGGAGAAATTCCAGGGATAGGCCCTGCTCAGTGGAGGAACAAGGTAAATAACAGGATGAAAACATAACCACATAAATCCAGAAGATGGGGCATTCTGCAGAAAAATAGCACACTGTCTTTAATAAGACAGGGTCATTTTAAAAAGAACACTACACTAAATTATAAGACTTATTGAGATAACCAAATATAACATGTAGTCTTAGATTGGATACTGGGTTTGGTCAGTTAGGGAAATCTAATATGGTCTAGAAGTACTAGTAGGAACACTTACTTGAAGCAGAAAGTGAGAATTGATAGAAAAATGCAGATTATCGAATTATACATAAGGTATGGTCTCATTTTTGGTACATACAAAAGTATGGAAAGTGTGCTTAGAAAAAGATCTAGGAGCGGGAGTTCCCTGGTGGTCCAGTGATTAGGACTCAGCGCTTTCACTGCTCTGGGCCTGGGTTCAGTCCCTGATCAGGGAACTAAGATCCTGCAAGCTGCACAGCGCAGCCAAAAAAAAGAAAAAAAAAGAAAAATATCTAGAAGCAGATATGTTTTAGATATCTGGAAAAATGTGATTTTTAAAAATTTTGTTTATATATGTTAATTTTATATACTACTTCTGTAACAAAATATTTCAGGTATAAATTACATGACAGCTTATATCTAATTCAGTTCTAATATTTCATAATTTTATGAGCAGTGCCTATAAACATGCAACACTTAAATTTTAAGTTTCTATGAAACTACAGTGCTTTAATCCCTGCTTTAACTCTGTTTCTTAGATAAAGAGCCTGGATTTTTTATTTGTATTAAAAGCAATTGAGGAATTCTATAAAAATGAAGATGCAGAAAATCTTGAAATCCTCTGTCCAGTTCAAGATCAAGCCTGTGTAGCTAAATTTGAAGATGGAGTTTGGTACCGAGCAAAAGTTATTGGTAGGAAATTGCACACTATTTCCTCAGGGAAGTGTTACGCTTAAAAATTGATAACCATTTGAGTCAGTACAGATTAAATCATGGAAGTGATATTATTTGATCTTACAGTTTTGCTCTTTAGAAAGCAAGCAATAGTGTTGATAGATGAACCTCTGGCTCCTTAGATTTCATTCGATTTGACTAGGACTTCACCATTTTTTTTTTTTGTTTTCTAACATTACCTTATTGAAAAAGTTAAATAGTGGTAAATGACACGTACTCCACTCTCCTCCAAAAAGACAAATACTTTTTGTCATTTATCTGTGTTGTTTCTTCTAAATAATGTAATACTTTGTAGGTACTTCAGTCTTAGGTATTAATTATGTTAGATGAATTTTAGATCTCTTGTAGTTCTTTTGTCCCCTCTCTCCCCCCACATAGTTATTGATATATCACAATTTTTAGTTATATTCTTATTCTATGCAAGTATTTTCAGTGCTACTCCATAAAGTATAGTTTAATTCTGAGTTAATAATTGCATCAGTTTTTCACTCCATTTTCTTTCATTGGGTTGGCCAAAAGGTTCATTTGTTTCTCCTGTAAGATGGCTCTCATAGCACTTAGTTGTCTTTAGCTTCATTCGAAACAATTTTGTTAGATTGTATTGTGACAGCTGTCATATCAACGTGCATTTAAAAAAAACATCAAAATTGGTGAAATTTGTGTAGCCATTTTAATTTTGAAGATGGAAGAGAAAACAACATTTTTGGCATATTATGCTTTATTATTTCAAGAAAGGTAAAAACGCAACTGAAATGCAAAAAAAGATTTGTGCAGTGTATGGAGAAGGTGCAGCGACTGATAGAATGTGTCAAAAGTGGTTTGCGAAGTTTCATGCTGGAGATTTCTCGCTGGACGATGCTCCACTGTCAGGTAGACCAGTTGAAGTTGATATCGATCAAATAGAGACATTAATTGAGAACAGTCAACGTCATACCATGCTGGAGATGCTTTTGAGTAGCTGACATACTCAAAACATCCAAATCAAGGGTTGAAAATCATTTGCACCAGCTTGGTGACGTTCATCGCTTTGATGTTTGGGTTCCACATTAGTTAAGTGAAAAAAACCTTCTTGACTATATTTCCGCATGCGATTCTCCACTGAAACGTAACAGAAACATTCCATTTTTAAAACAAATTGTGACGGAGGGTGAAAAGTGGATACTGTACAATAACGTGGAACGGAAGAGATCGTGGGGCAAGCGAAATGAACCACCACCAACCACACCAAAGGCCAGTCTTCATCCAAAGAAGGTGATGTCACGTATATAGTGGGATTGGAAGGGAATCCTCTTATCATGAGCTCCTTCCGGAAAACCAAACGATTAATTCCAACAAGTACTGCTCCCAATTAGACCAACTGAAAGCAGCACTCGACGAAAAGCATCCAGAATTAGTCAACGGAAAACACATACTCTGGGCTTCCCTGGTGGCGCAGTGGTTGAGAGTCTGCCTGCCAATGCAGGGGACACGGGTTCGTGCTCCGGTCCAGGAAGATCCCACATGCCGCAGAGCGGCTGGGCCCATGAGCCATGGCCGCTGAGCCTGCGTGTCCGGAGCCTGTGCTCCGCAACGGGAGAGGCCACAACAGTGAGAGGCCCGCGTACTGCCAAAAAAAAAAAAAGAAAGAAAACACATACTCTTCCATCAGGATAATACAAGACTGCATGTTTCTTTGATGACCAGGCAAAAACTGTTACAGCTTGGCTGGGAAGTTCTGATTCATCCGCTGTATTCACCAGACATTACACCTTGAGATTTCCGTTTATTTCGGTCTTCACAAAATTCTCTTAATGGAAAAAATTTCCATCTCCTGGGATACTGTAAAAGGCACCTGGAACAGTTCTTTGCTCAAAAAGATAAAAAGTTTTGGGAAGATCAAATTATGAAGTTGCCTGAAAAATGGCAGAAGGTAGTGGAACAAAAAGGGTGAATATGTTGTTCAATGAAGTGCTTGGTGAAAATGAAAAATGTGTCTTTTATTTTTACTTTAAAAACCGAAAGAACTTTTTGGCCAACCCAGTAACCTATGACTACATTTTCCTAATAGTTTAAAACAATTTTCCACATGATTAGACTTTTCAGATAATGCTGGTTTGATTTTTTTTTTTTTGGTAACAATGAAAACATCCTATTATCTGCTCCAATTAGACTGCTTGTCCCCTAGGCTTGTTATTTTGGGAGTTTATTTCACTTGTTTTCCTAAATTGGATTGCTTGTTTTCTGGATCTCATTTACCTTTTCGGTTTACTCCCATATTTTGGTGGAGCATTTTCCTCAGAGAGAATAAATGGAAGGGAAATTTTGAGACCTTCCCATGTCTCCCGATTCTACTCACACATGATTGATAATTTGGGGAAAACTGTTCTTTAAGTCCCATCCCATATCCATTTGTTTGTTTTTGTTTAAAACCGCATCTGCATTCAGAGACTTGAGGAATGGTAAGAATCTAATGGTGTCGTTACACTTGAGATTATCTTTCTTGCATGAGGATTCCAGTGGAAACAGGGCAAGGTCCCCTCACCTCTTTACCTTACTCTTAGGGTACACACGACTTCTCAGGTACCTGAGCTGCTTGAGTGCCATCTCGAGCAGTGCCAGTATTGTTACATCTGCTTTCACTTCTACCAAGGGGCAGAGAATGCCCAAACTTTTTCCATTTTGAAATTATATGTACTGTATTAGTTTTTAAATTTGAAAGTAATGGCAACAAGTTTTGTAGCATTGTACATACGTGTGCTTAGGGGACTAAAGTCAGTCATATTTCATATTCTGAGTATTTACAAAAAGGTCAGTTTATGATAGCTCTTTATTCAAACTTCGATGTGTTCAAACCTTCCAGAGGTTTCTTTGGTATCCTTTAAAATATGAAAACTAGTTTCACATAGAGGTCTGTTTCTGCTCATTTTTCACAATATCCCCAGATAATTTTTTAAAATTTCACAATTAGATATTATTATACGAATGAACGTGTGTCTTGATCATTAAGTCTTTTGCCTTGTTTGATTACCTATGTTGACTAACAAACATTAAGTGCTTCTTTTATGCTTGGTTCTTTGCAGAGTATTTTAAATAGGTGAGTCCTCAAAAAGAGTCTTAATAAGATTTGATTCTATTGGTACACCCACTTTACAGGTGAAATAATGAGGCCTACAGAGAAAAAGTAACTTGCTCAGGGTAGTATCTTAGAGATATTAATTAGCGTTCTCAGAGTCACATGTCATTTAAGTGTCTAACTCCAAACCTAATTCTTAACTTTTAGGACATAACACCTAGCATTTGATGGCTGTTTTGTTATCCTGATTTTGTTTGTCCTTTAGATATCTTTTTTATTTTTTTTATTTTTGTGGTACGCGGGCCTCTCACTATTGTGGCCTCTCCCATTGTGGAGCACAGGCTCCGGACGCGCAGGCTCAGCGGCCATGGCTCACGGGCCCAGCCGCTCCGCGGCATGTGGGATCTTCCCCGACTGGAGCACGAACCCGTGTCCCCTGCATTGGCAGGCGGACTCTCAACTACTGCGCCACCAGGGTAGCCCCAGATATCTTTAGATTGTTAGTTTCTCATTCACCGAGTCTGAACAGCTGTGCATTATGGTTGATTTTGTGAAGTTCACATATTAGAAATGTTTTTTACATTAAAATAATACTAAGTTTGTATGTTGAACATAAAAGTGTTCGAATCTAGTTGATTGTAGATCAGTCTTAATCTTGCTAGATAATTCTTTTTTTTCCAAGTTTGTGATTTCCAATTTCATAATTTTTGAAGGATTGCCTGGACATCGTGAAGTTGAAGTTAAATATGTGGATTTTGGCAATACAGCAAAAATAACACTTAAAGAAATGCGTAAAATAAAGGATGAGTTTCTGAATCCTGCAGAGAAGGTAATCTACTCATTATAAATCATAGGGTTAGAATATTAGCACAAATATGCAAGTATTTTTAGAAGTTATTTTCACCGTAGAAATGTTCTTTTAACTTCACTTTTTCTGTAAATAATTTCTGATTCATGGGCTATAGAAAAGAGTCTCTATAGTTACTGTTTAAAAAATAATATGTATCTTAACAAATAAGCATTAATTCTAAATGTGTATATATTTGTGTCTTTATAAGTACTTACTGGTGTGCAGCTTTTAGTGTTATTTTGAAATACCTGTATAAGGTAGTAAGAATATGGTATATTATGTGAAAAAAACTGATTACAGAAATGATTTTACTGTGATCCCATTTATGTTTAAGTATATATAATGTGTGCCAGAGAAAGAGAGAAGTCTGGAAGAATAAGTATCAATAAAAAACTTATCCTTCTCTTGGAATCTTACTCCCCAGAGATAAATTTAAGGAGGTTTATTTCCTAATTCATATACTCCTAGTATTTGAATTGTTATTAAGCAGTATTTTTCATTTAAAAATGGGTAAAATGATACAGGAAAAATTTGAAAATACGGATGAGTAAAATGAGGGGGGAATCACTCAGAATTATTCAATATTTTTGATATATATACTTGTAAGATACATCTTCTGTGTTTTTAAGAATTATGGGATTAGGGCTTCCCTGGTGGTGCAGTGGTTGAGAGTCCGCCTGCCGATGCAGGGGACACAGGTTCATGCCCTGGTCCAGGAAGATCCCACATGCCGTGGAGCAGCTGGGCCCATGAGCCATGGCCGCTGAGCCTGCGCGTCCGGAGCCTGTGCTCTGCAACGGGAGAGGCCACAGCAGTGAGAGGCCCGCGTATGGCAAAAAATAAATAAATAAATTATGGGATTAGACTATATATAGTCCTATAACTTGATTTTTCATTTAACAGTGTATCATAATTCTTTCAGTGGATGCTTATTATTCCACTGTCTGAGTATACAATAATTCATTCAACAAAATACTCTGTTTTTTTGTTGTTTGTTTCATTTTTGGTTTGGATTTTTTTTTAATAGGTTATTACGGATTTTATTTTTTAATTGATGTACAGTATGTAAGTTGCAAGTGTACAATATAGTGATTCATGATTTTTTAAAGTTATACTCCATTTATAGTTATTGTAAAATATTGACTATATTCCCTGTGCTGTATAATATATCCTTGTAGCTTATTTTATGCATAATAGTTTGTACCTCTTAATCCCATACTCTGTTGATTAACTGTTTGCATTTATAAAAGTACTGTTAGAGACATCTTTGGACATTTATTTGTTTTCTAAATACGTATTAAATTCAAATGCAAAGTTTAGTTTTGTACACATTTAACACTTTATTTTAATTCTAAAATAACTGTAAATTAAGTTTACTTTCTTAATGGTGCAATTTTGTTTGACACAGGCAATTAAATGTAAGCTGGCCTATATTGAACCATGTAAAGGGACACTGCAGTGGTCAAAAAAAGCTACAGAAAAATTTCAAGAAAAGACTCAAGATAAGTTTATGACATGTTCAGTCATTAGTAAGCTATTTCCATTTTTATTTGTTGCTATATGATCATAATTTTAAATAAGACTAACATTATGGTATAACATTTGTCAGATCATATAATAAATTCAATGTGTCATTAGTATGAGTAGTGAGAGAGAACATTTATTGAGAACTGGGGACAATGGAATAATATCTTCTGCAGGCTCTAGAGCCTAAAATCAGTACATGAGGCAAAAATTTCCATTGAAGATCAAGTCACCCTCAGCATGGCCCTTTGAAAGCCCTAAAGCAAGGAGTTAGCTTCTCTTGTTTCTCTTTGCTTTTGTCCTGGGTCTCTGTCCCTCATCTTGGAGTGACGTATTTTGAAAAAAAGTTGCTTCTTTTTTGGAACAGTTTGGGTCTGAGATACACAGGCTGAGCGCTAGCCCACAGTTTGGTAACCAAGCAAGTTTAATGGCAAAATCTGATCTGAATTTACATGAAGATACAATGCTATATGTTGTATTGATCTCCTTTACAGTGAGATATATTCCACTTCAGGATAGTCATGTTCGCTTCTGAGCTGCTGCCTCAGAATCGCTGTGGGTATCACAAAATAAGCAATATATGTTCTATATAGCTTTTCTCAATTTGAAGAATTCTGAAACATGTCTGGCCCCAAGATTTGGATGAGGGATTTGAAAGCTGTTATTATCTGGGATTTTGATCTTTTCCAAAGCTGTGACCAACGTGGCTGTGTTGGTCTTAACAAGTACTAGTGCAGGATACACACCAGCATGTTTACTTAGGGTTGACTTAAGGGACTTCAAAAGGTACTTTTTACTGTATCCATTTTTTTCATTTTCATCATACTCCCATCTAGTAAACCCAAAATACCATGAGATTATTAGCCTGTTTTACAAGGGAATTGAAGCTTAAAGATCAATTGCTCAAGGCCACATAACCTAGAAATGATTGCATATTTGTGTTAATTTATTCACTTTAACATAAGACATTGTTCTGACGTAGTAGCTCTGTTGAAGAGGAATATGATGGTAGAAATTGTACCCTTAGTCTATAGAATTAGGTCTGGATTCTCTGATATAAACAGTAAGTTAAGGGCCTCTTAGTCTTGAATAATCGCCACTGATTTTGAGCTGACTTTAATGTGCTTTAATTCTGCTTCTCAGCTTTCCTTTTGGTATTTTATTCTGTTGGTTTTTAGCTCTCCCTTTAACGTCTCCTCCCGAGGTTAACCCATGAAGACAAGACCTCCTGGATTTCTCTCTTGACTCCCCCTTTTTCATTCTCAATTACTTGTTATACCAATAATATCTAAACACAAGTTGTAGTGTATCTTAACCTAGATAATCTGATTTAAGGAATGCCAGAAGGCCCCACCAGACCTAAAACATCTTTCCCCATTAACCTGCACAGTGATGAGATTAGTATACATTGTTACCTTACAAAGCAAGAGACATTTAAACTTTAATTAGGAGCAGAGCAGGGAAGATGGTGAAGGTACAGCACCATGGGAAGCTGGCCCTGTGGAATAAAGAACTTGTGCATGGGCAGTATGAAATCAAAGCACTAAAGGGAACACAAAAGATGGAAAGTGAGGAGATTAGAGTTTACTGAGGCTCAGAGCTGCTTAGCTTTTTGTTTCTAGATAATTTATCTGGTCTGTTAAAGTAGTGAAGAATGATTTTTAAGCTCTTGAAAAATAGCTTTCTAACATGTATTCTTACAACTAAGTAATATAGGATGTTACTGCTGGTAATGAGTTATCTTTTTATTTGGAATCATCATTCTCTTAGCACCTGCCAGCTACTATTGTATAGAAGTATAGGCATAAACCGATCTCAGTGCATAGAACTGTGTGTTTCCTAAAGAAATTCCTCTGTCGTTTATTCAAATGCATATTGAGCAGGTTCTCTATGCTATGTACTATAAATAAGTAAATAGGCACACGAGGTGTAACTTTACCCTCAGCTAACTCCCAGTTTAGATTAAGAAATAGACCTAATGGTTTGTCCTAAAAACAGAAGGACGGGGAAAAATTCCACTTAATGCTCTGGGTTGAGTTTTTGTTGTTTTAAACTTTGTGCTGTTTTTTGTTGTTTTGTTGTTTGGTGCCATTCTTATAAAAGCTGTAAAACTTTGCAAATAAGCACTGGCTTGAATTAACTTTCATTCATTTCTTTTGTCCTCTGGAATTTGGCAGAATCCAATAAAACAGTTTAAAAACACAACAGAATGCTGCTTCAATAAGTATATGTCACTATGTTTTTTCTGAATCTAAAAGCTTTAAGCTGCTTTCGGTTCATTATGGAACAGTACACAATAACCTAAAACGAAAATTTTATTAACATTGGCAGTTCTTTTATGTGTGAAAAATGCTACTTTTACCCCTAGAGAGAGACTGACATTATGCAAAATGAAGGAAATTAAGTTCTCAGGTTTTTAAAAATTGCTCTTTAGTATATTTTGGGACATATTTGTTTCTTTCCCCAAACTAGTGTTAATGGTTTTACAGAAATTCTGGAAGACAATGTGCTCTTAGTTGAGCTTTTCGATTTTCATGGTGCTCCTGGAATGACTCCTACCAGTATTAATGACCAGCTAGTTAAAGAGGGCCTAGCATCTTATGAAGTAGGGTAAGTGGACCTGTAAACTTTTATTTTTACTTCATATGTAACACTTCACAAGAAGGGAAACTGGCGTATCATTCCCCATTGATTATCTGCTTAGGCTATAGACTTGGGAGCTTTTCCCTGTTAATGGGTCAGTAAAAAGAGAAGGAAAAATAATTGGAGTCTTTAGTCTAGTGGGAATAGAGTGGCTTTTTCCTTCATCTGTAAGGGATTCTACAACAACAAGAATGGCTCCTGGATATGGAGGGTGCTTCTAAGAAAAGGAGACTGGCGTCTTATTCTAGGTGGGGTGTCTGCTTAGGTGCCTCCTGAACCTTTGTGAAGAGGATCAGGAAGAGAAACGGCAGGGTCTAGCGTGAGCATTGTGGCAGAGAAGCCCATGTTCTCACCTGGAGACATGTGGATCTTTCCTGGGCTCAGGTAGATACTTTCAGAGAGACCCAGGCTTGAGCTATTGTGCTGAGACCCAGGCCAGGCCAGTGGTTGAGGTGACCCCAGAATCAGAAGAGCAGAGTGGTGCTAGGGAGGGTGGGAGGGTGTGAAGTCAAGACACAGCAGTTCTTCCACAATAGTGACTTGTGCAGTGGGGTTGGCCCCTGAGGGGTCTTCTGAAGAACTCCCTCGCACAGCCATTAAGAAAGCCAATATTTGATAACACCCACACGTGATGCCTGCCAGGGGAAGCCAGAGGAGCAGTGAGGAGACACCCAGCAGAGGCCTGCAGTGACATGCTCAGCATGTGGTCTGGCTCTCCCCCCACCTCCCCCCTAACAAGGGAGGAACGGAACTAGTAGCAGAAGAGAGGGCCTGCCCTTCTTCACTATAGGTCCTGAGCGAGGGAGGGGGAAGGAAAGGAGAGGAAACATTCAAATGTATTGGTCTGAGTTTTCTTTTTTTTTTTTAAGTAGGGTTATTGAGATATATAACATATACAATAAGAAATTCACCCTTTTTAGGTACAGTTATGAGTTTTGATAAATACATATAGTCATGCAACCATCATCACAGTCAAGATGCAGACTATTTCCATCACCCCTCAGAGTTCCCTCTTGTGCCTTTATGTAGTCAGTCTCCTTCCGCCACACCCGGTCCTTGGCAGCTACTGATCGAATTTCTGTCTCCATAATTATGACTGTTCCACAACTTCATATAAATGGAGTCATATAATATTTTGCCTTTTTGTGTCTGACTTTTCCATTTAGCACAGTGCTTTCGAGATTCAATCATGTTGTTGCCTATATCAGTAGTTTCTATTGCTCTGCTCATTTCATTGTATGGATACCACAATATTATATGTTCACCAGTTGATGGACATTTGGGCTGTTTCCAGTTTAGGAAGATTTTATGAATAGAATTTGCATACAGGTGTTTGTGTAGACATATGTATGTTTTCTTTTCTCTTGAGTAAATACCTAGGAGTGAAATTGTTGCTTGTAAGGTAAGTTTATTTCTAACTTTATGAGAACCTGCCAGATGTTTGTGTATGAGAGTTCTAGTCTCCATTCTTGCCAGCACTTGAATTTATCATTTTGTGTTTATATTAGCCCTTCTGATAGGAGTATTGTGGTATTTCATAGTGGTTTTAATTTCCTTAATGACATTAAGGATCTTAACATGTGCTTATTTGCTGTCTGTATCTGTTCTTTGGTGAAGTATCTTTTCAGATGTTTTGCCCTTTTAAAACATTGTTGCTAAAAAAAAAAAAACATTGTTGCTTATTGTTATTGAAATATGAAAGTTGTTGATACATTCTAGATACAAGCCTTTCATTAGGCATGTGCTTTGCAAATATTTTCTTCCAATCTGACTTCCTAAAGTGTCTTTCAAAGAGCAGAAGGGGGACTTCCTTCGTGACGCAGTGAGTGGTTAAGAATCCGCCTGCCAGTGCAGGGGACACGGGTTCGATCCCTAGTCTGGGAAGATCCCCCATGCCGCGGAGCAACAAATGCCGTGTGCCACAACTACTGAGCCTGCGCTCTAGAACCCTTGCGCCACAACTACTGAGCCCGCGTGCCTAGAGCCTGTGCTCTGCAACAAGAGAAGCCACCGCAGTGAGAAGCCTGCGCACCACAACGAAGAATAGCCCCCGCTCGCCGCAACTAGAGGAAGCCCACACGCAGCAATGGAGACCCAACGCAGCCAAAAATAAATAAATAAATTTATTTATTTAAAAAAAGAAAAGCAGAAGGTTCTGGTTTTGAAGTTCAGTTTGACAATGATTTTTCTTTTATAATTCAGGTGCTTGTGTTTAGGTAAGAAATCTTTGCCTAACCCCAGGTCATAAAGGTTTTCTCCTGTGTGTTCTATAGTTTTATGTTTCATATTCAGGTCTGTCACCCTTTTTATTTTGTTAGATAGGCTTTGTTTTCTGTAGCAGTGTTGGGTTCAGAACGTGGAGCGGAAGGCACAGAGTTCCCGTACACTTCCTGCCCCACGCAGGCACAGCCTCCCCACCATCATCACCCCCTAACGTGTTGTGTTCGCTGGTATCAGTGAGACTGTATGGACGTGTCATAATCATCAAAGTCCATGGTTTATATTAGTGTGTATTCTGTTGGGTTTAACATATATACTGACTTGAATCCACCATTATAGTATCATACAGAGTATTTTCACTGTCCTAAAACTCTGTGAGAGCCTGTTCATCCTAACCTCTCCTCTAGCTTCTGGCAAGCACTGATCTTTTTACTGTCTCTGTAGTTTTGTCTTTTCCACATTGGAATCATACAGTCTGTAGCCTTCTCAGATCGGCTTCTTTCACTTAGTAATATGCACTTAAGGTTCCTCTGTGTCTTTTTCTGGCTCATTGCTTTTTAGCACTGAATAATATTCCATTGTCTAGTTGCACCACAGTTTATTTATCCATTCACCTACTGAAGGACATCTCGGTTGCTTCTAAGTTTTGGCAATTATGAATAAAGCTGCTGTAGAGATTGCGTGCAGGTTTTCGTGTGGACATAAGTTTTCAGCTCCTTTGGGTAAATACCAAGTAGCACAATTGCTGGATCCTATGATAAGAGTATGTTTAGTTTTATAAGAAGCCGCCAAACTGTCTTCCACAGTAGCTTCCAGTGTGCGTTCCCGCCAGCAGTGATGAGGCTCCTGTTGCTCCACGTGCTCGCCAGCATTTGGTGCTGTCGGTGTTCCAGATTCTGCTGGCTCTAGTAGATGTGTAGTGGTGTCTCATATTTGGTTTAATTTGCATAATTCTTACCTCACACTGTACACAAAGGCTAGCTCAAATGGATTATACTCTTAAAATTAAGAGCTAAAAGTAAACTTCAGAGGAAAAAAGAAGGAAGTCTTCAGTACAATGGATTGAGCAAAGATATCTAAGATAAGACACCAAAAGCACAGTCCATAAAAGAAAAGAAATGATAAGTTTGTCCTCATCGTATTTAAAACATGTACATTTCAAAAGACACTATTAAGTAAGTGAAAGACAAACAACAGACCGGGAGAAAATACTTGCAGAATGTATCCTATAAAGGACTTGTTTTTGGAATTCCTAGAACTCTTAAAACTCAATAAGAAGTCCAACCAAAGAAAATGGATAAAATATATGAACAGACATCTACCAGAGAAGATATACAATTGGCTAATCGGTACATGAAAGATGCTCAATGTCATTAATCATCAGGGAAATGCAGATTAAAGCCATAATGAGGTACCATTTCTCCCCCACTAGAACAGCTGTTATACATAAAACAGACAATTACAGATGCTGGTGAGGACGTGGAGTAACCCTCATTACTGGGGGACGCAGAACAGTGTGTAGCTCTTTGGAAAATGGCTTGTGGATGTTTCAAAATTTAAACATAAAAGTACCATAAAACCTAGCAGTTCCTCTCCTAGGTATCTACCCAGGAGAAATGAAAACATATGTCCATACACGAACTTGCAAGCAGTTGTTCATAGCAGCACTATTCATATTCTAGCCAAAAATTGGAAGCAATGTAAATATCCAGTGACTGGTGAATAGACAGGACACAGTATATTCCTACAGTGGGATATTGTTCAGCCATAAAAAGAAACAAACTGACACATCTACTTCATGGATAAACCTCAGAAATTTTTTAAAAATATTTATTTATTTATTTGGCTGTGCCGGGTCTTAGTTGCAGCACGTGGGATCTTCTTTGTGGCATGTGGCATCTAGTTCCCTGACTAGGGATCAAACCCAGCCCCCCGGAATTGGGAGCACAGAATCTTAACCATTGGACCACCAGGGAAGTCCCTAAACCTCAGAAATTTTAATCTAGGTAAAAGAAGCCAGAAACACGAGATTACTAATTGTATGATATGTCCAGAAAAGGCAAACCAGTAGATACAGAAAGTAGATTAGGGGTTGCCTGGGGCTAGAAGTGGGCACAAGGATTAAGGGTAAATGGACGTGGGGGGTCTTACGGGGGTGTATGTGTGAAAATGTTCTAAAACTGATCGATGCTGGTGGTTATACCATTTGGTAAAGTTACTGTCATACACTTGAAATGGGTGAACTTTTTGACATCTAAGATACACTTCAATAAACTTGTTTTTTTTAAAAAAAATAGCCCATTAGCTAATAGTCCTTATTGTTCAGTTACATAAGCGAGAAATATTTACAGGCTGACTTGTTATGCTATACTCAGTGGTGAGTAAGGTTGGTTTGTAGTAGGAAAGGAGATGGTCAGTCTGACCTTTCAGTGCGATAAGGGCTGTGCAAAGGGTAATTACAGTGCTGTGGGAATCCTGGAGAGCTCACCAGTGGAGCTCTCACTTAAGCTGAATTCTTTAATACAACCAGGAGTGAAGGCCTGCATTCAGGAAAAATACGTGTGTTTATGTATTGTTAGTATAGTCACACAGCTAACGGACAGAAAAAAAGGTACTGGTGGCTGGTATGGCAGGAGAAACGCAGAGACTAGATAATTGAGGAAACTCAGTCACTGAGAAGTAAATTACAGTACTTTTCAAACACTTGAATGTGTTTGCAGTTTATCCCTTGAAGAAAGGGGAGCTATTGAAGGATTTTATGATTTTTTTTTTTGTGTGTGTGTGTGGTACGCGGGCCTCTCACTGTTGCGGCCTCTCCCGTTGCGGAGCACAGGCTCCGGACGCGCAGGCCCAGCGGCCATGGGTCACGGGCCCAGCCGCTCCGCGGCATGTGGGATCCTCCCGGACCGGGGCACGAACCCACGTCCCCTGCATCGGCAGGCGGACTCTCAACCACTGCGCCACCAGGGAAGCCCTATTGAAGGATTTTAAACAGAGGGCTGAGAGATTTGCATTTTAGAAAGCTGTGTCTGATGGCAAGTTTTAAAAAAACACCTGGAGATGGAAAATGGCTAGATCGTGAAACATAAAGGGGGTGAGCATCACAAGACCCTGCTGCTCATTGTAGGTGAGAAAGAGGAGGGAGTTGAGGTTGACTCAGGATCACTGACCTGACCACCAGTGACTGGTGACACCATTCCCTGAGAACAGAGCACAGGTTTGTGGGGAGAGTGAAGGCAGCACCCGCTCTGGGTGTATTGCATGAGGTCCTGTGGCTAAGAAAGCAGAGGGAGAATCTCCAGGCAGCAAAAGCATTGTGCAGCGGTGGGGAGCTGTGGGCCATGCCCTCGGCCGTGGGACCGCAGGGGTCGCGTGGTGAGAGTGAGGAGCGGGCGCTGCAGCGGCTAAGGAAGGGGGGTGAGGGGAGAGGCGGCCATGTCTGCTCACCCTTGGTGCTCAGGCTTGTGCCCGGCAAGGGCAACTCCAGGTCTCTTGGGTCAGCCTGAAGTTTGTACCATTTGGGAGACCCCATTTTGAGAAAAAGAATGCAAAATTATAACTATAGAATTTAAAAAACAAAAGTAATATTTATATAGGCTGGCAAAAGAAATGAACAAATTAGAGTTTCAAAAGTTAACAAATACCACAAATTTTAGAAAATTCAGACTCATCTGTAAAATACTTTCTTTTTTAGCTGTATACTGATTACCACATGAAATATCAGATTTTGTGATATCCCTATGGAGAGAATAGAAAAGTAATCCAGTCTTTAGTGTGGCTGATCGAAATTTGTTTATTGGTAATTTTTTTTTTAAGTTTTTTAGTGCCATAGCTCAATTATTGGTAATGTCATGTAAATTTCTAAAATTAATTTTAGGAGAATCTATTATTTCTTTCATGTATTATACATACATTATGTATATACATAATATTCAAGACACTTCAAGTTTTATTATAATGAATCTTTAATACAGTTTGATTTGACATTTATTAATGTATTGATATATGATTTAATTTGTTTATTAACAGGGTAACCCTATTTCTCATCCAAACTGGGACATGTTAAAGAATGAAAGAGAAGCACTGTTATGCCAGAAAAGCAGGTGTACAGTGGCTCAATTACTTATTACACATAGTGGTGCATTAGCTTTGTATTGAACCTTATGTTTTCATATGTGACACTAAGGTTGTGGGAGCATTTCTGGAACCCACTGCTGCACCAAGATGGCTAGCAATAGTGTAACTCCACAGGACGTGTCCTGAGCCACAAAACTGTATCCCACTAAATCCAAACTAAATGTGTCTCCAACTCAGCTTCCCCTTAGCCAACCCAGAATGCTTTGGCCAACATCCAAGATGAGAAAAAATAGGACAGGGAAAGTGAGAGTGGAAACAGCCCGTGATCTTAACTAATTGCACTTACAGTATTTACTTTTGAAAATTTTATAAAAGCACATTGCTTTGCCCCTCCCAAGGTACCAGTTTTCATAAACCACCTCTGCTGCTCTGGCAGCCCAGCCAGTCTCCTTGCCCTTCCACACCCGGATTGCCGATTCCTGAGGACTGCAACCAGTCCCACTGTTTTCATAATATCTATGGCCTGTCCTCAAAGTAGAACATGAACTTCCCTTGATCAGTGCGTGCCCTGAGCACCTGAGGCATAAGAAGAAAAGAAATGTGAAGTTCCACAGTCTAGTCTGTCGGGCTCAACTATATCATATACGCACACCATCCTTTATAAAATAAAACATAGTGTTTCCCAAATATTCTGGTCCCTGTCTACCTTAAGGTTCATGTCATGTCCTACTGCTCTACTATGTCAAAGCTACATGTTTTCTTTTGGTTTCTGGAATGCCTCACTAACTTCTGCTTGTCCTTTTAAAATCTCAATTGAAATGTCATTTAATCAAGAGAAACCTTCTCCAACTCACAGACTGGGTTAGATTTCGTTGGCCTATGCCCTTGTTCTGTATAATTTATTTTTTGTGTAATTATGTGATCTCTCAGTATCACAATAGCATAAGCTCCAGGAGGACAGGAACCCTGCTTATTTTGTCCACTGCCATATCTCTGGGATCTAGCATTCTTGGCTCACAGTATGTACCCAAGAAATATTAGTTGAATGAAAGAAATGAGTACCTGGGTCTGGAGCATGGAAGAGAGACCTGGTTAGGTGATTCAGATGGCAAGTTAACATACACGTAATAAATGAGTCCATCACTTTCATCAATCATACCAGTCTTCCTAGGTGAAGATGCAAGTCTGAGCATTATCACTTACAAGAGAGAGAAGTTAAAAAAAAAAAAAAAAAAATCGGGAACCTAAAACTAAAGAAAAACCAGGAACCAAAGAAAGAGAACATTTCAAGAAGGAAAGAGTAGCTAGTTTAGGCTCAGAGTAGATGTTGAGTAAGGACTGAAAACTGTCCATTAGATTTAGAAGGAAAAATTGTTAGTCTCTTTGGTTAGCAAAATCTCAAGCTTATTGTGAAAGAACTTAAGTTTTTTCCTTTAAAGAAATTTTGACATTAATTATTTGTGATTAGAATCTGAGCTAATCTGATTCATTAAACATTCTAAACACTTCTATAATTTTGCTTATTAAGGTATTTTAAAATAGCAGTTGTTTTCCACTTATATTCTCAGACAGATGGATACTTTTTAGTCAAGGAGAAATATTCAAGTCACCAAAAAAAAAACACTGAATAATTCTATTCCTTTGTGAGTACAAAATATCAGTGGGAAATTGTGTAATTATGAGCACACTTGGTATTTTAAACTGTTTTTAAAATAGAAAGTTTGGCTTTTACTTGTCCTCTTTGTCCTTTGTTAATCATTAAGAACTCTTTTTAAAAAAAAAATGGGGCTTCCCTGGTGGCACAGTGGTTGAGAGTCCACCTGCTGATGCAGGGGACACAGGTTCGTGCCCCGGTCCGGGAAGATCCCAAATGCCGCGGAGTGGCTGGGCCCATGAGCCATGGCCGCTGGGCCTGCGCGTCCGGAGCCTGTGCTCTGCAAAAGACTAAAATTTCTGTTAGTATCAAAACTGCAGAGCAGTGAATCGTATCTAAAATCGTATTATTCATCTCTAGATCTAAGCAAGTACAAACATAAATATTTGGCAAGCTACTCTTTTTGCTAATGGATTTTGTTATTTTTCAGATATACCCTCAAAGATAATTCCAAAAAGCATACTGAAGTATGGGATCCTTCTCCAGAAGAAATTATTTCAAATGAAGTAAACAACTTAAATCCTGTATTTGCAAAATCTCTACCTAATGAGGATCTGCAGTCACTTTATTATAAGGAACTGCCTGTGTACATCTGCAACGTAGTGTCTCCTGAGAAGATTTATGTTCAGTGGTTATTAACAGAAGACTTACTTCATAGGTATAACATTCAAAGAAAACATTGTGCGTGTAGCTTTATTCTTTTTTCTGTATTTCGTTTCAAAGATCTAGAAGTCATAAATGCAGAATTTTAAAAGTACAAAATTATTTCAGCTAAATATTCACTAAAAAGCCAGTTAAAAGTATACAAATAATATTTTTACTGGTTATTTTCACTGTGTTAGGGTTTATAAATTCCACAAATGCTTACTGAGTGCCTATTATTTGACAGCCAGTATTATAGGTGTTGGGGATACAGTGGTAAAAACATGGACAAACTTGTGCTGTCATGGAGCTTAAATACTAGTAGAGGGAGTGACAGTGAACAAAGGATTCAGTGCAGCAGATGATGATGAAGACGAGAAAGATCAAGCAGTGGGGGAGGAAGACCTCACAGAGTCAGTGACACTTGAAGTGGACCCGGAAGGCAGGGAGGGAGGGAGCCATGAAGATGCCTGGGAGAAGCTCACGTCAGGCAGAGGGAAGAACTAGTTCCAGACCCTGCAGTGGAAATGTGCTTGGGTGTCCAAGGAAGAACAAGGTAGCCAGTTTGTTTGGAATAGAATGAGGGAGGGAGGACAGTAGAAGACAGGGAGTCAGGGAATTGTACGTTACAAGAAAAGGTTTCGAGAGTTAACATTTTTTTTCTTTACATAGTTTAGGAGAAAAGATGGTCTCTGCTTATGAAAACTCAAAATGGGAACCTGTTAAATGGAAGAGCAATATGCACTGTGCTGTTAAGATCCCAGATGAAAATCAGTGGCAAAGGGGCCAGATCATCAGAATGGTTACAGACACATTGGTGGAGGTAAATGCAGCATTAAAAATATAATCATGAAAGTGAATGCATTTTGTATTTTCATCCAATTTTTATCATGCTTTTCAGTTTGCAAAAAAAAAATTTTTAAGCACTGTCTTTCCATAGACTTAATAAGTTATTGTTTTCATAGGTCTTGCTGTATGACGTGGGTGTTGAACTAGTAGTGAATATTAACTGTTTAAGAGAACTTCAAGAAAACCTAAAGACCATGGGAAGATTATCTTTGGAATGCTCTCTTGTTGATATAAGGTAGTTTTTAGCTGAGTAAATTTTCTCATTATTGAATATGACTTTAAATATTCTTTTTGGATGGATTCTTATCAGTTTTGATTTTTCTGACATATTCTGAAATTTTCATAAGATCTAGTTGATCTGTCTAGTTAATTTTAAGGTTTTAAGTAGGAAAGAAGAACTTCCCTGGCGCTCCAGTGGTTTAGACTCTGCACCTCCACTGCAGGGGGCGTGGCTTCAATACCTGGTCAAGGAACTAAGATCCCACATGCCGCATGGTGTGGCCAAAAAATTAAAAAACAAAAACAGGGGAGATAAAAATATGAAGTACATAATAAACTTTGGTGGTATCTAGAAAGGATTCAAACTGTTAAAAAAAAAAAAAACCCTTGAGGCACACAAGCAGATAGAAATAAAAATGTATTTCATAAGCTTAAAATCGCATGGACAGCTAAAACTGTGTAAATTACCAGAAAGAGTGAATTAGGATTCTGGGAAATGGCAAGGTATAATTGTAGAGTCTGCTAGAATCCTACCATAAACACATAAACATGGATGCAAATCTGCAGACTGCATGGTCAACATCTACAACGAAAGTAGGCAACACAAGCAGGTGGGGTGCTCCACAAACCAGACCCTGTGGTGTCACACTTGTGGGGGAGGATGGAGAGGGAAGGCTGCCTGGGGTCCTCACAGGTCTGAAAATAGGAACTGGCAACAGCATTTCACTGGAGCACATGGGCCAACTTGAGAACAGCAACCAAAACTGAGACGCAGGGTGCTCTTTGTAGTTCAATGCGAGAGCTCTGTGACAGGCCGGTGTTTCATGGTACTGAAGCCTTCTTAGCCATACAAGCTCTCTTCCAGGACCCCCAGACAGAGGAGAATCTGCTGGGAAGAGAGCATGATTTAAGCAAGGCAGACAGTGGGACAAAGGAAAGAAAAGATGCTGATAAAAGTAGAGAGCAAGGTATGAAGCCATATTGTCTGTCACTTTGGGAGAATGACACAAGTCAGAGTTCCAGAGCCATGAAGCTCGGAAAGCAGTTGTGATCCCCCCGTTCTCCTGAAGTACAGGAAATTTCACTTCACTTAATACATGAGTGAAAAAAAGGATTACAGTCGAACTCCTTACAAATTATTATGAGAAAAGAGAATTAGGAACCAAATAATAACCCTAGAGGCAATGGAATCCACGAAAAAGACAGGCTTACAAAACAGTAGTACTTCAAAGTAAACTAAAAAATTTAGAAAATGATAGACACTGTGAAGAACAACATAAAATAGAATTAGAAAAACTCAAATAAGATTGATTACAGAAAAAGGAAGATTTGAAAAGAGATGATAGCACTCAGGAAGGAAAAGAAAATCATATCAGAATGTAGACTAAACTAGAAAAAAACACAAAGCAAATAAGTAATAGAAAATGTCTTAAAGAGAAATACAAGGGACTTCCCTGGTGGCACAGTGGTTAAGAATTCAGCTGCCAATGCTGGGGACACGGGTTCGATCCCTGGTCCGGGAAGATCCTACATGCTGCAGAGCAACTAAGCCTGTGCGCCACAACTACTGAGCCTGCATTCTAGAGCCCGCAAGCCACGACTACTGAGTCCATGTGCCACATCTACTGAAGCCTGCATGCCTAGAGCCCGTGCTCCGCAACAAGAGAAGCCACCACAGTGAGAAGCCTGCACACCGCAACAGAGTAGCCCCTGCTGACTGCAACTAGAGAAAGCCTGCGTGCAGCAACAAAGAGCCAACGCAGCCAAAAATAAATAAGTAAACAAATAAATTTAAATAAATGTTTAAAAATAGAAATACAAGATCAAAAGGGCAGATGTTTTTAATTTAAAAATTAAAAATCCAAAGGATTTAAAAGAAAACAAAAGATACCTAAAGTAGGCGGAGACCTAATATACATGTAATAGGAATGTCAAAGAACAAGACTAAAAGAAATAGATCAAAACAAATACTAAAAACCCAATTCAAAAAAGTGCCCCTAAAATACTACTTTAAAAAATACATTGAAAAGGCGCACTGCCTATCTTGGAAAATCGGTTCAGGAATGCCAACACTGAGAGATTATCTAGTAAAATCACTGATTCACGAGAGATTATAAAATAACATTGTCATCACCAACACTTTATGCCAGAAGGTAAGAGAGTAACATTCTAAAAATACTCAAAAGAAAATGGCAAGCTGTGGGTTTTATATCCAGCCAACTGACTTTCAGGTATTGGTAAAAAGACCACAAAATACTGATTTCATCACTCAGGGAATATTGTTTCCAGGAACGGTCCCTGTAAGAGAACAAGTTTTAGGTAACCAACGAGAGAGATTTTGACATAAGAATTGTGGTGAGCATTACATTTATTTTACCAAAAGAACCAAGATTAAATGATCGTTATTAGGAAAACAGTATAGAATGCAAAGTAGATCAGCCACAATTTCAAAGAATGGAGGGAGAAAGGAGAGTATATGTGAGAAGCTGAATCAACTTCCTGTTGTCACATTGGTATTAACTAGGAGTAAGTACTTCAAATAAGTTGGGGAAAAGAGAAGAGGTTACTAACAATATCAGTTTAACATTAGAACAACATTAATATTTTATGCAGACAAATCAGTAAAAATAGTAAAATGAAATTAACTGTATGTGGTGGTGGTATAGCCTCTCAGAGAGGAACTTTTTCAACTAACTTTAAAACACAATAAGTTGACTGTACATGCTTACCAAAATATATCCTAAGGACAAGAAATAACTGCCCCCCCCCAAGTCAGCTGTTTTTATTAATCCCAAAGTTGGTTGTAGTGTTACTGAAACTGTTGTGTGTGTATTGTGGGATAATTCAAAATAGTAATTATGTACATATCATTAAAAACAGGTGTGGTTGTTAGATGGTAAAAATGTAAGATTAAGGTTGATTTACCTTGTACTCCTGATTTTGAATTCATAGTATCAGTAGAAACTGATAAGGTATTTTAATTATAAAAAAAACATGTTATTTAGCCTTGTAACATGAAGGACCCAGTAGCAATGAGCCATGCTGGTGCACAAATTGTGGTCTCCAAATACCATTTCCCACTAAAAGAATTTAGTGCTCTTTGGGAAAATGTCTGATTCCAGGTCTTGGGAATGAAATACACAGTGTGAGCCTAGAATATCTTGACCTAGCAAAAAGCAAGAAAGCTATAAATAAATAGATGGATGGATAGATAGATTATGACAAAAGGACTCAGTGGCCAACCTGAATAAACTTCCACTGACCAAAGATGGGACAGTTTGAACAGCAGTAGGATGATTATTATGTTGTATCAAAGCATTTGATATGTTTAAGTCTCTAAATTCATAAAGTGATTTTTTAAAAAAAATCACTTTTAGAGGATTCTAGGGAACTAGTTCATTATTCTTAAAATTGGTAAATAAGGGAAATGAGCACTTGTTTTTCCTGTACAGTCTGTGTCTGGAGATAATCAATTAGGTGATAAGGGAAAGTTGTTCTTTATAAGCATTCCTTCTAACAAAGGAGGAATGATATCATTGGAATACCACCATTTTACAACCCTTATATACTAAGGGATCTAGACATGATTGTTGGTGGCTGCTAACATCACAAAAGAGAATCAGACATTATGTACCTCCTGAGGGAAGTACACAGCACCATCTCTGAATAGTATTGCTGAAAAAAGAAATATGCGAACCTGAATCTGATTGAGACTCTAGACCTAACTATGAATTTAAAGGAAATACAAGAGACAGATGAACATGTTAAACACCATGAGAATGCAGTCAGCTAAATTCAGACCATTGAAACTGCAAACCAACTCTGCATTCAACAGAAAATTACAAGGGAAAGAGATGGAAGGGGCACTAATGATACATATTGCCCATTCATGATGTATGGATTTTGTTTACCAATTCAGACTGTTTTGAAACATCAGGAAAAAAACACCATCTGAATAGTTGATCTTAAGAATAGTTGATCTTAAGAAATTATTAATTTTTAATGTGCCAACAGTACTGTGGTTGTGTTTATTTAAAAAGATTTAGTTTTGGGGCTTCCCTGGTGGCGCAGTGGTTGAGAGTCCGCCTGCCGATGAAGGGGACGCGGGTTCGTGCCCTGGTTCGGGAAGATCCCACATGCCGCGGAGCGGCTGGGCCCGTGAGCCATGGCCGCGGAGCCTGCGCGTCCGGAGCCTGTGCTCCACAACGGGAGAGGCCACAACAGTGAGAGGCCCGTGTACCGCAAAAAAAAAGATTTAGTTTTGGAAATGCAAGCTAAAATATTTTCAAATGAAATAATGTTAAATCTGGGACTTAAAAATAATTAGGGGCTTCCCTGGTGGCACAGTGGTTAAGAATCTGTCTGCCAATGCAAGGGACACGGGTTCGATTCCTGGTCCGGGAAGATCCCACATGCTGCGGAGCAGCTAAGCCCGTGTACCACAACTACTGAGCCTGTGCTCTAGAGCCTGTGAGCCACAACTACTGAGCCCACGTGCAACAACTACCCGTGCTCTGCAACAAGAGAAGCCATCACAATGAGAAGCCCGTGCACCGCAACAAAGAGCCCCCACTCGCTGCAACTAGAGAAGCCCGCGTGCAGCAGCGAAGACCCAGCTCAGACATACATACATACATACACACATAAATATTAAAAAAAATAATCAGGGATGGGAGTGAATACATGGGAATATGAAGAAATAGAATTGGTCATATATTGACAATTGTCAAAGCTGAATGATGAGATTTATTCTCTCTGCTTTTGAATATGTTTGAAAACTATAATTGAGAAACAAATTGAAAATTTTTAAAGGTAAATTCACCAGATATTTTTTATTATATAAGTTTCAGTTGTACAGCATTATAATTTGACATTTGTATTCAATGCAAAGTGATCACACCACAAGCCTAGTTACCATCCATCACCGTTATAATTGACACCCTTCACCCTTTGCACCCATCTCCTAACTCCCTTCCCCTCTGGTAACCACTAATATGATTTCTGTATGTATGAGTTTGTTTCTCTTTTGTTGGTTGGTTTTTTAGATTCCACATATGAATGAAATCATGTGGTATTTGGCCTTCTCAGTCTGGCTTATTTCATTTAGCATAATATCTTCAGGGTTCATCCATGTTGTTAGAAATGTCAAGATTGCATTTTTTTTTTTTTTTTTTTTTCGGTACGAGGGCCTCTCACTGTTGTGGCCTCTCCCGTTGCGGAGCACAGGCTCTGGACGCGCAGGCTCAGCGGCCATGGCTCACGGGCCCAGCCACTCCGCGGCATGTGGGATCTTCCCGGACCGGGGCACGAACCTGCGTCCCCTGCATCGGCAGGCGGACTCCCAATCACTGCGCCACCAGGGAAGCCCGCATTTTTTTTTTTTTTATGGCTGGGTAGTATTCAATTGTGTGTATGTCACATCTCCTTTATCCATTATTCCATTTTATGGACCCTTAGGTTGCTTCCATATCTTGGCTGTTGTAAATAGTGCTGCAGTTCACATAGGGGTGCAGATATCTTTTTTTTTTTTTTTTTTGCGGTATGCGTGCCTTTCACTGCTGTGGCCTCTCCCGTTGTGGAGCACAGGCTCCGGACGCGCAGGCCCAGCGGCCATGGCTCACGGGCCCAGCCGCTCCGCGGTATGTGGGATCTTCCCAGACCAGGGCACGAACCTGTGTCCCCTGCATCGGCATGCGGACCCTCAACCACTGCGCCACCAGGGAAGCCCGCAGATATCTTTTTGAATTATTGTTTTCAGGTTCTTCTGGTGAATACCCAAAAGTGGAATAGCTGGGTTATATAGTAGTTAATTTTTTGAGAAACCTCCATACTGTTTTCCAATAGTGCTGTACCAATTTACATTCTCACCAACAGTGCAGGAAGGTTCCCTTTTCTCCACATCTTTGCCCACACTTTTTATTGGTTGTCTTTTTGATAACAGGCATTCTGACAGATGTGAGGTGATACCTTCTTGTGGTTTTGATTTGCATTTTCTTAAGAATTACTGATGTTGAACATCTTTTCATATATTTGTTGGCCATCTGTATGTCTTCTTTGGAAAAATGTCTATTCAGATCCTCTGCCCATTTCTTAATGAGGCTGTTTGGGGATTTTTGTTGTTGAGTTGTATACGTTCATTATAATTTTGGATATTAACACCTTATTGGATACCTGATTTGCAGAATATCTTCTCTCATTCAGTAGGTTGCCTTTTCATTTTGATGGTGGTTTCCTTTGCTGTGCAGAAGCTTTTTAGTTTGATGCAGTCCCATTTGTTGATTTAGTTTCCCTTGCCTTTGGAGTCAGATCCACCGAAATTGCTACGCCTGAGGTTAGTGAGGATACTGCCTATGTTTTCTTCTAGGAATTTTATAGTTCAGTTCTTACATTCAAGTCTTTAATTCTTTTGGGGTTAATTTTTGTGCTTAAGGTAGTGGTCTAGTGGTCTTTTTCATGTGGCTGTTCAGTTTTCCCAGCACCATTTATTGAAGAGACTATCCTTTCTCCATTGTATGTTGTTTGCTCCCTTGTTATAAAATAATTTTCCATATATGTGTGGGTTTATTACTGAACTCTCTATTATGTTCATTGATTTATGTGTCTGCTCATGTGCCAGTACCATACTGTTTTGATTACTGTAGCTTTGTAGTATAGTTGGAAATCAGAGAGCGTGATACCTCCAGCTTTGTTCTTCTTTCTCTAGATTGTTTTTTGGACATTTGGGATCTTTTGTGCTTCCATACAAATTTTAGAATTACTTGTTCTAGGACTTCTAACACTATGTTGAATGAAAGTGATGAGAGTGGGCATCCTTGTCTTGTTCCTAATCTTAGAGGAAAAGCTTTCAGCTTCTCACCATTGAGTGTGATGTTAGTTATGGGTTTGTCATATATGACCTTTATTATGTTGAAATACACTCTCCCTGTACCCACTTTGTTGAGAGTTTTTATCATAAATCGGTGTTAAATTTTGTCAAATGCTTTTTCTGCATCTATTGAGATGGATTATATGGTTTTATCCTTCATCCTGTTAATGTATGTACCACGTTGATTAATTTGTGGGTGCTGAGCTATCCTTACACTGCTGGAATAAATCCACTTGATCGTGATATGTGACCCTTTTAATGTATCGTTTGCTAATATTTTGTTGATGATCTTTACATCTATGTTCATCAGAAATACTGACCTGCAATTTTCTTCTCTTGTGGTGTCCTTGTATAGTCTTGGTGTCAGGGAAATACTGGCTTCATAAAATGTGTTCAGAAGGTTTCTCTCCTCTTCAGTTTTTTGGAAGAGTTTGAGAATTCTTCAAAACATTTTTTTTTGAATGTTTGGTAGAATTCACCAGTGAAGTTATCTACTCCTGGGCTTTTGTTAGTTGGGAGATTTTTTTATTACTGTTTCAATTCCCTTGCTAGTAATGAGTCTATTCACATTTTCTATTTCTTCATGATTCAGTTACTAAGATTGTGTGGTTCCAGAAATTTATCCATTTCTCCTAGGTTGTCCATTTTGTTGGCATATAATTGTTAATAGTCTCTTATGATCCTTTGTATTTCTGTGGCATCAGTTGTTAATATCCCCTCTTTTATTTCTGATTTTATTTATTTGAGTCTTCTCTCTTTTTTTTCCTTGGTGAGTCTAGCTAAAGTTTTGTTGATTTTGCTTATCTTTTCAAAGAGGCAGTTCTTAGTTTTGTTGGCCATTTCTATTGGGGTTTTTTTTGCGGTGGAGGGGTCTCTATTTCATTTATTTCTGCTCTGATCTTTATTATTTCCTCCCTGCTACTAATTTTGGGTTTTGTTTATTCTTCTTTTTCTAGTTCCTTTAGGTGTAAAGTTGGTTCATTTTAGATTTTTCTTGTTTCTTGAGGTAGGCCTAATTGCCATGAACTTCCCTCTTGGAGCTGCTTTTGCTGTGTCTTGTAGATTTTTGGTATATTGTATTTCTGTTTTCATTTGTCACTAAGTATTTGATTTCTCCAGTGACCTATTGGGTGTGCAGTAGCATGTTGTTTAATCTCCACGTTTTTGTGGTTTTCCCCATTTTTTCCCCTTGTGATTGATTTATAGTTTCATACCATTGTGGTTGGAGAAGATGCTTGATACGATTTCATTTTTCTGAATTTATTCAGACGTGTTTTGTAAACTAACATGTCATCTGCCCTGGAGTATGTTAGATGTGCACTTGAGAAGAATGTGTATTCTGCTGCTTTTGGATGGAATGTTCTGCATATATCTGTTAAGTCCATATGATCTAACGTGTTATTTAAATCTGCTGTTTCCTTACTGTTTTTGGTCTGGATGACCTATCCATTGGTGCAAGTGGGGTGTTAATGTCCCTTACCTTTATAGTATTGCTTTCAATTTCTCCCTTTAAGTCTGTCAATGTTTGGTTTGTATATTTTGGTGCTCCTCTGTTGGGTGCATATACATTTATAAATGCTACATCTTCTTGCTGGATTGACTCCTTTATCATTATGTAACGCTCTTCTTTGTCTTTTATTACAATCTTTGTTTTAAAGTCTCTTTTGTCTGATATGAGTATAGGTACTCCAGCTTTCTTTTTATTTCCATTTGCATGGAATTCTTTTTTTATAACTTCGCTCTCAGTCTGTGTGTGTACTTTCTTCTGATTAATTTTACTACTTTTATCTTTTAACCTTCATGCTAGCTTTATAAGTGATTGATCCACTACTTTTGTTATACCATCTTCAGTGAGATTTTTACTTTTGTATGTTTTCTTATTATTAATTAGTGCCATTTCTTTTCAGCTTAAAGAAATCCCTTTAACATTTCTTGTAGGGCTGGTTTAGTGATGACGAACTCCTTTAACTTTTGCTTATCTGGGAAACTCTTAATCTCTCCTTCAATTCTGAGTGAAAACATTGCTGGGTAGAGAATTCTTAGTTGGAAGTTCTTTTCTTTCAGCATTTTGAATAGTCATGCCACTCCCTTCTGGCCTTTAAAGTTGCTGCTAAAGAATTTGCTTATTGCCTCATGGGGATTCCCGTGTACATAACAAGTTGTTTTTCTCTTGCTGCTTTTAGGATTTTCTCTTTATCCTTAACTTTTACCATTTTAATTATAGTGTGTCTTGATGTGATCCTTTGGGTTCATCTTATTAGAACTCTCTTGGCCTTCCTGGACCTGGGTGTCTGTTTCCTTCCTCAGATTAGGGACGTTTTAGCCACTATTTCTTCAAATAATTTTTCTGGTCGTTTCTTTCTCTCTTTGTTGTCTTCATCTTCTGGGACTCCTATAATGCAAATGTTTATTCCACTTGTTGTCTCCAAAGTTTCTTATCTTAACTTTTTTTTTTTTTTCCATTTTGCCGCTCTGTCTGGGTGAGTTCCACTGCTTTGTCTTCTGCCTGCGGATTCACTCTTTGTCTTCATCCTGTGTGCGGTTGAAGCCCTCTAGTGCATTTTTCATTCAGTTACAACTTCTTTTTGGTTCTTTCTTGTATCTTCTGTCTCTTTGTTGAAGTTCTCATGGTGTTCATCCATTCTTCTCCTGCGTTTGGTGAGCATCTTTATGATGATGACTTTTCAGTCTTTACCAGGTCCATTGCTTATCTCTGTTTTGTTTAGTTCTTTTTCTGAGGTTTTAATCAGTTTTTTTGGTTGGAACGTATTCCTCTGTCTCCTCTTTTTGCCTAATTCTCTGTTTGTTCATATGTATTAGATAAATCAGCTATCTCTTCCGGTCTTGAAAGAGTGGCCTTACTTAGGAGATGCTCAGTGGGACTCAGGGGTACAATCCTGCCTGGTCACCACAGCCTGGCACTCAAGGGGTGTCCCCTCTGTGGGCTCTGTGTGCCCTCCTCTTGTGGCAGGGCAGCGGCTGCTGTGGGGTGCTGGTGGGCAGGGCTGTTGCTTGCATGGCTGTGAGGCCCAGCTGAGGCTCGGGTGGGCAGGACTCTCAGCAGGGCAGACCCGTTAGTGCTAACAGGTTAGAGGGAGAATTTCAGTGCTAGTGATAGCAAGGTAGCCTGAGATCACAAAAAAGGCTCCTGCTAGTGTCTCAGTCCCTAGGGGGCATCCCAGCTGGTTTCTCCCTCTCCAGCAAATGCTTTAAGATTTAGTAAGTGGGTCCTCTTCGTGTGTGGCCCATGCCCTTTTCAATCTGGTGTCTTTGCACTTGTTTTTAGGTTGAGTGAGTTTGGGCACAGGCCCTTTAAGGGCAGGTTTTTCTGTTTACTACCAAGCAGGGCCCTCTGGGACTCCCTGGCACAAAGACTTTCTGTGTCCCCCATCTCTTTGATTACAGGAAATAGCTTTCAGCCTCCATGACCTGAGTTCCAATGGGCAGATTCAAACAGTTGCTAATTAGGGAAGGGAGGGGATGCGAGACCAGGGAAAAACAGTCAAGAGAAACAGTAGTGCAGCCTTGGGGAGGGTGCTGGTTCCCCATCAGTGGATAAACAACAATATCTTTGAGCTGTTTTGGAGATACTGAAACCCCCTCCAGGTGGGAGAAGTTAACAATTAATGATAGTATGCTGCCCACAAGCCTGTAGACCCCAGACCAGTTGGAACCAGTGAAGGTTGATGATGCTGATGCTGACATATGTCTCTTACCAACCCATCAGAAGAATGTCCATGTGATCACGCCCTCTTTGAACGATTTTTATTTTTTTGGCTGCGTCAGGTCTTCATTGCTGCATGTCGGTTTTTCTCTAGTTGTGGCGGGCAGGGGCTACTCTTCGTTGCAGTGCACAGACTTCTCATTGTGGCTTCTCTTGTTGTGGAGCATGGGCTCTAGGTGTGTGGGCTTCAGTAGTTGTGGCACACGAGTTCAGTAGTTGTGGCTCACAGGCTCTAGAACGCAGGCTTAGTAGTTGTGGCACACGGGCTTAGTTGCTCCACTGCATGTGGGATCTTCCTGGCCCAGGGCTCGAACCTGTGTCCCATGCATTGGCAGGTGGATTCTTAACCACTGCATCATCAGGAAAGCCCCGAACCATTACTATAAAACTTCTCACTATCCTCTCCAAGTTGGAACACATAGTTTTTCGAGGCACTAGCCCTCTGTTTCCCCCTTTGCTTGGCAAAGTAATACAGCTATCCTTTTCTGCTTCACCCAAAACTCTGTCTCCAAGATTCAGTTCAGCACCAGTATACAGAGAAGCTGAGCTTTCAGCATCATGTTCTCTGCAGTTCTGTAGTTTTCCTGGTCATATTTCCTATTGGTTTTCAAAGCCAGGTGTTCTGGGGACTCTGTCCTGTACAGGATCTAGAGGTCGTGATGCCAAGTGAAGGGTATTTCCTATACTCAAAAAAATGGGAGACACAAAGTTTTTGTGCCCAGGAGCCCTACAGGGCCCTGCTCAGTATCAGTTGGCATGCCTCATGTAGAGCTCAGCTCTCTCCCTCCTTTGTGGTCCCTCCTGATTCTGGATCGCTGCAGCTGGGGCGTGGGTCTCTCCTTGGCGAGAATGTGTCTCTCTCTCTCCTCCCTATCTTGATACTGTCCTTTTCCCTTTGTTGTGGAGGCTCTGTTCATTGATAGAACAGAATTCTGTCAGTCCCTTAATTGTACCCAGTATTGTAGAGCAGCAGTCCCCAACCTTTTTGGCACCAGGGACCAGTTTCATGGAAGACAATTTTTCCATGGATGGGGTGTGTAGGGGGGGTATATTTCAGGTGGTAATGCGAGCGATGGTTCAGGTGGTAACACGAGCGATGGGCAGTGGCAGATGACACTTTGCTTGCTCGCCCGCCACTCACCTCCTGCTGTGCAGCCTGGTTCCTAACAGACCGTGGACCAGTCCACACCCTGGGGGCTGGGGACCCCTCTTGTAGAGAATGCATTCCTATTGACACCTTGAATTATGTCTTATGGACTGTAATGGAACACCACTGTTTCAGGAGTCTAATAATAGCTAACCTTAAGCATGTCTAGACCCTGTATTAATTGCCTTAACAGGCATTATTTTACTTAATCATCACAAAAGACCTTTAAGCTATAGATAAAAAGTATTATTTAAAGATAAGGAAATTGAGTCTTCAAGAGGTTAAATATTTTATAATCCAGAGTAATACATCAAACTGTTGAACTAGGATTATTAAAGTTCTGATTCTGGAACCAGAGTTCTAACCACTATGCACCCTTCTGAGAAATCTTTTTTATAGATTTCTTTTTATTGTGGTAAAATATACATTAACATAAAATTTATCATTTTTCAGTGTACAGTTCCATGGCTTTAAGTAATGGAACCTTTACCACTGTCCATCTCCAGAACTTTTTTATCTTTCTCAACTGAAACACAAAGTTTTATGGATACATGCCATAGATTTTTTGAAATGTTGTGAATACTTTCAGATGTTCAAAAGGTAATATTTTAAAGTGTGTATTCTTAATAAATCATAGGAAAACCTTAATGATGCTTGTATGCTGATATTATCTGTATACCATCATAAATAAAAAACGATAACTAATTCAAGGCGTCACTGATAATATAAGCTTCTTAGCTCATAGGAACACTGTTTGGGCTTCTTAATAAATAGTTTTACTAAATCCTATTTGGTCAAACTACATACACAGTTGATTTCTTTTTTTTTTTTTTTTTTTTTTTGGCGGTACGCGGACCTCTCACTGTTGTGGCCTCTCCTGTTGCAGAGCACAGGCTCAGCAGCCATGGCTCATGGGCCTAGCCGCTCCGCGGCATGTAGGATCCTCCCGGACCGGGGCACAAACCCGTGTCCCCTGCATCGGCAGGCAGACTCTCAACCACTGTGCCACCAGGGGAGCCCCACAGTTGATTTCTTTAGTTCACTCACATAAACCATTCAGTGTGAAAAGATTGGCCACATTGCTTATTTACTCAGAGGATGGGGCAGCACTAATGAAACTCCACATCTAGAAGCCTTTTCTAGAGAGCCTTCATAGCCTGCAGTATTTACTTGTAATCTCTTTAGTGGTACCAGTTCTTTATTCTTTGGGGGTGGATTTGATGGTTAGAAACATCTAAAGTCACTCAGTTTCAACTTTGCAAACTAAAATAGATGATGAAGTTGATACTCTGCTCTTCATTGATTTGTCAAATATTTATTGAACACTTTTTACCATGATTATTAAAAATAAATTTTCTAAAAATTATTGAGGCTAATATTTATGGGTAGTAATACAAGTTAGCTTTAAATTCCAGAAAAAATCTTCCAAAGATATTTGGGCAGAGAAATCATCATTACAAAGGGACTGTTTGTATTTCCATTAAATATTTTTGGCATGCCTTCTGTGAGCTGGGCACTATGCTAGGCATTGGAGATATGATGGACATAACACATACAACACATAATATACAGATGACCCTTAACTCAGGTTTGAACTGCACGGGTCCTCTTATACGTAAATGGTAAATACATACTATGGCACTACATGTCCGTGGTTGGTTGTATCTGGATGCAGAACTACAGATGTGCAGGGCCAATTGTGAAGTTACACACAGGTTTCTGACTGCACGGGGGGTCAGCACCCCTAACCCCCACATCGTTCAAGAATCAAATGTGTGTACACATAACACACAATACATTATCCCTGCTCTCTGAGTTTATAGTGTAGTTAGCATATATGAAATGTATATACTAGCTTTAAAAAACTTAAAACACATCTACTTTTTTAGGAGTTCTCAGTGTAGCTTCAGAACAGATGTACATAAATAACTTAGCATGTAATTTGGGCCGTAGCTAGAATAGAGGGATGAATAAAAGGCTATGAAAATGGGGAAGAAAATTGTGAGAATAATACAAAGCCATGTTTAAATTGACTTCTCACTACATATGTAGTTGTTTGAAATATATTTTTATATGATGGTTCTTTTATGTTTCTATATATGCTATTTGTTATAAAACAAGTTGTCATTTTTTGTTTTAGACCAGCTGGTGGGAGTGACAAATGGACAGCAACAGCCTGTGACTGTCTCTCGTTGTACCTCACTGGAGCCGTAGCAACCATCGTCATACAAGTGTGTGAACAGGTACAGTAGATGTGTACTGGTTATTTCATTGACATTTTCTACAGAAGCATTTATTTTGTTGAGAAAATAATAGTAAGCTGTTTGGATTTTTTTTCTGGCTGCGTGGCATGTGGGATCTTAGTTCCCCAACCAGGGATCGAACCTGTGCCCCCTGTAGTGGAAGCGTGGAGTCCTAACCACTGAACTGTCAGGGAATTCCCTATTTGGATATTTTTTTGCAACCTTTTTTTGGTCTTCAAGTTATCACGCCTGTTTGGGAATTCGCTGGCAGTCCAGCGGTTAGCACTCCATGCTTTCACTGCCAAGGGCCCAGGTTCTGTCCTTGGTTGGGGAACTAAGATCCTGCAAGCCACACGACCTGGCCAATAAAAAACACTGTAACGCCTGTTTCATAATAGATATGTACTGTAAATGATTATATGAGTGAATCAAAACATTTCTAAACTAATATTCTTGAGTTGATAATTTGCATATTAAAAACCAGAAGGTATGTATGCTAGAGTGCAGTTCTGAAGCCTTTGATATTCTTTACGAATTGGTAGTTAGGCTTCTAGTGAAATCATATTAACTGTACATCATAAAAGGTGTTTGTATGAGTGCCGATTTGAGAAGAGGATACATATATATAGGACATGTCCTTTCAGAACACTAAGAAATATTCCTTGTCTCCTTAACTTTTTTCTAATTTGATACATTTTATTGCATTAATGATTAGAATTTTCTTGTAAGTCTTTCCATGTTAATTTTTTCTTTGTGTACTTCCCCCACTTTTATAATTCCATATAAAACAGAACATATGTTTTGTAGTTCTTTCTTTGGCTTTTCACAGCAGAAGAAAGGCACACCTGTGAAAATATATTTTAGTTCTATAATTACAAAGAATTCAGGAGAATAGAGAACTTGTAATTGAGGATGTTTTCCTCCCTCCCCAATCTGGGATGGAAAACACAGTTTTCAGTCATCCTTTTTTCTCCTCCACTTGGTATTTTTCACCTGGACAGTGAAGTCTTCCTGATAGACTTCACAAAACAACTGTCTTTCTCTGTTGACTGTCTTCCATGCTGTTTTCTCTCTGATATGTTCCGATATCAAAATTACTTGGTTGCGGGCTTCCCTGGTGGCGCAGTGGTTGAGAGTCCGCCTGCCGATGCAGGGGACACGGGTTCGTGCCCCGGTCTGGGAAGATCCCACATGCCGCGGAGCGGCTGGGCCTGTGAGCCATGGCCGCTGAGCCTGCGCGTCCGGAGCCTGTGCTCCGCAACGGGAGAGGCCACAACAGTGGGAGGCCCATGTACCGCAAAAAAAAAAAAAAAAAAAAAAAAAAAGATTACTTGGTTGGGCATTTTTCTTTCTGGCATGGAGAAATGTGGAGGGAATACCTGTGAAAAGTGTAATGTTTATATGAAGTTGCGTTTTTGTGTCTCATATTTACTCTGCTCTTAAATCACTGCAGGAAAACAGCACAACATGGCCATTACCTGTGAAAATTTTCTGCAGAGATAAAGAAGGAGGGTGTGTTGATGTCTCCAAATATTTGATTAAAAGGGGTTTGGCTTTGAGAGAAACGAGGTATAGACTATTTTTTTAAAACAGCATTTTGTGATGGAGGCTTCTTATGTGCCTGTGTAAATGTTAGTATCTGTGTGTGCTCAGACATGAATTGCCTCTTGTTTGCTCTTAAAAATGATTTATAACTTAATCCTGAGGAGCCAGCTTAGAAGTAAATTCATTCAGAATTACTAAATGTTTAAATTCCTAGACATTTTTGCTTTTATACTTCCCCCTTTGCTCTGGCATTTATCAATACATTTTAAACTAAAGGAAAAGAGAATTACACAGTGGGTACCAGATCTGAACCCTTTGGCCTCATTTGCTTAAGCAGAAATGTTTAAGCTTTATGTTGGAAATTCTGGTAGGTATATACCAAAATATATTTGTGTGATACAGGTAGCAAATGAGTAGAAATGGGTAGCCAAAAAAGTAATTGAACAATATTTACATGTAAAGATCCTTTCAGATACTAAATTTGGGGTTTAAATACCTTTGATCCAAGGGGAGAAGGATCAGGATATCACTGTAACCCTAGTTTCCTCTTTTATCTTTTTCCTTCTAGAGGTAGAGGTATATTAGAATTGCAGATACATGTTCCAAGTGGTCACCTTCTACCATACATGGCCAGATCTCTTTTTTTTTATCTTAGATTATTATACCTTACCTTATTTGGATCAGGACCCCAATCTTGATGAAATGGAAGGAGAATGAGAGATCAGAAATAATACGGAACCCGAGGTAGTTGGCCAGGTGTGGTAGATGCTGACTTCACTGCCTGGGCCTTGGCAGGCAGCCAGGCTCTGCATCTAGTCCTGCATTCACTGACTTCAGGCTAATACAGTTCCTTGCTGAAAGAAATGTTAAAGTGAAAAATGCTGGGCATTAAAAAAAAAAAAAAAAAAAAATGCCGGACAAGTTTATATTAACTAACAATATCTGCCACTAATTTAATGTTCTTTTCTACTTTTCTGGCACTAAAACTACTACCTCAAGGCTGGGAGTGATGAGGGAGCAGTGTTAGTTGAGGAATTATGCAGCTATTATCTCACCAGTGCTCATTTCCTTTTGAAAGAAAATATAGGAAAGTGGAAGAAACAAAAATCTGCCATCATTTTTCTAACATAAACAATGTTAATATTTCCTTCTAGGGTTTTTTACAGGCATGTTTTTTTAATTGGAAGGGAATAACAGGAAGTAAAGCAATTATGAATGAATATAGCATGTGTTACCACTAACACTTAATATCTGAATAGTATGGAAAAACTGTTTTTTTAAGGGACTCATTATCTTTGTATTATTTTATGAATGTTGATAACTTGCCACATGTATGATCTGTCTTCGGGCTAAACTAGAATCAGCTTGAAGCTGTTGTGTTTCCCAATAACATCTAGTTAATTGTATGATACTTGGGATATACTTAATAGATTTTAAGAGAGAATAGCATGTAAATATGGGATAGTAATTTAATGCATTTAAGTGAAATTATATTGCTTTATTATCATCAAGCTCATGCATAATTTAAAATAATTTTCATTATAACTTAAAGTATGCTCATTTTTATGTAACAAATTAGACTAGGATATCCTAGTTTAATTAGACTAGACTAATCCTTCAAATATATTTGAAGGATTCTTTTTATATTGTTTTCCCAGAATTTTTTTATTTGCTCATGGTTAGATATATTCTTTTTTGCATGTTACAGAACTAATAAATTATATAACAGCCATTCATTATCCCAGAAGTCTCTGGAAATCCCACTGGTACAAGGAGAGTCAGTGGTTACTAAGTGTATTAAAATTAACTCTGACCCTGACAAAAGAGCTGCTGATATTCTCAGTGAACACGAGGTGTCTGAATTTAAGGAGAAAATTCTAGAACCAAGAACCACTGGATGCTATAAACCACCAGCTATTCCTAACCAGAAAGTATTTGAGGCAGTAGTCAGCTGCATTGGTGATGATGGAACTATATTTGTGGTACCTAAATTATCAGGTAAGATCTTTCACATTATGCAGTATTCTGTACAAGTGGTCGCTTTTACTGCTAGAGAACTTTAATTGGAAGGGAATATCTCTAGTAAAATACACATGGATTGAAATTCCTTGGGCAGATATTTAACCTTTCTGAACCTCTTTTTCACTGAGTTGTTGTGAGGTTTGAATGAAATAATGCATGAAAGGTGCTTTGCACAATGCCTAGCACATGAAGATCATTTATTGAGACATTGGGAATGGATAAACATTGGGCCTAAGATAAGCATGGGGGGACAGGTTCCAGTTATACAAGTTTGGAGGCTCTCTAAGAAAAAAAAATGCAAATGTTTATATTCGTTTAAAAGTGAGAAAAGAAGTCACAACAAATGACTGGAGAGTCAGGGCCATTTGAGATTCAGGTCCTTCCTGAGATCTCTTTAGCTTATGTACTAACGCTTCCTTTCTACAACCTGAGTGTGTCCAGGACACTTGATGACTCACAGCAGCTCTAGCTTTCACGGGACTTAAGCTCCGTTAGCTTCATAGTAAGTCCACCTACGGATAGGGGTATGGGGGCTACGAATTTGTTGAAATTTTTGTCTCATGTGTTGATCTGCTAAATACTGTTTTTTAATTTGAAAGCCAGACTAAATCTGTGTAATTGGCTATTCTAGAAGTGAGTAGTGTTTCAGACCTGTAGCAACAGTACTTAATCCAGAAACTTTGCTTGACGTGTGTAAATAATCATAGCTAGAACTGGTTGCCAGATGCCTCACTTCCAGTCTCCTGCAATACTGATAATGTGGGCTAGCACTATTACACCCAGTTTACAGAAGAACAGACTGAGGCTTATGCCCAGGAGCTCACAACTAAAGTAGTAGAACTGTTACAGGAATGACACCAGAGCTTGCCGTCTCTGGCATCAGTTATGGGCATATAAATTTACTGTGGAAATAATGAGCCAGTTAGCAGGAAGTAGCAATATTAGAATTTTAATATTATACCCGCAGCACTATGCTGTATCTAAGCATCAAATAACAAAGAGCTTTTAATGATTCTTGCACTTCCAAGATAATGCTTGTGTTTGTAACCATAGATCAGAATAATAATTTACATGTTGTTAGTAGTATGTTTCGAAACATATTGAAGCTATTGGCTAAATTAGATTTTTATTAAAGCTCTATTATGTGGGGAGTGATTTTTAATTGCTTTTAATGTTATCTAAGTGATGAAGTTACTAAAGTTTGATGATGACTTCATTTGAAAATGGTAGGGAATTTTTCCTAAATGCTTTCTATTTTTAATAATTTCTTCAGAATTTGAACTAATAAAAATGATGAATGAAATTCAGAGTAATTTAAAATGCCTTGGTCTTTTGGAGCCTTATTTCTGGAGAAAGGGAGAAGCTTGTGCAGTAAGGGGGTCAGATACTTTGTGGTATCGAGGCAAAGTAATGGAAGTCATTGGCGGCACTATCAGGGTGAGTCTGAAATTCTTTTGTGACTATTTTAAGGCTAAGTGCTATAACATTAAGAGGTCTTTCAAGTTCAGATACATGCAATTTTGATTAAAACATCTTTTAATGAGTTCATTCATGTAAAAGAATCACTTAGATGCATTATATATTTATTTGTAATAAGAATTCCTCTTTTTATTTTCAAGTATATTTATTAACCTGAATAACAAAAAAATATTTCCAGATACGGATTTTTACCACTGAAACTTTAATGGTACCACTTATTTGTGATTGGCAGCCTTATTTGTGTGCATGGTGCTAAATAAAACAACTTATTTTCCAGTATATTCTATATCTCCTTAGTAAATTTGTTTACGGGACCCCCTAATTTACCCTTTCACATGAGGGTTAATTTACCCTTTCCAGACTACTAAGAATAGTACTTGAGTTTCATCTAAAATCTTCAGAAAGAGCTGCATACAGTTGACCCTTGAACAGCACTAGGGCTGGGGAGCCAACACTCTCTGTAGCTGACCTGAGTATAATTTATATCATGCTTCCATGTCCACGGTTCTGTGTCGTGGATTCAATCAGCTGTTGATCATGTAGTGCTGTAGTAGGTTTTTACTGAAAAACATCCATGTGGAAGTGGACCCTCATAGTTTAAACCCGTGTTGTTCAAGGGTCAACTGTACTTTGAAAATATGTGTATATAAAAATATAGATGAAAAATGTCTCCATTTACATTGTACTTTAAGTATAGCAATGAAATCGAGACATTCAGCCTGTGAAGATTTTGGTTTTAGGAGGGGAGGGAAAATTAAGAAGAAAAGTCTTTTGTTAATACTTGAACAGATTATTATCTATTTGATGATGATACCTGACAATAACGTAGCACTTCAGGTTTCTAAGCTTTTTTCACATATGCGTGTTTGCATTTTCTTATTCGTTTCCAGCTATCATAGATGTAGATTGCTATTCCCATTTTACCAGTAAGAAAATTGAAATTTATGTTCAGTGATGTGCCTGAGGTCAACATGTCAGTGGGTGGTGGTACTAGAATTATATCTAAGCATCTGATTCCAAAATTTCTGATCTAAGCCTTGTGCTTTCTGTGCTGGAATACAGACTTTACAGGGTTTTGTGTTTTTTTTTTCCTGGAAGGTATCTTTTATTTTTATTTTAAAAAATTTTTATTGCAGTATAGTTGATTTACAATGTTATGTTAGCTTCAGGTATACAGCAAAGTGATTTAGTTATACAAATACATTTATTTATTTTCATAGGTTTTTTAAAATTTTTATTTAATTTATTTTTGGCTGTGTCGGGTCTTTGTTGCTGCACATGGGGTTTCTCTAGTTGGCCGCGAGTGGGGACTACTCTTTGTTGAGGTGTGCGGGCTTCTTACTGTGGTGGCTTCTCTTGTTGCAGAACACAGGCTCTAGGCGCGTGGGCTTCAGTAATTGCAGCACGCAGGCTCAGTAGTTGTGGCTCGTGGTCTCTAGAGCACAGGCTCAGTAGTTGTAGCGCATGGGGCTTAGTTGCTCTGCAGCATGTGGGATCTTCCCAGACCAGGGACTGAACCCATGTCCCTTGCATCGGCAGGTGGATTCTCAACCACAGCGCCACCATGGAAGCCCTTCATAGATTTTTTTTTTTTTTGCGGTACGCGGGCCTCTCACTGTTGTGGCCTCTCCCGTTGCGGAGCAACAGGCTCCGGACGCGCAGGCTCAGTGGCCATGGCTCACGGGCCCAGCCGCTCCGCGGCATGTGGGATCCTCCCACACCGGGGCACGAACCCGTGTCCCCTGCATCGGCAGGCGGACTCTCAACCACTGCGCCACCAGGGAAGCCCCCTTCATAGGTTTTTAATAGAAGTAAGATGGTTTAAAATTTTGGGTTACTATTTAGGTATATGGATACTCAACAGATTCATGTGTTTATATGCAAATGAGTCTATTTTCACATACATTTGAATTGTTCAGATAACTTTTTTAATCTAAAAGTAAATTGAAATTCAATTTTCATTAAGGTATTAAATTCATAATCTTTACATATATAGGATCCAAATAAGATAGTGGTGAACTATATTTTTTTTATACTTTCTAATATCTCTTTTTTAAATTCGAGAGTATTTTGATATTTTAATCATTTTTAATTAATTTCCTATGCATTTCAAGTATACACAATAAATTTTTCATTCCTTAACCTGCTATCTTTCAAGGTTATCCTATGATCCACATTAAGAAATAGACATTACATGTAATTGTACATACCCTAACTACCTGTGAAGTACTCAGATAATTTTTATTTTATTCTATTTCATTTTTTTAATGCTGACTGCCAAGACAGCCCAATTAAACAGTGATATGTTAATTTCATTAAGTTGGGGTAACAGAAGTAACTTATTGACATTCCTTGTTCTTGAAACAATTTAGAAACTGAATAATCAAAATTAAAGCACTTTTAAAAATGGACTGTTGAGGACTTCTAGTTTCTGGTTCCACATTTAAGAAGCTTTGAAGTTGCCACACCATCCTAACAGCAAGTAAAAAGCTGAACAAACTGAAAAATCTGTAACTCTTCTTGTATCTGTAAGAGAGGGAGTACAAAGGGCAAACCACTGCCCCAACAGTTAGAGAGTCAGGTGAATATAGGGAGTCACAGCTTATGGGAGCAGAGACTGACGACCAGAACTCTAATGGAAGAATTGCTGGATTTTTTTTTTTTGCTGCACCACATGGCTTATGGGATCTTAGTTCCCCAACTGGGGTTGAACCTGGGCCCTCGGCAGTGAGAGCCTAGAGTCTTAACCATTGAACTGCCAGGGAATTCCCAAGAATTACTGGAATTTAGTGTGGACAACTCTGAGAGGCAAAAACTCCAGGGAACCCAGTCATCAGAAGGTTCCACACGGTTCTATGAGATTTATCTCCAAGAGCTTGACCAGGTTCTCACATAAATATCAGAGATGCTTCCAGCAGAGGAAGGAGAAAAGGAACCATTTTGAAATACGCTACAGCATTCTGTTTTTCTTAATGAGGCCTGCACTCAGGAGACAGTAGTTAAGCAGGGCCTAAGCATCTGGGGTATTATCAGAGCCTAATCAACCTGGGGGAAAGGAAATTACCCAATTCCATTTAACTCTAGCTTTCCACATTGGAAAAAGACCCAACTCCAGCTCACTATATCATCCTTTCCCACTTTAGGGAGTAGAGCAAAAAACTGAGAAACACTTGTGAAGTTCACAGTCTGAAAGCATAGTCTCAATGAAAGACTGAGACGTAATCATAAGACTATAGAACATTTCCCCTCCCGCCACACCTTCCTACCACATTACTGAAGGCCCATTTATAGCAGTTCCTTTTACACAGTACATATCTGGCTATCAAGAAAAAACTACAAAACAGTATGATATTGGCATAAAAAAAAGATGCATAGATCAGTGGAATAGAATAGACAGCCTAGAAATAAACCTACGCACATGTGAACAATTAATTTATGACAAAGCCAAGAATATACAATGGGGATAGGACAGTCTCTTCAATAAATGGTGTTGGGAAAACTGGACAGCCACATGCAAAAGAATGAAACTAGACCACTGTCTTAAACAGTACACACAAATTAACTCAAAATAGATTATAGGGCTTCCCTGGTGGCGCAGTGGTTGAGAGTCCGCCTGCCGATGCAGGGGACATGGGTTCGTGCCCCAGTCCGGGAGGATCCCACATGCCGCGGAGCGGCTGGGTCCGTGAGCCATGGCCGCTGAGCCTGCGCGTCCAGAGCCTGTGCTCCGCAACGGGAGAGGCCACAACAGTGAGAGGCCCGTGTACCACAAAAAAAAAAAGAGTAGCTATAATGATTTCAGAACAGACTTAAAGCAAGGAAGGTTATCAAGGAAAAAGGGCATTACATAATGAAAAAGGGTCAGTTTTCCAAGAAGACATAAAATTCTGAATGTCTTAATAAATTCTTAATATGGCCCTAAGAACAGAGAGTCAAACTACATGAGGCAAAAACTAGTAGAACTGCAAGGAGAAATAGGTGTATCCACTATCATAGTTGGAGACTTCAACACCCCCCCCGAATCAGAAATGGACAGATCCAACTGGCAGAAAATCAGTAAGGACATAACTGAATTCAGCAACATCATCATCAACTGCATATAATTAGCATCTATAGAATTATTCCTCCAACAACAGCAAGATACACATTGTTAAGCTCACATGGAATATTCACCAAGATAGACCACGTTCTGGGCTGTAAAACACACCTTAAATTTAAAAGAATAGGAATCGGTGTTTGCTGTCAGACCACAATAGAGTTAAACTAGAAATCAGTAAGAGAAAGACAACTGGAAAATCCCAAAATGCATGGAGATTCAACAGCAAACTTCTAAATAACTCATGGGTCAAAGAAGAAATCTCAAGAGAAATATTAAAATATTTTGAACTAAATGAAAATGAAAACAACTTAAAAAATTTATGAGATGCAGCTAAAGCAGTTCTGAGGGGAAAATTCATTGTATTGAATGCATACATACATACATACATATATATATATATATATATATATATATATATATATATAAAATAAAAGAAGGAAAGTCTAAAATCAATTATCTATGTTTCTACCTTAGAAAATTAGAAAAAGAAATAGCCAAAGTAAGCAGAAGAAAAGAAATAGTAAGAGCCCCTGACCAGGTCGAGCTGAAATCTGTGAATCCCTGAAAACAGGAATTCAAGGGAAAAAAAATAATGAGATTTAAAGCTGATTCGTTGAAAAGTTTGATAAAATCGATAACCCTTCTAGCCTGGCTAGCCAAGAAAAAAAAAAGAAAAAGGACACAAATTACTAATATCAGAAATAAAAGGGATATCAATACAGATTTAATGAACACTGAAAGATAAAAGGAATACTGTGAACAAGTATACCCACACATTGGATAACCTAGATGGACTAGACCGTGTACCGCAAAAAAAAAAAAAAGCAAGAGACTCATCAAAAAGCTCTTGGAACTAGTAAGCAATTACAGGAAGATTGCAGAATATAAGGTTAATATACATAACTCAATTTCTTTCTCATATACTAGCAGTGAACAGATGGAATTTGAAATAAAAAACAATACCATTTTACGTTAGCACCCCCAAAACAAAATACTTAGGTATAAATCTAACAAAATATATACAAAGATATATAAGAGGAAAACTGCAGAACTCTGATGAACAAAATCAAAGAACAAAATTAATGGAGCAACACTCTGTTCTTGGATAGGAAGACTCGATGTCAAGATGTCAGGTCTTGGGCTTCCCTGGTGGCACAGTGGTTGGGAGTCCGCCTGCCGATGCAGGGGACACGGGTTCGTGCCCCGGTCTGGGAGGATCCCACATGCCGCGGAGCGGCTGGGCCCGTGAGCCATGGCCGCTGAGCCTGCGCGTCCGGAGCCTGTGCTCCGCAACGGGAGAGGCCACAACGGTGAGAGGCCCGCGTACCGCAAAAAAAAAAAAATAAAAAAAAAAAAAAGATGTCAGGTCTTTTCAACTGTATTTATGGATTCAGTGCAATCCTAGTCAAAATTCCAGCAAGTTATTTTGTGGATATCAGCAAACTTTATTCTTAAGTTTATATGGAGAGACAAAAGAGTCAGGATAGACAACACAATATTGAAGGAGAAGAACAAAGTTAAAGGACTGACAACGCTAGGCTTCAAGACTTAGTATAAAGTTAATCGAGACAGTGTGGTATTGGCAAAGCAAAATACAAATAGATCAATGGAATAGACTAGAGAACACAGAAATAAACCCACATAAATATAGTCAATGATCTTTGACAAAGGAGCAATGGCAATGCAACTGAGCAAAGATAGTCTTCTCAGCAAATGGTGCTGGAACAATGGAACATCCACATGCAAAAAAATCTAGACACAGATTTCATAGCTTCCATAAAAATCATCTCTAAATGGACTACAGACCTAAATGTAAAACATAAAACTGTAAGACTAGAAAGACAACATAGAAACATAGATGACCTTTAATATGGCAATGACTTTTTAGATACAGCACCAAAGACATGACCCATGAAAGAAATAAGGTACAAGCTGGACTTCATTAAAATTAAAAACTTATCCTCTGCAAAAGACAATGTCAGGATTATGAGAAAACAAGCTAAACACTGGGAGAAAATACTTGCAAAATATACATCTGATAAAGGACTGTTATCCAAAATATACAAAGAACTCTTAAAATTTAACAGTAAGAAAACAAGCCAATTTAAAAAATGGACCACAGACCTTAACAGATACCTCACCAAAGGAGACATACAGATGGCAAATAAGGATATGAAAAGAAGTTCCACATCATATGTCACCAGGGAAATGCAAGTTAATACAAGATAGCACTACACATATACTAGAATGGCCAAAATTTGGAACAGACGACACCAAATGCTGGTGAGGATATGGAGCAACTGAAACCCTCCACTGCTGGTGGGAGTGCACGGTGGTACATCCACTTTGGCAGACAGTTTGGCGGTTTCTCAACAACTAAATCTACTCTTCACATATGATCCAGCAGTCGCACTCCTTGGTATTGTTGACCTGAAATAAACAGACTGCCAGATACTTCTCCAGCAAAGTTGGGTTTATTCAGGATCAGCAGAGAATTACAATTCAGGGTCTGCAGGAACGTGCAAGTTCCTGCAAAGCAAGGAAAGGAGAACACGTTTATAGAGAAGAAAAGGAAGTGGGTATGGCTCTAGTAAACAAAGAGTCCGTGGCTTTTCATTGGCTGAGTCCTTCCCAGGAAAGAAGAAGAGTCTGTATTCCTCCTGTTGGGCTCTGCTATCATCAAAGGACATGGAGCTCCCCCTTTCTGATCTCCCAACTCTGTTTAATTGAGGTTTCTGTTTACTAAATTTTTACAGTATTTACCCAAAGCAGTTGAAAACATGTCCACACAAAAACCTGTTTATAAGAGCTTTATTCATAATTGCCAAACTTGGAGGCACCCAAGATGTCCTTCAGTAGGTGAACGGATAAATAAGCTGTAGTGTGCATTCATACAGTGCAATATTATTCAGTGCTAAAAAGAAATGAGCTATCAAGCCATGAAAAGCCATGGACGAACCTTAAATGCATATCACTAAGTGAAAGCAAGTCTGAAAAGGCTACATATACTGTATGACTCCAACTATATGACCTTCTAGAAAATGCAAAATATGGAGATAGTAAAAAGATGTTTGCCAGGGGTTGCGGGGAGGGAGGACAGAGGATTTTTAGGGCAATGAAAACATCCTTTGTTTTCACAGGGCATCTTTATACATTTGTCAGTCCCACAGGGTGTACATCACCAAGTGAACCCTAACGTAATCTATATGGACCTTGATTTTGACGTATCCATGTAGGTTCATGATTATAACAAATTACCACTGTGGTGCAGGATGTTACAGTGAGGGAGGCTGGGGTGTGAGGGAAATCTCTGTGCCTTTCTCTAAATTTTGCTGTGAACCCAAAATTCTTTAAAAAATGAAGTCTTTAGAAAGTTATTTTACAAAATTTGAGGAACATTGGATGACTTAAAAACAAGTTTCTTTCTCATAGGACTTCTCAGAACCTTTATTATGCAGTGTGATTCTCCAGGAAGGAAACATTACATGCAGAGTTTCCCAAACTGTGAAACTGAGGAATACTGAGAAATGTTCTTTTATTAAATGGAAATCAGGACTTCTAAAATACTTGGAAAAACAAAAGAAAAATTTTAAACATCCTCCAAAAAATTGATTATTCTCAAGAAAAGAAAAAGCTTTTGTTCATTTGTAAGAAAACCTTTTGACAGTGAGGTTTGATACACTATGGGATGAGGAAATACAGTGTTACTTTTTTCCTAGAGATTTTTAAAATCCAGATTTATATCCCCTTCTAGAATGTCTTTTTTTTAAATTCTATTTAATACCAGGGAGTCTTTTCTGTCCCCTAGTTTTTAGTAGTAAGTTTTAATTATAAACTTTGTCCTATTTCAGGTACAATATTTAGATCACGGATTCACTGAGAAGATTCCACAGTGTCATCTTTACCCTATTTTGCTATACCCTGATACACCCCAACTTTGTATTCCTTGTCAGCTCTATAATACCATACCTGTGAGTAAACAGAGATTTTATACGATGATTAATTTTAAAATACTGTCTTTATTAACAATAGTTTTCTAGAAATTAGAATGTAAGATGAAATCCCTTTCAGTGCAGCAAAAATAATATTTAGAAATAAGCTTACAAAGATAGCTAAAGGGCCTTTATGAAGAAAATGGCAGAATTATACTGAAGGATATAAAAATATCTGAATAAGTTAAGAGAGATAATGTCTTCATAGATGGGAATTTTGTTTGGAATTGTTAATTTTAGTTATGGTTCAAATAAAATTTCAAGAAATTTGAAGCTGGATCAGAGAAGGGAATGGTATATTAATTATCTCTTGCTATATAACAAATTAAGCTTAAAATTTAGTGGTCTAAATTGACAATAAGCTTTTTAAAAGTTTCATACAGTTTCTGTGGCTCAGGCATTGGGAACAGCTTAGCTGGGTGTTTTGGCTCAGGGTCCCTGATGACTCTGCAGCCAAGATGTGCACCAGAAATGCAATAACCCAAAGGACTGACTGGGCTGAAGAACCTGCTTCCAGATGCTCACTCACAGGGCACTGGCAGGAAGCTGGGGCTCCTCGTGGGCTTTTGGCAGGAGGCCCCAATTTCCTGGCCAAGTGAACCTCTTAACACATAAGACGTAATAGTCACTGCTCCTTAATAAATACACATTGTAGTCAGTTTACAAGCACTGCTTTGGCATATTGGCCTCTTTTAAAAGTTCTATGATGCTTTGTTTTTAGTGCAGGTTTATCTTTTTAAAGCATAAAATGCTTTAAGAGAGTAACATGGGGGGAAGCTGAGACAAATTATTAGTTTCTTAAGATCATTTTTATCATATACCCATGATATTCTCTGAAAACTGCCTATATATTTTGTCCTTCTCTCTAGTGTTACCTGTTTATGGCTACTTTTGTGTATCTTCATTTACTTCCTGCTTTTATTTTGTGAAAGAATCTGAGTTTATTAATCCCAAATAGGTCGGGAATGTCTGGCAACCAGATGCAGTAGAACTCCTTCAGGAACTGCTTTCAAAGAGAGAGGTGGAAGTTCACATTATGGTAATTTGTATTTAAAGCATGTATCATTGGGACTTCCCTGGGAGTCCAGTCGTTAAGACTTCGCCTTCTGATGCAGGGGCTGTGGGTTTGATCCCTGGTCGGGGAGCTAGGATCCCACATGCCTCTCGGCCAAGGGACCAAAAAACAGAAGCAATATTGTAACAAATTCAATAAAGACTTTAAAAATGGTTCACATCAAAAAATCTTAAAACAACCAACTTCAAAAAAAAATTAAAAATAAAGCATATATCATTGATTTAGTTTATTAGCCATAAAGTGTTACAGGTAATGTAATTTGAGGGATTTTTTTTATGAAGAACTATGTTCCTATGTGATTATCAGTTACTCGTTAACATAAAAGAAGTTACCACTTTGGTTCCTAGGCTCACTTTAAATAAATCTAATTTTGAGCAAGTTCCTGAGAACTTCCATAAGCAAGTAACTTGGAAGATTCCTTATTAACAACTTATTTTGACACAAGGAGAGTACTAAGGAAGTAGAGATGTTTATAAACACACATGGTAGTTTTCAGGATGGTGCTGTGTGTGTAGCACTGTGTTAGGTGCAGGTAATTCCCGTCCTCAAGGGCCCTGTCTAGTTAGTGAAACAGTGAGACACAAGACAAAACCCTAAAGACTTCACACCACAACTTGCCGAGAGCCAGACAGCTGGTAAAAAGAGTGAGTGTAATAGGAATGTAGAAATGGGAGTTGATGAAGTGCTCCTGACCAGGTAGGTGCGGAGACAGAAATGGGAAATGCATCTACTAGAACAGTAGAAGTTTTGGGAGGAGCAGCAGTGCGAATAGGGTTTAAGAGAAGTAGACGTCAGGCAGGAGGCCCCGCTGGGGGTTCTTGAGCAGTGAGGCAATGAGAAGATTCTCCTGGAGCTGTGTTGGAGGGTTCAGGCAGAAAGATAGAAAAACTTGAAGTGTTTCTGTATGAAAGGTGTGATGGCAGGCTAATAAAGACCTAAAAAGAGCCACAGACGCACTTAAATAAGAAAGTGGAGAAGCCTCTCCACCTCTGGTTATTCACAGCCTCTGTGGACAGTCACGGAAGTCCTGCAGAGATGGGAACTGTTCAGGTTATCCAGGTGGCTTTCTTTGCTGCTTAGCTTATTAGCCTAGGAAAACAGTGTGGCGTATACCAAGGTACTGGATTTCTCAGAAACCATGCCTGTGCCTGCCCTTGCAGCCCTGCTGCCGTAGCGGACCTTCCCCAGAAGTGTTCCTCCTACCTTACGTGCTCATGGCACGGACCCGGTGCCTCTTACCTGCTGGGCTCTGTCCTGGGCCTGCAGGCACAGCAAGAGCCGAATAGAAGCTCCTGCCTCCGTTGAGCTTCCATTTTAGTGATGGGAAGTAAAATAAAAAATATATATATAGATGTTAAATAGTAGTGCTGGCTAGAAAAATGAATTCGGAAAGGCTGATAAGGAGAGGTGGGTGGGGGAGGAGATAACATTTTAAATACAGTGGTCAGAGAAGACATCCCTAAAAAGATAAAATTTGATTGAGACTTCCGAGTGGTGAGAGGACACACCACGCAGTTACCAGATCAGTGCAGAGAGCCGCAGGGCAGGAGACGCCTGGAGTGTCCAAGGAGCAGACGGAAGGACGGAGGTGGGAGGCCACCTGTGAGAGGTGCAGTTGTCACTGCGCGGAGGTGGATGTGATCTGACCTCACAATCTACTGTTTTCACTTTGCACTGGTGAAAACTGGATGGTAGAAAAAGGTAGAAGCAGGAGATCAGCTGGAAGGCGATTACACTTAACTCTGAGTTTGGACTAAGGTGGTACCAAGTGGAAACAGCGAGGAACGATCAGCTTATCAGTCATGTGCATTTTGGTACCTAATGTTTGAAAATAGACCCACGGGTTTGAAAGCTACTATATGACTCCTAGACTGTTGTTAATTTCTTCTGATTCCTGCCATTTTTGGATTTTTAACTAAACTTCATTTCTTTACCCCTGAGCATAACTTTTTCTTTCTCCTTCTACTTAGTATAAATTATTAGTATTATCTAAAGATGATATATAGCAAATTGTTTTCTTTACATAACTAGAAAACTCTACCTTATGGACATGTAAATATATTTTATAAAAACCAGAGTAGTAGCATTATGGCCTTGTTATCTGCCAAAATACCAGGAAGAAAATTTTACAAAACGAGTCACTAGTCAAACTAGTAATACTGTGAATGTCAGAAATCTAATTTATTTTTGCCGACTGTAAAATTTTAATCTTCAAGCAGACTTTATTTTTGTAGTAATAATCTCCTTTATTGAACTTAAATAGGAATTACCAGAAAATCCATGGGAGAAATTATCTATTCATCTCTATTTTGATGGAATGTCACTTTCTTATTTTATGGCACACCATAAGTATTGTACTTTTGAACATTCTGAGGAAATATTGAAGGAAGTAAGTGAACTATTTTTCTATAAAAATCTAAACTATAGAAAAAGAAGAAACTGGTTAAAATGTCATATTTTGTGTTTTGCCTCAGGCCTTCCATATAGTTCTACATGCCTGATATGTTAAGAGGGTCTAGAGGATTTGTAAATTCTTTGAGAAAGCAATATCCTATATCATGCTTTATAAAGTCCTAAAAAAGATTTCAATTGCATTAAGCGTCACTTAGTTTTCTATATCTTCAAACCTAATGAGAAGCTCATATGTTGTCTAACGTTGTTTGAATATAGATGTAAATTATAAAATCATAATGGAATTCACTGCCAGAAACGACCTTCTCCCAAGATAAAATGGTTTTGCCTTATATTCAGTATTATAACATTTACCCCAGTTTGCTTTCTTACAGGGAACTCAGAGCCAGATTTTAAGCTTAGCTTCAGTAAATAGCCCGTTCCCAGTTGCCTGGTGCTTCTGTTTATAATATTTTAAAAAACATAATTAGTCTGTTACAGATACGATTTCACATTGCAGGCTGCCACAAATACTTTATAGAAATAGGGTACTCATCATAAATAAGAATGTGAACATTTTATATAGCAAGATATTTTTAGACTTGCAGTTCACTTGTTAGGTTTTTGACATTCATTTTAGTGATAGTACACAACCAAACAGTAGATGTTCAGTTCAATATAGGAAACTACTTTCTTCTCTCAAATAGGAAACTATGACATAACTTTGTACATGCAATGCTCACAGCTAGTTGTTTCTTTTGAGCATAGAGGTGTGTGTGTGTGTGCATGTGTGCCCCCCGCGTGTTTGTGTAAAGAGTGTTTCATCTGTTAAACAGATTTTATAAAGATTACTTAGTCTCTCTGCCAGGTGTACTCTTCAGTGTGAACATTTAAAAGGAAAGGTAAGAGCTCCCACTCTTACTATAAACTGATGACAGTTGACATGCTTTTAGCATAATTTTGAGGATTCTTGTTGCAATATTAAGATCACACAGAACACTAGATTTTCCCATAGTTAAGCTGAAATGAATGCCGACCAGGTCATGCATGCAGTTTTTGTGGGATGAAATATGAAAGTGCCTTAAAACAATATTACATAAAGATAGTTTTATTCATTAATAATACTATATTATTTCAGAAACCAACAGATTACAATAAAAAGTATGAGGAAGAGAGATGGGAAATAAGGTTTGAGGTAAGTTTCAATCTAAATATTTTGAAAATTTGGACACTTCATCAGTACAAATAATCTGATACAAGATCAGGAAGCTAAGCATAACAGCTTTATTGAGATAATTTACATACCATAAAATTCAACTTTTTAAAGTGTACAAGTCAGTGGTTTTTAATATATTCATAGAGTTGCGCAATCATCACAACGATCTAATTCCACAACATTCCATCTCAGAAAGAAGCTCCATACCAGCAGCAGTCACTTTCCATTTCCCCTTCCCCAGTTTCCTGGAAACTGTTTCTGTGGGTTTGTCTGTTCTGGACGTTTCATATAAAGGGAATCATAGCCCTTTGTTACTGGCTTCTTTCATTCAGCATAATGTTTGCAGGGTTGAATCATGTTGTAGTATGTGTCCTTTTTATTGCTGAATAATATTCCATTATACAGATACACCACATTTTGTTTATCCATTCATCTGTTGATATTTTACCTTTACAGATAGTGAATTAAAGCTACTATGAACGTTTGTGTACAGATTTTTTTTTTTTTTTTTTTTTTTGTGTTACGCGGGCCTCTCACTGCCGCGGCCTCTCCCGTTGCGGAGCACAGGCTCCCGACGCGCAGGCCCAGCGGCCATGGCTCACGGGCCCAGCCGCTCCGCGGCATGTGGGATCCTCCCAGGCCGGGGCACGAACCCACGTCCTCTGCATCGGCAGGAGGACTCCCAACCACTGCGCCACCAGGGAAGCCCTGTGTACAGATTTTTAAGTGGATGTCTGTTTTCAGTTCTCTTGAGTATGGACCTAGGAGTGGCATTACTAAGTCATATGGTGACTATGTTTACCATTTTGAGGAACTGTGAAACTGTTTTCCAAACCAGCGGCATCATTTTACTTTGGTACTAGGATTGTACAAGGGTTCCACTTTTTCCATATCCTCACCAAGACTTATCTGACCTTTTTCCTAGCCATCTTAGGATAGGTGTGAAGATACAAGTCCCTTATCAGATATGATTTGCAAATGTTTTCTCCCATTCTGTGGGTTGTCTTTTCACTTTCTTGATGGTATCCTTTGATACACCAGAGTTTTAAATTTTGATGGAGTCTAGTTTATCCTTTTTATCTTATTTTTTCTTTTGTCACTTTTGCTTTTTGGTGCAAGAAGTGTTTTCGTAAGTAAAATGTTATCATTTAAAATTTTAAGTAGAATTTAATTCCTATAATTATAAAAATGACATGCTTGTTGTAAAGTGTTCTGTAACAAATCAGTAAAATTCAACAGTAGGTAGTCACTTCTTGCTGAAATCTAAGTGGTTCAAATATGTTTTGTTTTGCCACCAGTTTGGAAATGTTAAATAGTAATAAGTGAGTCTGCAAATTTGAATATGATTGTTTTAGTATTTATCACCATATTCAAGTGTTTTTTTAACTTACTAAAAGAAAAACCCCCTATATTTTTATATGTATATTTCTTTTAACAACTGCTAACTGCCTTGATCCTCTTTGGAATCATATAACTTTTAATTACTCCTTATGCTTTTATAGAGCTTAAGAGAGAGCACACTTTTTTCATGATTTTTAACTTAAATCTTCCTTTGTCATTTCATATATTAGTTTTTATTATAAAATACTCTAAATGAAATAGCACAGAAATGTGAAAAGTTGCCCCAATTCTACATCTTGAACACCCCAGTCCGTCCCACTAAGCAGCTGCAATTCGTTAATCATTCTTCTAGAGTTTTATGTGTTATATGTAAATATTATATATAAGTAAATATGCCTGTGGGGGTTTTTTTTACACGAAATCTTTTTTTTGGGCATGGGACAAAAGATTGCTAAAGATCTTTTGTTATTTATCACATTTTGGTCCCACTGCAACAAAATTATTTTGTGATTTTCAGTGTCTCAGCTAGATTTTTGCTAAATGAAAGTACATTGGCACTGTAATAAGCTTTAATAACGTGGTGGGTTTCTGTAATAGTCACTCTGAAATTGGAATTTATTTTTGGTGTTTTAGGAATTGCTCTTGCCTGAAACAGAGACTCCTGTTTTACCACCATATTTGTCTTCACCTCTTCCTCCCCCTGGAGAGCTCTACGCTGTTCAAGTTAAGCACGTTGTCTCACCCAGCGAAGTACGTGATTCCAGTAATGCTGGTGGTTAAAAACATGACAGGCAGTCTCGGTCTTTAACTCTAGGGTTGAGTCTCCACATTTCCATCTTCCTGATTTTCATAGCTGACAGCTGGTGGCCGCTAGGTTGCCTGCCCTATAATGTCCTCTTCAGACACTTGTTTGTACTTAATGAGGCAAGTGTTCCTTAATCACTGTTGGGTTTTCCAAGTATTGTGTAGCTTTTTCAATCAAATATTTAGATTAAGTTGGAACTTATTTCCACCTGTGAAATCTTATTAAACATCTCATTCCCCTGTCCTCTTCCTACATTGAACTTAGGTGCTCTTTATTCGCTGTTTTTCCATACCACTTATCACCTTGTAACAACACACTGTGCCACTTCCTTATTCTCTTTGTCTGCTTCTTCCCACTAGAATGTAATTCCTTGAGGACAGGGATTTTTGTCTGTTTTCGTCAGAGGTGTATCCCTAGAACCTAGAATACTGCCTGATATAGTAGGCACTCAGTAAATATTGACTGAATGAGTAAGTACACTAAAGAAAATTCAATTATATATGCTTGGCCTAACAAGAGAGAAAGAAATGACAAATTAAGTGGCCAGGCAGTCCCTCAGCCATTTTTACACAGTAAACCATTCTTTTCACAGACAAGAAGAATTTGCTCCATAATTTCATCAGAGAACATAGTAGTGCAAACTATTGTTGGTTTTTATGATTTTTAATTAGTTATTAGTCGCCACGTAAATTACCCCAAATTGAGCAGCATAAAACAACACACGTGAAAGTCGGGAATCCAGGATCTCGGGTTGCAGTCGGGGTGTGTGTGTGGGGTGTGCAGGATCCACTTCCAGAGCCCGAGTGCTGGGCCCCAGCCCCACGGGCCCGGGTCTGCACGCTCCCCTGGTGGGCTGAGCGCCACCAAGGCAGAGACCATGCCTTTGACAACCTGGGCTCGGTGGTCACATACCGCCGCCGCTGTCGTGCTTTCCAGTCACAAAGAGCAAGTCTGGTTTGCTGTGGGGACTTGACTCTGTGAGGACTGTGAGGCCGTTGCTGGGGACTGGCTGCGCAGTCGTTCTGTCCACATCATGAATACTAAAAATTACAGAATCTGAACTTTCTCCCTTCCCTTCTCCCCACTTAGGTGTATATTTGCCTTGACTCTGTAGACAACTGTAATCTGGTTAAGCAGCATGATGACACAGTTGATAGTGGAGTCAGCTGGGAACCTGAGCCTGAGAGCCTTGAGGAAGCGCTAGGGAGGTTCAATGTGGATGTGGAGACATTCCGTCCTCTGACGGACTTCAGAACAGGTACTAAACTTTCAGATTAAAACGGGATTCCTAATGAAGCCACTGTTTTGTTTCAGTGCTGATAAGACTGGGTTGTTTCTAAGGTTAACTGGTATTTTTATCACCCTCACTTGATATGGTGGGCTGAGCGCCATATCAAGTGAGGGTCTCTTGCCTTGGGGTGCTTTTGTTATCACATTACTCATGGACTGTTTGTGCAGCCTCCCTTGAGAGAAGAGCACAGTGAGGAAGGAATTGTTTCTTCCAGATTATAAATTAATTTACAAAAGTGACAGTTTATTTTTTCACTCATTGAGCAAATACTTAAGAGCACCTATTTGTGCCAGGTGCCCTCCTTAAGTGCTGATGTGCCCTCCTTAAGTGCTGTGGCACATGGTCTCTTGCCTTGGGGCGCTTTTGTTTTTCAAAGCTCAGGTCGAACTGTAACATTGACTGCATGAAGGTGGCTTTTCTGAGCTTGTAATTTTGCCAGTAGCTCAGATTGTGAGTTGTTACTTGGACCTGAACGGCACTTATTTTAATTACAAGCCACCTAAGCTGCTAATTGTGGTGTGGGTAAGCAGAACTCAGATTGTGTTGAGTCCTGCCAGCATGGGTGAAACCCTGATTTTTTTCCCTTTCTATTTCCCTATCTTTATTAAATATATGGCATTCTCCTATGAGGAAAATGCATCTAGTTACTGGTGATGACGGTTCCTGAATACAAGGAGTGGTGTCTACACATTTTATCAGTATGTGATGTATAGGGATGTATTCATCCTTGGTATTTTGTTCATATCAGAGGATAATTTAGCAAAGGAAAACATCAGTCTGACGTCCTGTCTGATTTTACTTAATGAGATTTTAATCACTTGTGACCCATGTTTGGCTGATAAACACCACTTGCTGTTCCCTCTGCCTGGAAAGTTCTGGGATGTGTATGTAGCAGGGTCTCTGCTCAGCTATCCTCGAATGGCAGCTCTTCCCTGATGCATCCCACCCCACCCCCTCCTCCCCTCCTCCCCTCCTCCCGGCATTTAAGGCAGCACCACAGCAGGGACTCTGTGCCACAGCACTTAAGGAGGGCACATCAGCACTTAAGGAGGGCACCTGGCACAAATAGGTGCTCTTAAGTATTTGCTCAATGAGTGAAAAAATAAACTGTCACTTTTGTAAATTAATTTATAATCTGGAAGAAACAATTCCTTCCTCACTGTGCTCTTCTCTCAAGGGAGGCTGCACAAACAGTCCATGAGTAATGTGATAATTCACGGAGCTATACATACATGTGTGCATTTTTTCTGTGGTGGTTCTTCAATTATGTATATGTACAAGTTGATTCATAGACAAGTGCTTATTAAATATGTATGGAATCTATATTGAAGGAGCTGAATAAGGAATCTATTTAGGTAACACGTTGAGGATATGTGGTTGAAGTGGGTTGGGAGTATATTGTGAAGAACCCTGTAAATTGCAGTCTAAGGACTTGGTACTGCAGACAGTTAAGATGCCATTGACATTTTTTAAACTACAGAGCAATGGAATTGGATTGGAGGAGAAGGAAATTAAAAGTAGGAATAACAGAAACCATTTTACTATCATTTGCAGAAGACAACTGCCCAAAGGAACAAAAATCGGGGGCATATAAGAAGTGGGAACAATGGAAGGATGGTTTAAGCCTTGGGTGGTGGAAGAACTAGGACTCTGAGAATGGAGAGGTGTCTTTCTTCCAGCCTTTTCGTAACTTAGGAATTAAGAAAAACAAGGTTTATAAAGTATAAACAGAAAAAAGAGCATAAGCCAACATGTGGCTAACTGTTGAGTGTTTAATTCTGAACAATGGGTAATTGGTGATTATATTTTCTTTGTACTTTACTGTATTTTAAAAAAAAAAAAAAAAACGTTTTTAAGAAAATAAAAGGCAATGTGGGGCTTCCCTGGTGGCGCAGTGGTTGAGAGTCTGCCTGCTGATGCAGGGGACATGGGTGCGAGCCCAGGTCCGGGAAGATCCCACATGCCGCAGAGTGGCTAGGCCCGTGAGCCATGGCCGCTGAGCCTGTGCGTCCGGAGCCTGTGCTCCGCAACGGGAGAGGCCACAACAGTGAGAGGCCCGCGTACCACAAAAAAAAAAAAAGAAAAAAAAGGCAATGCGATTTTCCCCTTTTTGTCTTTTCAGAAATGCCTTGCCTTGCAGAATATGACGATGGCGTATGGTACAGAGCAAAGATTGTTGCCATTAAAGAATTTAATCCTCTGGCTGTCCTGGTACAATTTGTTGATTATGGATCAACTGAAAAGCTGACAATAAACAGGTTAAAAAAACAAAAATGTAAACTTAGTTGAATTAGGATTCTTAGTTTTCTATTCTTTTTTTTTTAAATAATTGAAAAGATTTTGCCTCTTTTTAAAAGAAAAAAATCTATTTTAAAGCTGCTTATATATTGGGAGTATTTTCTATCTAAAAGTTATTTTTTATTGTGGTAAAATATACATAACATAAAATTTACCATGTTAAAAAATAAATTTTAAAAAATTCTTAGAGAAAAAATTTACATTAGCCATTTTTAAGTATACAGTTAACTGGCATTAAGTATTCAGTGTTGTGTGACCATTGCTACTGTCCATTTTCAGGACTTTTTCATAACCCCAAATAGAAACTGTACCCCTCAATAACATTCCATTTCCTTTCCCTCAGCTCTCGGTAACCCCTCTTAGAGTCCCTGTATGAATTTGCTTATTTTAGGTTCTTCATCAAGTGTAATCATAAGTATTTGTCCTTTTATGTCTGATTTATTTTACTTACAATGATGTTTTCAGAGTTCATCCAATTGAAGCATGTGTCAGAATTTCATTACTTTTATGACTAAATAATATTTCGTTTTTACGTATATACCACATTTTGTTTATCTGTTGATGGACACTTGGTCTGTGAATAATGCTATGAACACTGACATACAAAGAGCCGTTTTGAGTTCCTGCTTTCAGCTGTTTGGGGGTATTATGTACCTCAAAATGGAATTGCGGGACCATATGATAATTCTGTGTTTAACTTTTTCAGGAAATGCCAAACTTTTCCATAGTAGCTATACTATTTATATTTCCACCAGCAACGCACAGGAGTTCCATTTTCTCCACATCCTTGCCGACACTGTTATTTTCCAACTTTTTTTATTGTTGTTTGTGATACTTTTTTAATAGTGGTAAAATACACATATCATAAAGTCTAACATCTTAACCATTTTTTTTTTTTTTTTTTTTTTTTTTTTTTTTTTTTGCGGTACGCTGGCCTCTCGCTGTTGTAGCCTCTTCCGCTGCGGAGCACAGGCTCCGGACGCACAGGCCCAGCGGCCATGGCCCACGGGCCCAGCCGCTCTGCGGCATGTGGGACCCTCCCGGACCGGGGTACGAACCTGTGTTCCCTGCATCGGCAGGCGGACTCTCAACCACTGCGCCACCAGGGAAGCCCTCTTAACCATTTTTAGAAGTATAGTTAAGTAGTGTTAACTTTCTTTACATTGTTAGTGCAACCAATCTCCAGAACTCTCTTCATTTTGGAAAACTGAAACTAACCCTGTGCCTATTAAACGATCCCTCATTCCCTCTTCATCCAGCCCGTCAACCACGGTTCCGCTTTCCCATCTCTATGAATTTTGATTGTAGGTATCTCATACGTCTTTCTGTAACTGGCTTATTTCACTTAGCATGATGTCAAGGTTCAACTATGTCATAGCATATGTTAGAATTTTCTTCTTTTTTAAGGCTGAATAATATTCCACCATATGTATGTAACACATTTTATTTATCCATGCACCCATCAGTGGATACTTGGCTATTGTGAACGATGCTATGAACATGGGTGTACAAAAATCTCTTCATGACCCTGCTTTAAATATACTCAGAAGTGGAGTTGCTTATTCTTAGTATTTGGAGGAACCACCAAACTTCCCCACAGTAGCATTTTACATTCCCACCAAATGTCCAAGGGTTCCAGTTTTCCTCTGTATCCTCACCAACACCTGTTAGCTTCCGTTTTTGTTTGTTTGTTTAATGGTAGCCATCCTAATGGGTATGAGGTGAAATCCCATCGTGGCTTTGATTTGCATTTCCCTGATGATTAGTGATGTTGAGCACCTTTTCATTTGCTTGTTGGCCATTTATATCTCTTCCTTGGAGAAATGTCTTTTTTAATGTGTATTTTCTCTCATTCTGTACGTTGCCTTTTCACTCTGTTGACTGTGCCCTTTGCACAGTTTTAAATTTTGATATAATCAAAATTTTTTCTTCTGTTGCCTGTGCTTTTGGTGTCATATCCAAGAATCACTGCCAAATACAACACCATTAACTTTTCCTCGAATTGTGACATTCCTAACATTTTAATTTAAGGATTTCTTTTGTGACAGACTTTGTCAAATTCCTCTTCATCTTATGCAGTATCCAGCCCGAGCCATAAAGGTTCTCTTGGCAGGGTTTAAACCTCCCTTAAGAGATACAGGAAAGGCAAGAATACCGTACTGTCCCAAGTGGAGCATGGAAGCATTGTGGGCTATGATAGACTGTCTTCAAGGAAAACAACTTTATGCTTCTTCCATGGTAAATATCTGTCTTAATGTCTTAATTAGCCAAAATACTTTCAAAGCTATTTCAGGGATCCCTGTTAACTTTCTAAAGTGCTTTTTATCTCTGCAGCTCTAGATGCAAAAACGCTTTAAAGCATTTGATGTTGTAAATACTATAGGATTAATCTTAAGGCTTGTTCAAATGTCTTAGTTTATATTTTACAACCTTTTGATTAGCCCTGCAATGATATAAAATATCAGTGATGTAATGACTAAGATGAAAAATGATCAAGATGAGTATCCTATAATCAAAGAACTGATAATGAGGAAAACATGTAAACTACTAATACAAGGTAGAATGAAATAAATGCTATAAAAAAGGTATAGGTATCTTTGGGGTGTGGGTGTGGGGAGAGAAGCAGGAGCGATGAATTCTGTCTGGAGAGATCAGGGTAGGGTGTCTGAGCCCCTGCTTAGGAGGCACTCGAGTGCTTATTCAGTTAAGTACGACCGGGAGAAAGTGACATTTGAGCTGCATCCTAAAAGTAGAAAAGACCAGAAAGGGGATTCTGGTCAGAGTCAGAGAAAGGTTCAAATGGTGCTCATATCATAACTGTACTTACTTTGAATTGTTTAATGCAGTAGAAGGTCCAGAAAAGAAAATTCAGATCATGCTTGGTATAAATATGCTTTCTACTTGAGGCTTAGTCACAAAGGGGTGGCTCAAAGGCCATATCTGGCTTGTAACCATGTTTGATTTAGTGCACAGCTGTTATAAAATTGGAAAATTATACAAAAAGTCTTATTTCTAAGTACTACAAAATCTTCTGGAATGCCAGCTAGCACCAGCAGGGCAACAGCAGTCCCTCTAGGTGGAAGCATGCTCTTCGGTTCACCCTAGTCCTCACCACTGCTGTTTCAGTCCAGCTCGCCCTGGTTTGGGGACCCGAGATTTGGGGGATTTCTGATATACTGGCTGTGGCAAGAATGAGCTCTTAATGAAGCAGTGCTATTACTAGAAAGTGCTTTTTCAAAACCTCTGTACATACCATGTTCCCGTGTGTGCAGTGGTGTAAATAGCTTATGCAGGGTTTCTCTCAAGAAGCCAGTGAAAATAACAAATGTTCCTATAAATACATGTGTATTCACCTCTATGAGTAACACTCAAAATTTGGTGACTGTAATGCCGAAAGGTATGCTTTATGTGTAGAATGTAAATGAATTTTAACAGAGATGGTAGTATTAAAGCCCACTGGCTCAATCTAGGAAAACTTTGGGGAGAGTTACATTTTAAATAAAGTAAAAGATGGAAAGAATGAGACTTAGCAAGAAACCATCAAGATACCTTTTGAAAGTAACAGCGTATAAATTATAAATAAACTTAGAGAATGCCTTGTCCCTCCTGCCAGTTGTAGGAGGAACAGGCAGCAACGACATGATGGTGTTTTCTTGACATGTATCTTTTTAATTTTAGGCTCAGGTACCACAACAAATAGTGACATTATATGAAGATGAACGGTATCCAGTTCATATGTCATTAGTAGAAATGGGGCTTGCAGACCAAGATGAGTGATGTAAGTACCACGACTTCTTATTCACCCTCATAGTCAGCATACGGCATGTGACTGATGTAGCAGAGATTCATACTAAATTGCCCTGAAAAGCACCTTTGGCCTTTCCTTGACTTGTCAAAGGAATGACAACAAAGCTCGACCAGAGTCTCTCTTGTAGATCTCTCCTTCATAGGCCCTTCTTACCTATTGCGTACCAGCAACAAAGAGGTTCCATAGCTATAAAGACGCTTGGGACGGCTGTCCTGACCATTCATGGTGCCAGGTGGTTATGGGGGCAAGGAGGAGAGCAGCAGAAAGCGGGCACTATAAATAATTTAAGCACAGAACTCTGTGCTACACGTGCAGCACTGCTGGACAGTCAGTGCCCTGATAACAAGGTTATTAAAGTCCTTCGGTAAACAGCTCACTCTTTATCCATTCACATAAATGTAACGTGATTCAGTAACTGTATTTGAACCTTAAGCAAAGGTTTAAAATAACACACCTTTTGTTTTTCAGGTTTACAGTACAGAGCATCTATAGCAGCCCAGAAGAAAGTTCTCTGTTATATGTAGACCGTTTCAGGCTTATTTTTCTTGACTTGTTCTGCAATAGTGCTGGGCTTTTTTTTTTTCTGTTCTTTACATGCTGAACTGTTAGGAATTGTTCCAAAAAAGTTAATAAATATTTGCTTTCAAGTATTTACTTACTTCATTTTACTGTAATTTTTAAATGAAATATTTCAGGCACATTAGAAAAAACATATTCAGTTCATTTTATAACTAATGTACATTCAGCTGAAGAAATAAGCCATCATCAGCATGGTTGTAGGCACCTGTTCTATCCTTCCCCAGTCATTCTGTTTCTTATGGAGGAGGTGAATACTGTGAATTTGGTGTTTATCATTCTTATACAGCGCTTTCTACTTTTATTGTATGTGCACGCGTCCATAAACAAGAGCTCTGTATATTTTTAAGTGTGTGCAGTATCACACAATTACCTTTTTCCCCTATTTTATTTCCACTATATAATGCATATTGGTATGCAGAGCTCTATTTTATTCACTTTCACATCCATCTGTGCATATAATTTATCCTGTTGTTAAAGATATTTAGGTCGTTACCAGTTTTTTCTCAATTACAGATACTCTACTGTACAACCCCTTATGCACCTGTGAGGGGTTTTCTAGTAAATACACTTTAGTGGAATTTAGTACTAGGTCATGAGGCAATTGCTTTCCAAAAAAGTGATTTTACCAGCTAATTCTACCATCAGTAGTCCAAGTTCCTTGCCAACATGTGGTGTGGCCAGACCATTGTTCGCCAGTTTATGACACGAACGTAAAAAGGTACCTCATTGCTGAAATACGCATTTACTGGCTTTAGTTTATTGCTTATTAATACCCTTTGTTTGTAATTACCTATTTTAACTAATAGGGATTCTTCATATATTCTGGTTACTAATCCTTTGTCAGATACGTGTTTCTGTTCCTAGGCTGTGACTTTACTCTCTTTTGTGTTATCTTTGGACAAACAAACTTTTGACTCATCAACCTTTTAAGGTTTGTGCTGTGTCTCACTTAAAAATCTTTCTCTAGGGAGCTCCCTGATGGTCTAGGGGTTAGGATTTGGCACTTTCACTGCTGTGGCCTGGGTTCAGTCCCTGGTCTGGGAACTGAGATCCCCCAAGAGGTGCGGCACAGCCAAAAATAATAATAATTAAAAAAATAAAATTTAAAACTCTTTCTCTATTCCTGAGGTAATATATATAATTATTTTCTTTGAAAAGTTTTTTGTTATTCAGTTTTAAATCACCTGGAATTAATACATGTGGCTTTTTTTTTAAAAACTGAGTTACTGCCACCACTACTGTCAGACTGCACTAAGTGACTAGACCAAACTTACTATGTAAATGTACTTGTAGGTGACTTGCCGCCGCCGCGCCGCCCCCCCCCCCAACCCACTTCAAGGACATCTAGCTTCTGTCAGCCCCGCCTTACAGGTAATAAGGTCAAGGCACCTGTGGTCTATCAATCAGTTAACACTGGCTGGTTAGTTTTCACGCCCCACCTTTCTCAGCTGTCACCCTCGTTACAACTGCTTTTTCCTCCTATGAGATTTATCTGCACTCATAGAATGAACTCTTCTGCCTGTTTTACTGTTTATTAGTACTCAGTCACTGTTTTAACTTCCAATTCTGTGACCTCTGTGGTAGATAATGCTTTAATTTTAGTACTAATTGAGCACAGTAATATTCTGACTGGAGAAATCCTCTTACTCCTTCAGTAAACTTTCTAAGCGAGCCCTTCATAGGCCTGGTAGGTGGTGGGAAAATCTGTGATACTGTGCTTCTTGTACTTCTTGGCTCTCATAACCATCTCCAACCAATGAAAGCATCCACTTGTTAAAAGTCTATACTGGTTAGAACCGTAGAAAGACAAGGTAGGTGAACTAAAAATGAAAGCTGTCCCTGTGCATTTCAAACAGTATGAAAAAATTCCAAACAATCTTTTCCATTTATATATACACACAGTATATATAAATTAAACCACAGAATCCACAAGAAAATGTACATTTTTTAAAGAAGAAAATGAAGTTAGTTAATGTTATTTCATGATTAGCCACACACAAGGATCATGACAACTTTGTGTCCATTAGAACATTACCATCCTTGTCTTTAACTCTTACGCGACCAGATGAATATTTGGTTTCTTGAAGACCGTTTGCATATACAGTTTTAACAGTGCCATCTGGATACTCCCGTCTCTTGAACTGGGCCGTGTGTAGTTCTCGTTGGCCATTATTAAACTCTATGATTTTGTTGCCATCTCTGTAAATTTAAAGTAGAATTTAATTTCTTTAAAAACATGGAGTATACAGCAGGAGAACCCCGGCAGTTATTCCTTCTCCTAGAACATCCCTGGTCCTTATATAGGTATAATTGGGACTCCTCAGCACAGAATGGTTTTTTCTGTTTTGGTTATTTCTCAAATTTTATATGAACACAGTGGCTCTGTGCCACATACAAGTGTCAGAGAGCCAGTGCCCTATCAAGTGTGGCCCTAGGGTGTCAGCATCACCCGAGGGCTCATTAGAAACGCAAATTATTTGGCTGGGGCCCAGCAACCTGCTCTTGAACAGTCCCCTCCAGCTGATTCGAGAACCACTGCTGTAAGTGAAAAACGGCAAAGTAATCCTGAATGAATTGCATATTTGAAAGCTGCTAAGAGAATAAAAGTTTTCATCACAAGAAAAATGTGTAATGATGCAAGTTAACTAGACTTCTGTGATCATCTTGCAATATATACAAATACCAAATCTTTGTTGTACACCTGAAACTAATGTTATGTCAGTTACACCTCAATTAAAACATGACAATCCTGAATGAACTGATACATGGGGTGTGCTTTAGTGTAGATGAAAAAAGACTTGCCATGAGTTAATACTTGAAGATGGGTAGACGGATATGGGGACCTTTTCATATTATTTTCTTTCTACTACAGAAAATTTCAATCGAGTCAATTTTTTTGAAAAGTTTCTAAAATCAAAGTATACTGTACACAGAATAAATAAAGTTGGAGGAAAATCTTTAGTTGAGCACCAGATAAAGTTTCAGACCACATTAAGGGAAAAACACAATCATGACCATGAGAAGTTCCTACATTATCGCCACGTTTATATCATAGAATTCAAGTTAATGGGTACTTAAACTGTTACACTCCAGGAGAGGAGGGTGAAACTAAAAACAGGACTCTCGATTTGACAAAACTCCACCAAGGTTTCAATTAAAATGGTGCTTATAAGATGCTCTTCACTGTGGATTGAAGAAGCTGACTCTAACTTCAAGACATTTAACACTCAGAAGGATAAAGAAAGATAATTGTTGATTTTAAGGAACTGGCTTAGGGTGGCCAGAGAGTAAAGTGCTTACGCTGGGACAGGGAGACCCAGATAATCAAAATACAATAGTCTGGTTATTGTTAAAAATTGACAGGGCAGCTTTCCTTCCTTCTGTCTCACTCACTGTTTTCAAATTTCACCAGATTGATTTCTAAACAAATACTTGCCATTTGCCTTTCGTGAAGTGCTGTTCAGACACCCTTTAGAGGTCTGTAGGCTAAAGACTAACTAGACGTTACAATGCATTTATCTCAAACTCATCCTAAACTCCAGAATGCTGAAAACATGTCTCACCTGCTCTCAAATTCTGAACTCAGTGAAATGTTGACTTACACAAATGTTTTAAGATTTTTAAAATTCAACTGGTAATAAAAGTTGAAAACTAGAAAATCTAGAAACAAAACAGGTAACGTACCGTTGCCCTCTGACAATTGTACCATCTGGGAAAATGCTTTCTTCTTGTCCATCAGCAAACAAGTTTTTGATAGTCTGATCAGGAAACGTGATTTCTTTTCTTCCATCTGGGAAATGTTTTTCTGTAGAAAAAGGGGTTACCATAAATATTTTATTTTTAAAGGAAAGGAAGAATGTAATAACTGAGAGGGCATAGCAGGTTTTCACCTATCTGTCCGCTTGAGAAATGTAAGACTTCCAGTCCTTCTGGGTACGTGGTGTGGGTGGTGTGTGTGGCTGCGTAGTAGTAGATCTGCAAAGACACAGAGTCAGCACTGCCTCCTCTTCAGAGGTGTTTACGCTACGGACAAAACACGCCCGTGGAGACCTACCACTCTCCCATCCGGCATGACCTGCTTGACATCACCGTTGAAGAAAGTGACAGTGACCGTCTTTCCATCTGCACTCGCTTCTTTTCGGGTTCCATTTGGAAACAATATAACATGGCACCCATTCTTATAAACCTCTTCTATCTACAAAAAAAAGAAAAACCAGGACTATCAATATGTAAAACTTCCTGAGACCACGACAAAAATATCCCTAATACTTTTAATAGCCTACTTTGTAATTTTTCATAATAAAAATTAAAACATTTCTCAGAGGGAGGGAAAAGTTAGTAAGTTCATAATAATCAGCTTCACCTATCTACACACTGTTCTTAGGTCACCTGTTCCCGCAAAACAAACTTTTTTTTCAAGCAAACTGCAGACATCACTTCTGTAAACATTTCAACAGGTATCTGTAATGGAAGTATTTTTAACATAACCAAACCGTCTTCATCCCTAATAAGCTGTAATTAATTCCTTCATCATATAACCACGTTTTCCATAAATGCACACAAAGAAGGCCTTTTACAGTTTACTTGAATCAGGATCAAAACAAGATCCACACACACTTCATGTGTCTCTCCCTCAACTTCTAATGGTCCCTTCCTTTCCCCCTTTTTTAATGACAACTGTTGAAGGAACTGGGTCACTGAATATGTAACATTTCCCACACTCTGGATTCGGCTGATTGCTTTTCCATTATGGTGTCATTAAACATGTTCCCATATCACTTTTTCCTTAAAAAACCCAGTAGTTAGCTCTCGAGGCTTGATTAAATTCCAGCTGAATTACTCTGCCAAGAGTACTTTTTAGGTGCAGCAGTGGGCCTTGTATGGCAGCACGTCCAGAAATCCAGTAAGTACGCGCTGCCTCCTGACCTCAGCACTGAGTGGGTGGCATCACGAGATCCGTCAACCTTTCGTCTAAGGTTTTAGGAGCCACTGATGGCTACCTAGACCCTCGTGTCATCCGAAATTGTAAACTGGGGATTCTCTAATTTTCTCATTCCTCTTCCATTCATTAGCTGCAATTCTTCTTCTAAAACAGAAAACCTTCCCTCGTCAACAATTTGTTATCCTGAAGTAGAGTTTGTACAGGAAGAGCCTAACAACTTACTTCTGACTGTTGGTCCTGTCCTTCACTCATTCCTCAAGATTTGCAGTGAACTCTGGCCTTCTGATTTCTATTAAAGTGGATCAGATTAGAGTACTTGGAAAAGTACATGTTCTATAAACCCGAGGAAAAATTCCCTCATCACCACCTCAGTAACCCTGTTTATGTTCCTCCTCTTGTCATTTTCACTTTTTAGCTGGAACACCCAGCCAGCCCATTTTCCCACTCAAAACCTTTCCTAAGCACAAGAATAAAATTGTCAGGCTGGGGGTGGAGAGCAAGCTGATCCAGGAAATATTTAAGGAAGCCTGCAGGAAGGGTAGGACCGAGAACTGAGGTTTTGAAAAGTACCAAGGATTACCAAGGCTTCTTAGCTATGTCTGGAGAAAGAACAAGAAGTTTAAGCAACTGGATTGTATTCCTCCTTTTGTTGCATCATCTCTAAATTAGAAATGGCAACTAAATGCATGCTGTCCATTTAGTACTTTCATAGGGTCCCAAGGTTCAAACCAAGTCATGTGCCAAGGTCCTCAGCCCCATCAAGTCTTGAAGATCAATTATTTCAGAATCTAAGTGTTTCAACTTTTTTCTTTTTTAACTTTTATTTTTTTTTTGCGGTACGCGGGCCTCACTGTTGTGTCCTCTCCCGTTGCAGAGCACAGGCTCCGGACGCGCAGCCTCAGCGGCCATGGCTCACGGGCCCAGCCGCTCTGCGGCATGTGGGATCCTCCCATACCGGAGCACGAACTCGTGTCCCCCTGCATCGGCAGGCGGACTCTCAACCACTGCGCCACCAGGGAAGCCCCTCAACTCTATTTTAACCCATGTTCATTTTTTATAGTATTCATTGGTTTAAAGAAAAAAGTTTAACCTTTCCATCAGGATGGCTGATTTCTCCCTGAATTTCTTCTTTTTCTTCTTTTTCATCGTCGTCTTTACATTCAGGATCTGGAGAGTTCAGTGGTTCAGGTGGCTCCCTGGGTAAGGCTATCTGTAAGGACAAGAGGCTCTCGATCTGTCCTACATTACGTGTAATAAAAATCTCAAGCAGCTAAACCTTACACTTAGTCCAAAAGCCAGATTCCACTATTACAGGATTCTAGTATGACTAGTATTTGGTGTTGTATAGAAAACATTTACAATGGTAAGTAAAAAGCTTCCTTTATAAATGGTTTAGAAACTTAAGCCAGTTAACCAGTCAACTTTAAGCCTGAATAATATGTTTAATATATAAAAACATAAAGAGATTTACTTGTCCTTTATCCGAATTGCCTAAATCACGAGACACAGACTTGGATCTTCGAGATGGGTTGCCTGTTAGAATATAATTACCAGAGTTAGTTCTATTATTTAATTGAAAGTTTTAAGTTTACTCAATACTATGGTCAAACATCTCCTTAGTTCACTCTTCTTTTGTGAACTGCCGTCCTTTCCCCATTATTTAAGGAAGTCTTAGTACTTTTCTTTATTAATTCCTAGGAGTTCTTCACTGTATAAATTAAAATACTTACTCAAATACTTAAGTCTGATGACCAAGAAACGCAAAGTATCTGTTTTTTGAAAGTGTACAATCTGGAGAAAGGTGCTCAACTAACCTAATAGATGGACCCAAAGGTATTTTGGAGACAATCACCAGGACTTTAGTTAGAGGGTAGGAATGGGGTACAGATAATAGAAGCATCCAGGAATACACATAGAATTTGGCTTGAAAAAAAAAAAAAACTGGGTATTTAATTATAATCTAGACCTAATGGCTGTGGTCTAAACTTTTTCGATCATGACCAACACACAAATCATGTACTGTACACGTTCATACATTATAAAATAAGCATGTATGTGCATACACACAGACACCACCACCAACAAAGTGATATTAAAAATACACTGAAGTTCTAATATTTTCTTCTTATATGCCAATGCGTATTATAAACACTCCCAAATTTGAAGGGTTTCAAGCTCAAGTGCCAGGATCTGACTTAAGTGTTAAACACTAAAATGGATGCCGGATGCTCCAGGGAGAATAGACTAGAAGAAGAACAGAGGCAGAGTCCAGTCAGGAGGCTGGTGGGCGACTGTGGAGATGGCAGTGTTTGTACTGTGTCAAATCACTGACCCGTGGGTCCCAAACAGCCGAGTGCTAGCAATGTCATATGGTTCAACCTACTTAATTCAGAAAGTATCAACATCAGGATTAGTTTAGGGATCGATGGGAGTGGGGGGTTAGGACACAAGAAAAAAGGGATCAAGGAGTGCATACAGATTTGGCTAAATGAACACCTTCCTCCACCTCACAGGCACAAAGAACCACAGTGCAGTCTGAGCTCCGTGTTACATCATCTCTAAATCTTACAACCAGCCTCGTAGAGAAGACTAATAGCCTCATTTTATAGGTGAGGAAATCAAAGCTGAGAGGCTAAATAACTTGCCACGGTTGTCAATAAAAGTCAAGTCAGAACCAGTATCCAATCATCAAGCTCAATTCTCAGCCGCTTGTGAACGTCACGAACAAGCCTCTGAGCACATTCTCACTGGGAGGAACGGGGGATGGGTGTCCACCACTGTGAGCACCTTGACATGTCAAAATTAATAACTAATGCTGGAACAGCTAGATACTTTAGGAGGATATGTTTATGACCTCAGGATAGGTAAAGACTTAAGGCAAGAAGCACCACCCATAAAGGAAAAAGGTGAAATTCAACTACATTAAAGAAAGAAATCTGGGAACTTTTAAAGGTGAAGTCAGCATCATGGTGGCTAAATCATTCCTCTTTCCTCTCCCTTAGCCAGACTCATCAAGTCAAAAAGGGAGAGGATGCAAATCAATAAAATTAGAAATGAAAAAGGAGAAATCACAACTGACACTGCAGAAGTACAAAGGATTATAAGAGACTACCACAAACAGCTATATGCCAATAAAATGGACAACCACGAAGAAATGGACAAATTCTTGGAAAGATACAATTTTCCAAGACCGAACCAGGAAGAATTAGAAAATATATACAGACCTATCACAAGCAATGAAACTGAAACTGTAATTTAAAATCTTCCAACCAATAAAAGCCCAGGACCAGATGGCTTCACAGGCGAATTCCATCAAACATTTACAGAAGACCTAATACCCATCCTTCTCAAACTCTTCCAAAAAACTGCAGAGGGAAGAACACTCCCAAATTCGATCTGCAAAGCCACCATCACCCTGATACCAAAACCAAAAAAAGATGTCAAAAAAAAAAGGAAATTACAGACCAATATCACTGATGAATATAGACGCAAAAATCCTTGCCAAAAAACTGGCAAATAGAATGCAACAACACATTAGAAGGATCATACACCACGATCAAGTGGGATTTATCCCAGGGATGCAAGGATTCTTCAGCATATGCAAATCAATCAATGTGATACACCATATACACAAATTAAGGAATAAAAACCATATGATCATCTCAATAGATGCAGAAAAAGCGTCTGACAAAAATTCAACACCCATTTATGATAAAAACGCTCCAGAAAGTTGGCACAGAGGGAACCTACCTCAACATAATAAAGGCCATATATGACAAACCCATAGCCAACATCATGCTCAAAGGTGAATCACTGAAAGCATTTCCACTAAGATCAGGAACAAGACAAGGATGTCCACTCTCACCACTATTATTCAACATAGTTCTGGAAGTCCTAGCCATGGCAATCAGAGAAGAAAAAGAAATAAAAGGAATATAAATTGGAAAAGAAGACGTAAAACTGTCACTGTTTGCGGAGGACATGATACTATACATAGAAAATCCTAAAGATACCACCAAAAAACTACTACAACTAATCAATGAATTTGGTAAGGTTGCAGGATACAAAATTAATGCATAGAAATCTTTTGCATTCCTATACACTAACAACGAAAAATCAGAGAAATTAAGGAAACAATCCCATTTACCATCGCAACAAAAAGAATAAAATACCTAGGAATAAACCTACCTAAGGAGAAAAAGACCTGTACTCAGAAAACTATAAAATACTGATGAAAGAAATCAAAGATGACATAAACAGATGGAGAAATATACCATGTTCTTGGATTGGAAGAATCAATATTGTGAAAATGACTATACTACCCAAAGCAATCTACAGATTCAATGCAATCCTTATCAAACTACCAATGGCATTCTTCACAGAATTAGAACAAAAAATTTTACAATTTGTATGGACACAAAAGACCCCGAATAGCCAAAGTGATCTTGAGAAAGAAAAACAGAGATGGAGGAAATCAGGCTCCCAGACTTCAGACCATACCACAAAGCTACAGTAATCAAGACAGTTAGGGTATTGGCACAAAAACAGAAATACACATCAATGGAACAGGATAGAAAGCCCAGAGATAAACCCACACACATATGGTCACCTTATCTTTGATCAAGGAGGCAAGGATATGCAATGGAGAAAAGACAGCCTCTTCAATAAGTGGAATGAAATTAGAACACTCCCTAACACCATACACAAAAATAAACTCAAAATGGATTGAAGACCTAAATGTAAGGCCAGACACTGTAAAACTCTTAGAGGAAAACATAGGCAGAACACTCTATGACATAAATCACAGCAAGATCCTTTTTGACCCACCTCCTAAAGAAACGGAAATAAAAATATACAAATGGGACCTAATGAAACTCAAATGCTTTTGCACAGCAAAGGAAACCATAAACAAGACGAAAAGACAACCCTCAGAATGGGAGAAAATATTTGCAAATGAAGCAACTGAGAAAGGATTAATCTCCAAAATTTACAAGCAGCTCATGCAGCTCAATATTAAAAAAAACAACCCAATCCAAAAACGGGCAGAAGACCTAAATAGACATTTCTCCAAAGAACATATACAGATTGCCAACAAACACATGAAAGAATGCTCGACATCATTAATCATTAGATAAATGCAAATCAAAACTACCATGAGGTATCACCTCACACCAGTCAGAATGGCCACCATGAAAAAAATCTACAAACAATAAATGCTGGAGAGGGTGTGGAGAAAAGGGAACCCTCTTGCACTGTTGGTGGGAATGTAAATTGATACAGCCACTATGGAGAACAATATGGAGGTTCCTTAAAAAACTAAAAATAGAACTACCATACAACCCAGCAATCCCACTACTGGGCATATACCCTGAGAAAACCGTAATTCCAAAAGAGTCATGTACCACAATGTTCATTGCAGCTCTATTTACAATAGCTAGGACATGGAAGCAACCTAAGTGTCCATCGACAGATGAATGGATAAAGAAGATGTGGCACATATATACAAAGGAATATTACTCAGCCATAAAAAGAAACATAATTGAGTTATTTGTAGTGAGGTGGATGGACCCAGAGACTGTCATACAGAGTGAATTAAATCAGAAGGAGAAAAACAAATACTGTATGCTAATGCATAGATAGGGAATCTTAAAAAAAAAAAAGGAACTGATGAACCTAGTTGCAGGGCAGGAATAAAGAGGTAGACATAGAGAATGGACTTGGAATGGACTTGGTGACATGGGGTGGGAGGGTGAAGCTGGGGCGAAGTGAGAGTAGCATCGACATATATACATTACTGAATGTAAAATAGTTGGCTGTTGGGAAGCAGCAGCATAGCACAGGGAGATCAGCTCGGTGCTTTGTGACCCCCTAGAGGGGTGGGATAGGGAGGGTGGGAGGGAGGCTCGAGAGGGAGGGGATATGGGGACATGTGTATACATATGGCTGAATCACTTTGTTGTACAACAGAAACTAACAGCATTGTGAAGCAATTATACTGCAATAAAGATGCATTAAAAAAAAACTAGGTAGTGAAAGAAGACAATGCAATACATACAGTACAACTCTATTCAGAAAGCTGAAAAACAAGTAAAACATTTTTCTAGGGCTGTACCTATGAAAGGGAAAAGCAATGTAATATAATCATGGAGGGGTCAGTTCTGGGATGCTGCTAATCTATTTCTTTATCTAGGCAGTGGTTACCCAAGTATTTCCTTTATAACTGCCAAACTGCATATGTTATATCCACTTTTATAAATTTAATTCACAGAAATAATTTCTAAAAATGCCAGGTAGATCTTAAAGACCCAGTTGTGAAAACAAAAGTTCATGGGAGAAAATAGCATATTTGTGACCTGACGATTGAGAAGGATATCTCAGTCACAAAAAGCAAAAACCATATTTTAAAAAAATTGATTAACTTCAATATTAAAAGGAAAAACATGTATATAAAAAACACAAACCAGGGACTTCCCTGGTGGCACAGTGATTAAGAATCCACCTGCCAATGCACGGGATACAGGTTTGAGCCCTGGTCTGGGAAGATCCCACATGCCACGGAGCAACTAAGCCCGTGTGCCACAACTACTGAAGCCCATGCACCACAACTACTGAAGCCCGCGCGCCTAGAGCCCGTGCTCCGCAACAAGAGAAGCCACCGCAATGAGAAGCCCACGCACCGCAACGAAGAGTAGCCTCCGCTCACCGCAACTAGAGAAAGCCCGCGCACAGCAACGAAGACCCAACAGAGCCAAAAATACATAATTTTATTTTTTTAAAAAACCCACAAGGGCTTCCCTGGTGGCGCAGTGGTTGAGAGTCCGCCTGCCGATGCGGGGGACGCGGGTTCGTGCCCCGGTCCGGGAGGATCCCATGTGCCGCGGAGCGGCTGGGCCCGTGGGCCGTGGCCGCTGAGCCTGCGCGTCCGGAGCCTGTGCTCTGCAACGGGAGAGGCCACAGCAGTGGGAGGCCCGCGTACTGCAAAAAAAAAAAAAAAAAAAAAAAAAAACCCACAAACCAGGCTTCCCTGGTAGCGCAGTGGTTGAGAGTCCACCTGCTGATGCAGGGGACACGGGTTCGTGCCCTGGTCCGGGAAGATCCCACATGCTGCGGAGCAGCTGGGCCCATGAGCCATGGCCGCTGAGCCTGCGCGGCTGGAGCCTGTGCTCCGCAACGGGAGAGCCCAAAACAGTGAGAGGCCCGCGTACCACAAAAAAAAAAAAAAAAAAACCCACAAACCAAAAAGCTACATACAGATCGGCAGAAGATACTGGCAGTGCTTACAAATGACAAAGGATTAGTTGCAGAATAACTAACTTCAATACACAAACACAAACACATACACAAACACACACACAGAGTTTTAAATGGACAAAAGAAATGAACAGGCAATTCACAAAAGAGGAGACCCAAATGTCCACTAAATATGAAAAGATGCTCACATCACCTCATCAGTAACCTGGGAAATGCATATTACACTGACCTACCATTTCACACCCACCTGACTAGCCAAAATTGTAAAGTCTGAGCAGATCAAGTGTCGGCAAGCACAAAGAGCATGTTCTGCTGACAGTAAAAAAAGAAACTGGTAACCACTTTGCAAAGGGAAAGCCTCCTGAAGTGGCACAAACCTGATGTGACCCAATATCCTACTCCTGACACGTGTCAGAGAGAAACTCACATGACCGAGACTTGTTCTGCGGCCCTTTTCATTCTGTGACAAACTGGGGGAAAACCTGAATGCCCAACAACAAGAAAATATACTGTGGCAAATACACATGGAATCTGTACAGCTAGAGTTTATATGTATTAATGAGGCTACGTCTTAAAATACTGAGAAAGCAGCAAACTGCAGAGGGATGAACTATGAAACAACACTATATTGATTTACGGACACAATGCAGTAAAAGAATGAAAAGTAAGAAAGGGAAGGCTGTCAGGGTGCACATTAACTGGGAGTAGGATACACAGGGGCTTCAATTATATTTACAATGTTTTATTTCTTAAGTTGGGTGTAAATTCTCCACTCTTTAAATTCCTGAAATATTTTCTAAGAAAATCATGCAACTATCTTACCTTGTGTTGGCAAATAGGTTTTTTTGTACTTTTCTACCTGGGTTCCTGAAGAAACTTGACTCTTCTGAAATCGAACTGATGACTTCTATAGTATGAGAAAATTTTGAATATAAAATTAGTATTAGTTTACACATTAGTACAAGGAATGAAACTAACAGAACTCAGCTTGCAATGGGAATGTTGTAAGTGTGTTCATTTATGCTGTTTTCGTTTATTGCTACAGGCCAGAGTGAACAAGCTGCTACAAGGAATGAACTACACACACACGCACACGCCGCCTCTGGAAATACACGCAATCCTCAAGTGAAGGCATAACAGACCATGTAAAACAAAACAGGTTTTTGTGACTGTTACCAGAGCGGCCAGAGGAGAGGACATGAACTCATGGTCAGACAGCAGAAGACTGCTCACCACTGCCCCTTCCGCAGCCCCCAGATTTAGAGGTCAAGGTAGATGTCCTCCTTGCTCCCCACCACCACCTCCAACCAGATCTCCTTCTCTCCTCCCTAGCCACCCTTGCCCCATCAAGTCTCATGTCCGTGGACCCCGCGTGCCAGAAGAAGCCACCCCAATACCTTAGCTGCCATCTCTACACCTGTTCTCTCCCACCGTGGCCATGCGCTCCAACGGACAAAGTCTAGAACTAGTCATTATCAGTATCTGCGATTATTAAGAACTACAGAAGTATCAATTTCAAAGCATTCGAATGCAGAATGTGGGACATAATTAAAAATTATCCAAAAAGCCAGTGCCATTTAATAAAGTGCCGAAGTATTTAGGGGTGAGCTGCCACAATTTCTGCAATTACCTTCAAATGGTTCAGCAAAATACCTATACAGCAATATGGCAAAATGGGAACAATGGTTGGATCTAGGTGAGCATTCAGGTGTTCATCACACTATTCTTTCAACTTGCTCTATTTGGGGCAGCTTTCATAATAAAATGGGGGGCAGAATTCCATCTTCTAACTACCGTGTCCTGTCCTTCCAGCTCATCCCTCTTTGAGACCCTCACTCCAACGATGCTTACAGCCCACAGGGTCCCAAAATTCACTGATCCACGTTTTCTGTGTCCCCCAAAACCTATGCCCTCCTTGAGCAGCCTGAACTCATGGTGCACTGCAGGCACCCCTGTTGTATTTACATACTGTCAACTTCCAGCCCCTCTCACTCTGTAGGATTCACCTGGATGACCATACCTCTGCTAAAATATCAATATTACTCTCCACCACCCTACACCCGAAAAGTTGAATAAGGAAAAATAACGCAAACAATTCCCACTTGAAACATATAATCTCTAACCTACGTGGGCCCCTAGCGCAGCCCAGGAGTCAGACCACACTTCGCCCTTTGCTCTCCACTCTTGTGGACCCCGATCCGCCCCTCCAGCCTCCCAGAGTGGCCTCCATCCTCAGTCTCAGCAGATGCCCGAGCCTCCATTCCCCAAGGGAAGCTAGAGGGTTAGAGGGGAACACCCCACCAACGGACCCCACACGTCCAGCCCCAGGTCCACGGCTGAGGCCCCGTCACCAGACACGGACGTCGAGCTCCCGGCCGGGCGGGCGCCTCCACTCCCCCCAAACCCGGTCTCCTCTCCTTTGTGCTCGCAGCTTCGGCAACCCGCCCACTCTCTCCTGCATCCGTATTTTCCTACTGAATCAATCCTACCAATACATAAGCACGTGTTGATTTTCCCATCTTAAAAAAAAACCAAAACAAAAACTACTTCCCCTACAGTTACTGCCCCATTTCCTTACTGTTACTGCAAAACTTCTCCACAACGCTTTATACTCTGCCTGAAACCTCTCGCTCTCTTAGCCGGTCAGGCTTTTACCCGGCGTATGCGAGGACCCATCTTCAGTCCCCCGCTTACTCGGCAGCAGCCTCTAGGGCACGGGCCTCTCTGCTGCTTTACTTGGCCCTCAGGACACCACACTGGCCTCCTTTACTTAAGACTCGGGTTCATTCTCCTCCCCGCCATCTTCTCACAACCTGGCCAGGACCCGGGACCCTTCCCCGTCCACGCCTTCAGCCTGAGTGATCTCTCCCACACGTTCCAAGGGCCCCAAACTTCTCGCTCCAACCTGAGCTTCTCTGGACACGCACAGCCCTGCCTGATGTCCACCTGATGTCTAGTAGGCATTTCGAGCTCACCTGATCTAACCTGAGCTCCTAACCAACACCCACACCCGCAGGAAAAGCGTGCTCTCTTCTTGCGGGGACTCACGGTAAAGGGCCAAAAAAACCACACTCAACTTGGAAGCCGTTCCCGACCCCTCTCCTGCTGTCACACCCCATCCCCAGTTCATCAATAAACCCCATCCACCTGCAGCAACCCCCCAACTGGTGGCCTGATGGCGCCCAAACTCCCACTTCAGGCCACTCGCATGTCTACAGCAGGGAGGGTGGGCTCACCAACACAGAGGGGGAGGCCACCCCTTCCATCCAAGCCCTGCCAGGGCTCCCCGTCTGACTCAGAGGGAAAAGGCGACACTCACAGGTAGTTACTAAGGCCTAACGAAAGCGGCACCACCACCCTCGAGCCCGTCTCTGGTCCCATCAGCTGCTCTGCCCCTCACGGACCCTGGTCCTCCCAGCCTCGGGGCTCCTGGCCCACGTCTCAGCCCAGCTCGCTGCGCCCTCTTCAGGCCACTATTCCAACGTCGCTTTCTCAGGAGGGCCTCCCCAGCCATCCTGTATAAACTGCAACACCCTCCGCCCAGCGGTGATCCCGCCTCCTTGCTTTCCCTCCTGAGTTCTCGCCACTACGTCCCACACCGTATGCTTCACTCATCTTTCTCCCACGGCTGGAATCCGAGCTCCAAGAGGACAAGGAAGTTTGTCTGTTTTATTCATTGCTTGGTCTCTAGTGCCTCAAAGCCATGACCGGCACATCACAGTTGTGAATACAGACGAATAAAAAAACAAATACTTGATTTAAAAGGATCATATGCAAAAAAAAAAAAAAAAAAAAAAACTCTGCAAAAATTTTACTTACCCTGTTTTAACTGAGATTACCCGCCTATTGTGTTATAATTCCTTTATAAGAATTATAAAAATGAATTTGAAAACTATCTGTATAGCGATGCACAAAAGAAGTATTTAATTGTGGTAAATACACATAACACAAAATCACCATCTTAACCATGTCAAGATGTACACGGTACTGGCGTTAAGTACATTGACACCACTGCACAGCCATCACCACCTCCAGAACTCTTCACCTTGCAAAACTGAAACTGCCCTCACTAAACAACAGCTTCTCATTCTCCCCTCCCCCAGCCCTGGCACCCACCCTGCTACTTCGTTTCTACGAATCTGACTGCTCAAATATTTAGCATCTCCCCAACGTGACAAAACCTACCCTGGACCCGTCTCTTCTCGAGGCCGTCGCGCACTGACCCATCCTGGAGCTGCTCTCGGTGGCTTCGGCTTTCTTCCAGGCATCTAGTCGGAATCTTTCCATCACTTTCATTTCCTCCCGGAGGTCTGTGTTCTCTTTGACCAACATTTCTATCTGGCTTCTAAGACGGCCATGTGTACTGGACCATTTTCCTTCCTTTCTTTTCAAATCTTCCTGTAAATCTGCTATCTGCTGCTTCAAAGCCTCTCGGGGGGGGAGGGAGGGGGGAAAAGCATTACTAGAACTGAAACAATGCAAGAGAAGAGACAAGACACATCAACAAAACAGAATTGCCAGCCTATCACAGACAGCAGAAAAAGGAATGTCAATGACACTGGGTTTCGCAGGAAAAGGAGTGGGGTTCAGGCTAGAGTCTCACCTCATGCCATCCAGAACTGAGGAGACAGAGGAGGCAGACACCACTTGGCAGCCAGCGCGTTACACTGGGCACGGCAATAAAGGTCTAAGCTAAGACAGCAAGTGAAACAGAGAGAGATGGATGGGGTTATCTGGTGAAGAAAACAGAAACAGGAATCCATGACTAACTGAAGGAAGAAGAGCTAACACCCATCCTTCTCAAACTCTTCCAAAAACTTGCAGAGGAAGGAACACTCCCAGACTCATTCTATGAGGTCACCATCACGCTGATACTGAAACCAGACAAAGATACCACAAAAAAAGAAAATTACAGACCTGTATCACTAATGAATATAGATGCAAAAATCCTCAACAAAATACTAGAAAACAGAATCCAACAACACATTAAAAGGATCATACACCATGATCAAGTGGGATTTATCCCAGGGATGCAAGGATTCTTCAATATACGCAAATCAATCAATGTGATACATGATATTAACAAATTGAAGAATAAAAACCATATGATCATCTCAATAGATGCAGAAAAAGCTTTTGACAAAATTCAACACCCATTTATGATAAAAACTCTCCAGAAAGTTGGCACAGAGGGAACCTACCTCAACATAATAAAGGCAATATAGGACAAACCGACACCAAACATCATTCTCAATGGTGAAAAACTGAAAGCATTTCCTCTAAGATCAGGAACAAGACAAGGATGTCCACTCTCACGGCTATTATTCAACATAGTTTTGGAAGTCCTAGCCTCAGCAATCAGAGAAGAAAAAGAAATAAAAGGAATACAAATTGAAAAAGAAGAAGTATAACTGTCACTGTTTGCAGATAACATAGAGAATCCTGAAGATGCCACCAGAAAACTACTAGAGCTAATCAATGAATTTGGCAAACTTGCAGGATACAAAATTAATGCACAGAAATGTCTTCCATTCCTATACACTAATGATGAAAAATCTGAAAGAGAAATTAAGGAAACACTCCCATTTACCACTGCAACAAAAAGAATAAAATACCTACGAATAAACCTACCTAGGGAGACAAAAGACCTGTATGCAGAAAACTATAAGACACTGATGAAAGAAATTAAAGATGATACCAACAGATGGAGAGATATACCATGTTCTTGGATTGGAAGAATCAATACTGTGAAAATGACTATACTACCCAAAGCAATCTACAGATTCAACGCAATCCCTATCAAATTACCAATGGCATTTCTTACAGAACTAGAACAAAAAATCTTAAAATTTGTATGGAGACACAAAAGACCCCGAATAGCCAAAGCTGTCTTGAGGGGAAGAAACAGAGCTGGAGGAATCAGACTCCCTGACTTCAGACTATACTACAAAGCTACAGTAATCAAGACAATATGGTACTGGCACAAAAACAGAAACATAGATCAATGCAACAAGATAGAAAGCCCAGAGATAAACCCACGCACCTATGGTCAACTAATCTATGACAAAGAAGGCAAGGATATACAATGGAGAAAAGACAGTCTCTTCAATAAGTGGTGCTGGGAAAACTGGACAGCTACGTGTAAAAGAATGAAATTAGAACACTCCCTAACACCATACACAAAAGTAAACTCAAAATGGATTCATGACCTAAATGTAAGACTGGACACTATAAAACTCTTAGAGGAAAACATAGGAAGAACACTCTTTGACATAAATCACAGCAAGATCTTTTTTGATCCACCTCCTAGAGTAATGGAAATAAAAACAAAAGTAAACAAATGGGACCTAATGAAACTTCAAAGCTTTTACACAGCAAAGGAAACCATAGACAAGACGAAAAGACAACCCTTAGAATGGGAGAAAATATTTGCAGACGAATCAACGGACAAAGGATTAATCTCCAAAATACATAAACAGCTCATGAAGCTCAATATTAAAGAAACAAACAACCCAATCCAAAAATGGGCAGAAGACCTAAATAGACATTTCTCCAAAAAAGACATACAGATGGCCAAGAGGCACATGAAAAGCTGCTCAACATCACTAATTATTAGAGAAATGCAAATCAAAACTTCAATGAGGTATCACCTCTCACCAGTTAGAATGGGCATCATCAGAAAATCTACAAACAAATGCTGGAGAGGGTGTGGAGATAAGGGAACCCTCTTGCACTGCTGGTGGGAATGTAAACTGATACAGCCACTATGGAGAACAGTATGGAGGTTCCTTAAAAAACTAAAAATAGAATTACCATATGATCCAGCAATCCCACTACCAGGCATATACCCAGAGAAAACCACAATTCAAAAAGACACATGCACCCCAATGTTCACTGCAGCACTATTTACAATAGCCAGGTCATGGAAGCAACCTAAATGCCCATCAACAGACGAATGGATAAAGAATTTGTGGTACATATATACAATGGAATATTACTCAGCCATAAAAAGGAACGAAATTGAGTCATTTGTTGAGACGTGGATGGATCTAGAGACTGTCATACAGAGTAAAATAAGTCAGAAAGAGAAAAACAAATATTGTATGTTAACACATGTATGTGGCACCTGGAAAAATGGTACAGATCAACCGGTTTGCAGGGCAGAAGTTGAGACACAGATGTAGAGAACAAATGTATGGACACCAAGAGGGGAAAGCCATGGGGTGGGGTGGGGATGGTGGTGTGCTGAATTGGGCGATTGGGATTGACATGTATACACTGATGTGTATAACACTGATGACTAATAAGAACCTGTTGTATAAAAAAATAAATAAAATTCAAAAATTAAAATTCAAAAAAAAAATCTGCCTTCCATGGCTTCCCTGGTGTTACAGTGGTTAAGAATCTGCCTGCCAATGCAGGGGACACAGGTTCAAGCCTTGGTCCGGGGAGATCCCACATGCCGCGGAGCAACTAAACCTGTGCACCACAACTACTGAGCCCACATGTCATAACTACTGAAACCCGCATGCCTAGAGCCCATGCTCTGCAACAAGAGAAGCCACCGCAATAAGAAGCCTGCACACCGCAATGAAGAGTAGCCCCCGCTCGCCACAACTAGAGAAAGCCCACATGCAGCAAAGAAGACCCAATGCAGCCAAAAATAAATAAATAAAATAAATAATTTTTTTTTAATTTTTAAAATTAAAAAAAAAAAAGAATATGCCTTCCAATGCAGGGGATGTGGGTTCTATCCCTGGTCGGGGAACTAAGATCCCACATGTTGTGGGGCAACTAAGACCACACACTCTAGAGCCCACACGCCACAACTAGAGAGAAGCCAGCGCACCACAATGTAGATGCTGTGAGCCGCAACAAAAGATGCTGCATGTCACAACTAAGACCCAACGGAGAGGGTTAGGGAGTGTGGGAGAGAGGGAAAGAGAAAAGAAATTCAATTAAATTTAACACGAATTTTAATCTTTTACCTTTCAGGCAAAGAGCAAAAAACACTCTTAAAATTGCTAGTAGAATTTTAAATTGGCATGACAGGGACTTCCCAGGTGGCGCAGTGGTTAAGAATCCGTCTACCAATGCAGGGGACACAGGTCGAGCCCCAGTCCGGGAAGATCCCACATGCCATGGAGCAACTAAGCCCGTGAGCCACAACTACTGAGCCCACGTGCTGCAACTACTGAAGCTCACGCGCCTAGAGCCCGTGCTCTGCAGCAAGAGAAGCCACCGCAATGAGAAGCCCGCGCACCACAACGAAGAGTAGCCCCCACTCGCCACAACTAGAGAAAGCCTGCGTGCAGCAACGAAGACCCAATGCAGCCAAAAAGAAAAAAAAAATTTGTCGTGATATTTATGGAGGGATAATCTGGCAATATCTACTATGTACATACCCTTTAGCCTAGAAATTTCATTTGCAGGACTTTATCCCACAGATATGCTTGTGTACATAAGCTCCAAACAGGTAAGGATGAATTTATTTTGTTCACTACTTCATTCCTAGTACATGCCTGCTATACAGGCTGTACTCAATAACCACATGTTAAATGACTATGCAGAATGATTGCAAGAGGGGAGGTATGTACAGGGTTATTCAGGAGAGCACTTCTCACATACAGAAAAAGAGCAGAAATAACATAAATGCTTGGTTAGGTAAATTATGGCACTTCCATATAATGCAGCTTTTATAATGCATTTATTTTCAATGGTGAAATAAAGGAGAATGCTCTTTACGTTAAGACGTAAAATGATTTTAGTATACTACCATTAATTTGCTTTCTGGTTTTTTTTAATTGGGAATATACATATGTATTTGCTTAGAATTTCTCTGAAAAGATACAAAAGATTGGTAACACCGGATACCTCAAAAGAGATGTAAATCAGGTGCCAGGGCAAGGGTGAGACGGAGAGGTTTCACAGCACATCTTTTTGTACCTTTTGAATAGGGATATATTACCTTTTGAAATAAAAACTTTAATAGATTGTTAGTCTAACATATTAGATATAATAAACCAAGCATGAACAAAAACATAATGGCACGTTTCCGCCTACAGAAATAAATAGAATTAAAGACCCTAATAGACACTGCATGTGGTAACTGAAGCTACAGGTGTGTACTAAGACTAATCAAGGATGGTGCACTATATATGAAAGGAAGGAAGCAAAGGCCGGGACTCAAAAAAACTAGTATGTAAAATATGAAAGTGGAAGATGAGTTTGTATTTTATGCTATAAATAATAGAAAGCCATTTAAAATTTTTATTTTGGTAAATTGAAGTTTTACTTTTCATGAAATTCAATATATCCACTTTTTCTTTTATACTTAGTTCTTTGTGCCTTCTCTTGGCAACCTCTGCAGATGCCACTGTTGCAAATATATTCACCTACATTTTTTCCTAGAAGGTTTATAGTTTTAGCTAGAAATGCATTAGTTCTTTTTAACTACTACTTTCCTCTGATCATGTCCATTTCTAACTTTGAAATGAATAGGACTGATGATTTGGCTTATCAGTTTACAAGTTTTAGAGTTAAACACCTAGTTAGTATACAAGCCTTAAATTATTATAAATGAACAGAACCATGTGTGGTGGGTCAAACAAATTAACACATTCCACTGGTGAATCTCCAGCTCCTGGCTTGTTAATACATCCATGTCATTATCGGAGCATCTTCTGGGGAAGCCTTCAGTAAGAAAAGAACTGATGTATTTTACTCTTTAAAAGTCGAGACTACAGGACTTCCCTGGCGGTCCAGTGGTTAAGACTCCGTGCTTCCAATGCAGGGGGCACGGGTCCAATCCCTGGTTGGGGAACTAAGATCCTACATGCCACATGGCATGGCCAAAAAAAATTGAAAAAAAAAAAGAAAGTCAAGACTACAAAAGATGTTCCTGATGTCTCAGATTATTTGCTGAGTCAATGGATGATTAATAAACTGATACCCAATTTCTCTTTGACACATCAAATAATTCTAAGATTCTTACCAGACTTTCATCTTTACTAACTGATATGAGTATAATGTAAGGAACTGACATACTTGTATTTCTTCACGTTCTTTTTTATCCGGAAAAGTTCTCGCAACTGTAGAATACTTTTCAAAAACTTTGCGTTCCTTTTGTAATTTCCTCATTTCCTCCTTTTTAAACTCCTCTATTCGAGCCAATTCTTTTGCTTTCTGTTGTTCAAAGTCAGCAATTTCTTTCCTAAAACAACCAAACCACGTTATAATCTAAGGAGACCACCTCAGTACAGTAATCCACATGTGGTACCAAAATGGAACACCAGTGACAACCTGGAATTGAGGAGCTGCTAGTTTTGGTGAATCCATCTTCAGCCCACAGTAGTGAAATAACAGTCAACTCAGTAAAGCACTACTCAACAAGCATTCACTGCATACCTACTATGATTCAAGCACTACACTACGTACTGGAGAAACCACAGTGAGAAAAATGAACATCCTTACTCCTATAAAGCTTCTTACATTCTAGTGGGAGCGACAGATGACAATAAGTAAGATTAACAAGTAAAACAGATGGAACACTGGAAATGTTAAGAAGAATAAACCAAGGAATGAGCTTAGGAAATATGGAGGTTAGGAGCCTGAAATTATGGACGGAGTCATCTTGCTGAGGCAGTATTTGAGGTAAAACCTGAGGGACATGAGAGAACAGCCATGGAGGTATCTGGACAAAACAGTTCAGGCAGAGGGAACACCACATGCAAAAGCCCTGAGATAGGAACATGCCTAATGTGTTCAAAGAACAGGCAGGAGGCCAGTGTGGCTAAAGAGACAGAACAGTAGGAGAAAACGTCAGGAAAAAAGGGTGGGGGGCGCGGGAGGTGGGGTGATTAATTAGGGTCTGTGGACCACTGTGAAGACCCTGGTATTTAGCTTAGGAGCACGCGGGTCAGAGGAACTGTCAGGACCCGGACTCCTTCTGGATGCTGTGTAAAGAGCACAGGGAGAGTGATGACAGCAAGACTGTGGAACAAGAGGCCCCTGGCTCACATCCTTCCACACAAACGCCATCCACAGACAGAAGTGCGTTTGTGGGAGCTCTAGGATTCAGGCAGGAAATTAGAAACGCTGGTGAAGCCTAAGATCAAGGACAGCCACTTAGAGAAGGCAGGCCCATGCCCCAGTGCCAGGCTTACCAAATGTGGTCCTGATGCACTGAAAACAGCCCCATTGCCAAAGGACCCAGGAGGAGCCATGCCCATTCATGCCCCTGGAAAGAGACCCACAGACCTTGGTCCTGCCTACAGATCCTGACACAGCCCTGTGACCTAGCTCCAGCCCTGTTCTATGTGGTACGGAGGCAGTCCTGCCCACCCAGGGACCTGGTAGGAAGCTGCTCAGAAACCTGGCAGGAGCCCCACCCATCCTCATGCCTGGAAACACACCTCCTGTCTACAGACTCAACAGTGGACCAGGAGGCAGCCCCATGACCTAGCTCCAGCCCTGCCTGACTGTGGTCCAAGAAGTAGTCCTGTCCTACTGGGGATCCAGCAGGAACCACAGCTGACTGCAACCCTGGTAACAGGCCTACCAACTGTGGACCCAGCTACAACCCCACTTGACTGTGATCCTGGAAGTAGACCCACCAGTCCAGGGATCCAGCAGAAGAAGGTCTTTACCTGCCAAAAACAGTCTGTAAAGACAGAAACAGGTGTTTGTTCTTTCAAATGCAAAGACATCAACACAAGTCCACATAGATCACCAAGAATCAGGCAAACGTGACACCACCAAAGGAAACTAATAAAGCTCCAGTAACCAATCCCAAAGAAACTGAGATCTACAAATGACCTGACACAGAGTACAAAATAATTGTTTTAAGGAAGCTCAGCAAGCTACAAGAAAACACAGATAAACAACTCAATTAAACCAGGGAAACAATACGTGAAACAAGAAGTTCAACAAAGAGCTAGAAATCATAAAAAAAGAACCAAAAAGAAATTCTAGAGCTGAAGAATACAAGGAATGAAGTGATAAATGCAACAGAAAACTTCAACAGCAGACTCAAGCAGAAGAGAGAATCTGTGACTGTGAAGACTGGTGATTCAAAGTTATTCAGTCAGAGGGGGAAAAAAGGGAAAAGAATGAAAAGGAGTGAAGAAAGCCTGCAGGATTTATGGGACACTACTGTATGAACGAACTATATACTCATTATGGGAGTCTCAGGAGGAAAAAAATCAACAAATCTTTAGCTAGACTAAGAAAAAAAGAGAGAAGACTCAAATAAATAAAGTCACAAATGAAAGGCAAGGCATTATAACAGATGCCTCAGAAATAAAAAGGACCATATATGAATAATTATATTCGAAACTACTGGATAACTTAGAATGGTTAAATTCCTAGAAACATACAACTTACCAAAATTGAATCCAGAAGAAACAGAAAGTCTGAACTGACCAATAACAAATAAGGAGACTGAATCAGTAATCAAAAACCTCCCAAAAAACACAAGTCCAGGACCAGATGGCTTCACAGGTAAATTCCACCAAACAGTCAAAGAAAAAATTAATACCATTCTTTTTTAAACTCTTCCAAGAAAAGAAGGAATACTTCCAAACTCATTCTGTGAGGTTAGTTATCACTCTGATACCAATGGCAGACAAAGATACAAGAAAGGAAAACTATAGGCTAATGTCCCTGATGAATAGTGTATAAATCCTCAAAAAAATACTAGCAAACCAAATTCAACAGCACAGTAAAAGCATTAAATACCATGACCAAGTGGGATTCATCCCCAGGATGCAAAGTTGGTTCAACACACACAAATCAACTAACATGATGTAAACTGGTGTAGCCACTGTGCAGAACAGTATGGTGGTTCCTCAGCATTATTCACAATAACCCAAACATAGAAACAACCCACATGTCCAGCTGTGAGCCAAGGAAGGCTAAGGATCACCAGAAACCGACAGAAGATACAAGAGAAAGCGTGGCTCTGCTGACACCTTGACTGCAGGCTTCTAGCCCCCAGAACCATGAGAAAATAAATTTCTGTTGTTTCAAGCCATCCAGTTTGTGTATATTTTGTTAGAGCAGCCCTAGGAAACTAATACACTGGCCAAGGTGGCCCTTGAATTCAGAGCTCCACACTGCTTTTCAAATTTCAATTTATGACTTCATCACGACGACAATTCTCCTTTAAGACATCTTTGACCACAGTGGGTCATTTTATTTAAAAATTCTTATGTGGTATTTATTTCACTTCCTTCTCTCACTTTTATTGTTGGATTAATAAGAATTGTTTCAAATAGTTCAGATATAATCTTAGAAATAAAGCTGAATCACTATACATTTTCCCCCACTTACAGATGCAAACTTACCTGAGTTTTTCCAAGGCACTTTCTCGTTCAATGCGAAGTTTAGCTAAAGATGTGTTCTCAGCTTTAAATTTTTCTATTTCTGTTTCCAATTCAATAACTTTCTCTCTCAAAACTTGAGATCGAGCATTGTCACCTATAAGATAAGCCACAAATACTGAACTTCACAAAAAGCTTTCAACAGCAAAACACTAGCTAGCTATTACACTAGGAGCCAAAAATACGGTAAACACCTGTACTATTAAAATGCATTAGAAACAATGCTTCTAAAAACAAAGAAAAAAATTATTATAGTCTAACTTTCCAGATGGAACAGCCTAAATTTAAGAATCAAATCATTCTACCTCAAGAGTATCAATCTGATGACAAATGAACGTTATGTATTAAAAAAATCAAATAAATTTTTAAACCAATATACATAAATAGCTTAAGAACATGAATAAGTATTTGCAAGAGACTTAGAGCTCTAATGAACACCAAAATCAAAGTTTACCCCCCACCGATCAAATACAAATTAAGATCTTTTTCAGTATCAAATTTGCTGCTTAAGAAAATAGCCAATGCTTTCGTCCTTCAACTACCCTTCTGGAAAATAACCCTGATTCGTAACACAAGGCTAAAATACACATTATCTACCCTTAGACCCACTTCTAAAAATCTAGTTAAAGAACGAACTTATAAAATCATACAAATCACTCTGCACAAAAATATGCATTGAAGTGTTATTTCTAATAGTGAAAAATAATTTGTATCCAACATTAAAGAAATTACTAAATAAAATTATGTTACATTCATATAATGCTCTGCAACCATTTTTAAAGTATACAAAGAGTTTTAATGATATGGCCAAAGCATATTATACACCTGGTCAAAAAGGATGAGATGAGTTATAATATATGTCTCTACCATACGAAAAATACACAGGAAAAATGAATGGAAGAAATATCCCAAAATGATATCACAATTACTTTAGGATAGGTTAGTTATAAACATTTTTGCTTCTACACTTTTTAACTTCCAAAACTCCTGCAAAAAATATTATTTTTAAAATCAGAGTATTTTTAAAAATTACCTTAAGTTATAATTTCTATTTTAAAGCACCTATGCTTTGCTAGACATTCAGAGTTTATAATATAACATGACATAATGGAAAACTGTTTTCAATGTAAGTTAATAAAATCCATCACATAAACTAAATACTACATAGCCACTAAATGGAATGAGACAGATGTGTGTATTAGAACAATCTTCAAAACTTATTATAAGCAGGTGCAGAACAGCATATAAGAAATACGCTGGGGCTTCCCTGGTGGCGCAGTGGTTGAGAGTCCGCCTGCCGATGCAGGGGACGTGGGTTCATGCCCCGGTCCGGGAAGATCCCACATGCCGCGGAGCGGCTGGGCCCATGAGCCATGGCCGCTGAGTCTGTGCGTCTGGAGCCTGTGCTCCACAGCGGGAGAGGCCACAACAGTGAGAAGCCCGCGTACCACAAAAAAAAAAAAAAAAAAAAAAAAAAAGAAATACGCTGTCATATGTGCAGAAAAGAGGACTATATACACGTTCACACGTATGCTTTCATATGCATGGAATCTTTGTAGAATACACAAATGAAATGGGAAAGTTGATGTCTCTAAGAGCCCAGGTCTGGGGAAGAAAAGAAACTTGAATTTTACTGTGTTTCTTCCTCATCATATTTGGCAAGTAAATGCATGAGGTAGTTAAAAAAAAAAAAAAAAAAAAAAACTAATTAAAAAAATACACACACACAGAGGTTAGCACAGTAGCACAAACCACAAATCGGGTATTCCCTGGTTATAAAAGAAACTTAAATGTTATCTCACTTTATAATAATTAATTTTAAAGCCTTAGCAATAAGATACAGGCTAAAATTTGAAAAATCTGAAATCACAATTCTTCCAAAACTCTTATACTAGTGACTATTACATTAGACTCACAAAACAAATCAAATTTTAACAAATTACCTACTAAACTTTAACAAATCACCTACTAGATTTCCACCGAGCATCTAGAAAGGTTGGGATTTTAATAAGCATTCTGACAACATACTGATAAAATAAATGTTAGACTTGTAACATTCCATTACATAGTTTACAATGCTCTGACTTACCAGGTGGCTGGTCTTGATTTATGTTTAACTTGGGTTCATTTCCCAAGCGTGAATCTGATTTTGATTTTGGTTTCAAAGAAGGGAAGAATTTCATCATCAGATCCGAGGTAGGAGGAGGACTTGTGCTCCTACTGGATTTATTCAAGTCTTCTCCCTTCTTAACTGCTGCAACCTTCCTTTTTATTGTTTTGTCCAGTACACATTTTTCACTCTTATTAGGGTAGGTTGTCTGGGGAGTCCCATAAACGGCTTCATTCCCAAGAATAACATCATGTTTAAATGAATCATCTTCAAGGTCAGTCCAAGTTCTTTCATCATCAAAGTCAATTTTACTCATAGATGGGTATCTTCTTGAGGAATCAGAAGCTTTATTTTTCAAGCCTGCTATTATGATAGACTCATCACTACTGTAATCTTTATCAGACAAATCTAAATCAACGTCTCTCCTCTTATGTTCTTCTTGAGTCCTGGTGTCCCTTAAAGGTCCCCTCCCATCACAGACTTGGGGACTATCTTCTCTGCTGCTGAAACCCCTTTCTTTATCCTCAGTTGATGGTTTTATGGTGACATCAAGGTGTTCCTCAGAATCCGTGCTATCATCACTGTCTGTACCACCTTCGTCATCGCTTGCATTCCACCTAGTTGGACTTTCACAAGTGCTCATCTGGAACACTTTCCTACTGACTTTACAGGACTGTTCCTGCGACCCATCAGGTGAGGATACTGAATCAGGTTGTTTGGGTGCAACCTCACACTCACCCTTACTTTCACACTTGGTACGGTCTGGATCCTCATTTTGGTTACGCTCACTGATGGGATCCGGTGTTGCTGTCTTCTCTTGCTGCACAGCTTTGACAGGAGTAGAAGACAGCCGGTGACCTCTGCAGATCTGTTGGTCCCTCTCTAAGATCTTCAGTACAAATGAGGAATTACTAGAAAATGATATTTCATCAGCAGCTTGTTCTAAAAACAAAAATTCATCTAATTCCAAATTTTCCTTTTCCTTTTCTCGTTCCCAATTCTCTAACTTTTTCTGAAGAGAAATGTCAAGAGAAGATTCTGACTCTTTCGAAGTCTCACTTATTGGGCTCTTAGAAGCCATGCAGCTGGCCAGCCCTGTCAAAAGGGAAAGTCTGTCTTTACCTTGTGTATTATTCCAGATTTTGCAACCAACGTCACAGGGTTTTGTACACTCGGGTACATTTTCTTTATCATTAGATTCTACCGTTTTTTCTAAATTGATCTGACCTCTAAATTGCCCGTCACATTTCTTCCCTGCCAGTATCTTCAATCCTGCTGGAGAGAGACTTTTCCTATTGTTACCCTTAAGCACTTTCGGCTTCTGACCGAGTGTGACACAACCACTCTTTGCTCTGGCTTTACTGTTCTTTTTGACAGGAAGGTTCTCTGTACACAGTTCTTTATTTATATGAGCAGTTTTCCGCTGGAATTGTTGTTTATCTAATTTAAGCACAGGTTTGTCCTCTGAAATGCTCTGAGTAGTGACTAGTTTATTTTCTCTCCCCTTCTGAAACTTAGACTTAGCATTAGTAAATCTAGCTAAACCTGCTCCTCGTCTTAAGAATGGTTGTTTTGGTTTTGCTTTGATTAGCAAGGATCCTTCTGCTTCCTAAAATAAAAGAATATTTGAATTAATTCTGGTATATCCAAGTAATCTCAAAGTTATTTTTAAAGCAAATTATAAACAAATCTCTAAAGCCTTAAGATAATTTAATCAAAATAGTGGAAATGCTAACCCTTAGCTGTTTTTGTTTCAGTTCTTGTTCTTCCAACCGAATTTGTTCTTCTAAGTAGTCTTCAAAGGTTTGTTTCCTTTCTCTAATAGCAGCTTTAATAGGCCTAATCGTAAGAGTAAAGTTATTTAACATTCAAATCATGCAGTGAATACTTTACACTTAGTGTGCCTGACTGAGAACTAACCTTTTTCAAAGTCACAGATCGCCTCTGAGAATCTATTAAAAGCTACAATCCCACTCCATCCTCCAAAATATAGAAATACACATCACTCTACACATGATTTGAAAAACCCCTCTGAAGTCCACCTACTGACCTTAGATTAACTTTTGAAGTAACATATTCATTACATAAATAAAATATATTTCAAAAATAGTTCATTAAATACATTCTTTAAGATCCTTAATAATATAAACAAATCAAAAGTCATTTGTCATTCCATAATGTATATTAAAATACTTAAGAAAATAGTAAACAACCTCACAGCTGATATTTTATCTCTGACATAAAATTTTTAAATTCTGTAACCACACTCACTCAATTATTATTTGTAAGTGATACCCTGTGTAAGACTCCAATATATGACTTTTTTCTCTTCTCCAAAACAGGATTTACTTATTTGAGAGAAGCTTTGTTTTATCCAGATATTTCCCTTAGGTGAAAAAACTTTGCTCCATTTTTCCAGTACATGTCAACCTGATGTATCTCCCCAACCTGCTTCTGTTGCTGACAACATGGAATAAGTTGGATCTTCAACCCTTTACTTAAAAGCACACCCAGGCAAAAACAAGAAAACTATGGATCTTTCAAAGAAAGTACCAACAATAATGACTTTATACTAAATTCCTTCCAACGTGGATGATACCTTTCTTCAATATTAACCACTTCTGAGGAATCACCAATTTTTTTTAAGTTCGTATTGTTCCCTTCCTGAATCTGTTCCGTCATTTTCTCCGAACATGGTAAAATACCTTCTCCTAGGATAAAAATGAGCAACAATTTAGTTCAAAAAAAGCAGATTAAAGTCTTAAAACTTGAGAATTTTACAAGTTACTGCACTAAAAAAATATTTAGTTAAACTTAATGTATACCAAAGATTTTAGAGCTCTCAAGGAATTCTTTAATATGATAAAGGAAAACAACAAAATGCTAATGAGAACACAACATTCTGCTCTCCTTTCCAGCTGACCTCTCAAAAACCCGTGCCATAGTACTGGCTTCTGTGACCTGACAGTGAGCCCTCTGTTCAGTCACACTGTTACCTGACTGATTAAATTTTGAAGCAAGTCCTTTGCTAGGACTGGACTTTATTCAAAGTATCTGGTGTTGAGTTCTCAATTCAGATCAACTTCGCTGGCAAGCTACTGAGGACTGAGACCCCCAAAATAATCCAGAAGCCATTCTGTGAAGTTGACAAGTCAAAGTCTGCAGATAGGAAAACCTCTCCTTTTACACACTGAGAATTCCCACTGCAGTGAATGGAAGATCTGTGTGTGTAAAGAGCACGTGAGCAGCGGGGATTCAGCCCCAGAGAAAGAAGGTGTCGAGTTGCCTTGGTAAAGAATTTATACACCACGTGGTCACAGTTTCTTGACAGGGCAGCGACAGGAAACTAACAGAGCTGTAATGACGAAGTACTCTGAAGCACAGGGCACTGTTTTAGAGGTAATTCTACAAAATAAAACTTTACTTGGGGACCTTCAAGATGACGGAGAAGACGTGGAGATCACCTTCCTCCCCACAAATACATCAGAAATACATCTACATGTGGAACACCTCCTACAGAACACCTACTGAAATCTGGCAGAAGACCTCAGACTTCCCAAAAGGCAAGAAACTCCCCACATACCTGGGTAAGGCAAAAGAAAAAAGGAAAAACAGAGACAAAAGAATAGGGACGGGACCTGCACCTCTGGGAGGGAGCTGTGAAGGAGGAAAAGTTTCCACACACTAGGAAGCCCCTTCACTGGCGGAGACAGGGGGTGGCAGGGGGGATTGCTTCGGAGCCGCGGAGGACAGCGCAGCAACAGGGGTGCCGAGGGCAAAGCGGAGAGATTCCTGCACAGAGGATCGGTGCCGACCAGCACTCACCAGCCTGAGAGGTTTGTCTGCTCACCCGCCGGGGCAGGCGGGGACTGGGAGCT